>NC_136414.1:7977500-8577500 GCF_051521515.1 Lactuca serriola | reverse complement strand
AGCCAGGATTATTAGGAAAGATTCTAGACCTTTGTCCTTATTATATGTATTTGTTTGTTATCTTTTCTGTTCTCTGTCAACAGTAGCTCAACCTCAAGCAACATTTTCACCTCAAGGTTTTCAAGAGTCGCGTTGAAGCTCGAGCACAAGCTGATTTGAAGTTCACATATGTTGTTTCATGTCAAATTTGTAGACAACAAAAACAATGTACGGAGAAAGAGGCCACTGATATTGGTCTTTTGTTGCAAAGGTACTTACATTGAGTTTACTTGATTTTTTAGGTTATGGGTTTAATTTGAATTTATATCCAAGAATGAGGCACTTCGAGTTTCTTTCATACATGTTGAAGAGGTTCCAGGTGGTGATGGAAAGATCACAAATTCATTTTATTTGAAGCTTGTGAAAGCTGATATCAATGGAAAAGACTAGGTATCAGTTACTTACTACATGCAAAATCTTTTATATATGAGTTCATTTTCATAACAATGTAATGTGATTTCTGTTAGGAAATATATTCCATAAAACTCCCTGGCGGCCCCAAACTTGGAGAAGGAAAGCCTTAGAATCAAAACCATGCCATAGTTTTCACACGTGGAGAAGCAATTCAAACCTTCTTAGAAACTTAAAAAGTTGAAATTATGATTTTTTTTAATTGATTGGTTTTTATATATATTGCAGAGTCCGGATGAGGGGATTAGTAGTAGATCTAGAATACTAGGTAATACAACATTCAATGCCGTTTTAAATACTCAATTCTTAGTCTAAATTGGAGTATTTAGTATAGTTCCAATGGTTATGGGTTTCATACTTGAACTTGGATTACTCAAGGTTTGTTCACATTCACTTGACAAATATTAAGTATCACTAATAGTTACGTAGATGAAATTTGATGTTTTGTGATGTTTAATTTTATAGGCCATTTTCAGCTTCATTACAATGCAACTTCAGCTATGCTCTGTATTCTTCACATTTTCGTTAGGAACTAGAACTCATTATTTTGGAAGAACAATCTTACATGGTGGTGCTAAGTACAGAGCAACATATAATGGTTGTTAGTTTATTTTATTTATTTATATAATATAATGTTTGTTAGTTTACATTAATAAGTAATAATAATGTTAATAAGTAATTGTTTGTGTTGGGTTAAAAGTTGGGTCTTTTAAGCTAAAGTAGTAAAATGGTAACCAGATGTTACACCTCAGTAGGTCACTTCATCCCAATTGTTTGTTTTTGTTGGGTTAAAAGTTGGGTCTTTTGATTATATGTATGAAATTGACCTAATTGATGCATGCTTACTAACAGGGGCATGTAGCGTGGGTGGTTTGGGGTGCACCAAGCCTCACTCCTTTTCAACCAACTGATTAATGATTAGATATATTTTCCAGATTGTTCCTTTCTCACGTGGAGAAATGTCAAAGGTTTTAGATTCCACCTAACTCTTCATGGAATTGTAACGATAGAATCTGCTTCTGTAAGTATACTTTCTAATTTCCTTAATTATTTAAACAAAAATTAAGTCATTAGCTTTATAAATATAAAATATTAAATAAATACACCTCCATCTTGTTTCTTGTTTCAGCTTATAGAAGATCATCCTCATTCACCTTCAGAACACATGGGGGCTGAAAATCACATGTCAAATGGCAATTCAACCCCCTCTACTACACATATAGTAAGTAACATTTATGAATATGATCATATGGCATTGTTTTTACTTTTTATAACATGTAAGAATAAAACACTGTTTAAAACACTATTTGTTTTTCAAGGGTTCCATTGTTAGTTTTTATAGTTTTTCTTTACAGTTCTTGTAATTCCATTTGTGTGTTACAAATATTCAAGTATTTTTTTTGTAAATTTCTAATAATATAAAGTTATCGATACACTTTTTTTAAGCATTCATTTTTTTTATAATTTTTAAATCAAAATTTTAACTATTCCTTTGTTTACAATATATTTATAGTTCTTTGAATTTTTTTATAGTTTGTACAAATTTCTTTTAACTAATCTGTGTAATTCTAGAATTACAATTGCAAGATTAGAGACTTCTAACTATAATCTTTCCTACACCACAGAAAAAGGGGGACAACTTGGGACATGTAATTGGATTTCTAAACAGGAATCTTGGATGCTGGTAAGAAATTTAGAGTGTTTTAATTCAATTTTTTACTCCATGTTTGGTTATCTCTATAGGGCCAAGAAATGGCATACAATGCAAATGGAATAAGGTTTAAAAATTTTAAGTATTTTTCCCTTTTTATCTATTAGTTTTGTTTAATTTGATACTACAAAAAAACCATTTTCTGGGTATTTCAGCTACAACATCAATTGAGGGATTGAAGATGTCAGATGCAGATTTGGAGTTGTATTTCCATTGTATGACCTGCAACAATAGTCCTCACAGTAAGACCAAAACAAGGAGGCTGCAAAGTCTTTGCTATCACCCTCAATTGAGTCCTCTCTAATACATAAATTTTCTTGGAAATCCCAATTCTGTCACTGGATAGGTTAGCTAATTAGTTGTATATACCCTGTTTTAAACTTGATTTCAGGGATTTACAAGTATTTAACATTATTTCAGGGATTTTGTATACTCTTGACAAGACTAGTTTGCTTACCCATTGTTGCTATTTACTTTTCTCATGTCATGGTATTAAGTAATAACAATCTACTCTCTTTTTCTCTTTTTATTAAGTAGTAACATTATTTCAGGGATTTTATATACTCTCAATTTTGTTTGAAATGTGATGCTATTTTTTGCTAATATTTTTTGCTAACACAGAGTAGATTATATGAATGCAAATTCATACACTGTAAGAAATAGACTTGTATGACATTAAATTTTATGCAATGGATTGTACTTTTTGTATATGGTATTTTATTTCTATTATGAGACATTAAATGCAAATTTAATTTAAAAATTAATAAATATATAAATATATTTTTTTAAACATTTAAATTTACGATACGCAAAAATGTGTGTCATCTTCATTTATGACATGGCCTTTCTTGACAGGGGTTTTAATGATACGCATTGCATGTCATAAATGTGCATCGTCTATAGACAACGCGCAAAAGCGTGTCGTCTCTCGTTATGACATGGCCTTTCTTGACATGTATTTGCGCGTCGTCTGAGCGTTTTACGACACACAATGTGCGTCGTAAAAGGCTGTTTTTCTAGTAGTGGGTACAACTTGGTACTAACAATGCAAACGGAAACGGGAACGGTGCCAGCCGTTCCAATCACGGTGGCAACCAAGGACGCCAATGGGTGTGCTCCTGCAAGGACACCTCAAATTTCAAACCTAAGAACTCCCACAACAATAAAAGAGCACTACCTAAGAAATGAAAGTCCCAGAACAAGAAAAAGGGACGTTCGACTCAAGGACCTGCCAAACGACAACAAACTGTGACAGCCCATACCACCACTACCGTCCCTACTGCCTCAGTACCCATGGAACCATACGTTGGGAACCTGCCTAAATGCAGCGAGTGTAACTTCCATCACTTTGGATTCTGCCGAGAGTTTCACTGTAATAATTGCAACAGAAGGGGCATACCACCCGTTTCTGTAAGGCGCCAGCACAACAAAACCCCCAAGCCACAACTGCTAGGGTTAGCAGGGCTTGCTACGGGTGTGGGGAGGTGGGGCATTTCAAGAGGGAGTGCCCAAGGACTAAAAGCAAAAAGGTCGGCAGCGTCGGAGGACTTCCAACCATGGAACATGAGGAAGCTATAAGGAACCCTGCTGTGATTACCGGTACGTTTCCCCCACAAATAAATCCTATGCATATATACTTTACAATAAGGATGAAGAGAGGTAACTCGTGAGTCACAATGTATAAATGCATACTCAAACAAAAACCTCAAACATTCACAAGATATTCCCGGTGGAAATAACTAGAGAAAAGAACTAAAACCACTAACAACACATACCTAGGATGCACTCAAATTCTAAGCAAACATTTCATCAAAATCGACCTAATACCAGAGACAATAGGAAATTTTGACATGATCATTTGGATGTTTTGGTTAAGTTCTCACTATACCAATACGATATGTTACGAAAAGGCTGTTCGATTTAACTTACCAAATAACAAAACCCTTGTTACCTGTGATGACGAATCTGACACAAACCTCCGAAGCATCCTTGCGTCAAGGATCAAAAGTACCTAGGAAAGAAGTACCATTTTTTTTCCTTTGACCATGATAGGAGTAAGAGTCAGGTAGTGAAGGATGTCCAAGAAAATTCAAGGAATCAGTAACTTCCCGAAGTACCTCCAAAAGACCTTTCGGGAATACTACCAGTACGCCGAGTAAAGTCATTAACCATGACCATCCATTCACACATGTCCACACAAATCAAAGAGGCGCAGTTGGAAGCCTTGAAACCCGAAAACGTCGCAGGTGAGACATTGCTGGGGATGGATAAAAATTTAGAAGTCAAGGGCGACAGAGCTCATTACTTCATGGATCGGATCTGGACACCAAGATTCGGCGAGTATAGAAGCGTTGTTGTGACATCCCTATTTTCACGACTAGAAAAGACCGATTTGTTTATGCTTTGTTTTATAAAATCAGAGTAATCTTTCAAAGAAAAAGGTTGCGGAATTTATTCCCCAAAAAAATAAGATAAGAATTTATCAAATCATTTCTTAAAGAAATGTATTTTCATTATATAACAAAATCTCGGGATGTCATGTTCCGATACAGACACATAAGCATAAACAGAACATACATTTATTTACACTAGGGATTTACATCTCCTTTAATCTCCCAGTGAATTATGTCTTCGTATTGATACCTGTGATACAAAGAAAACTGAGTGGGTCAGGCTTGGGAGTCTGGTGAGCATATAGGGTTTTCATCCCATAATGTTATATCATATATTTATATATATAGAACATTCAAACTTGTACAATTTCACCATATAAAGGCAACTCTTATCCCACCCCATCGATCCTCACAACGACACGATCTAAACTCTCGTATCTAAAATTTTCCTCTTTACCTGATCCCTACTCACGGATCTAAAACTATCCTCTTCACCCGATCCATACTCATGGATCTAAAACTAACCTTTTTACCTGATCTATACTTACGGATCTAAAACTAACCTTTTCCCCTGACCCATACTCACGGATCTAAAACTACATGATCCACACTCACGGATCTAAAACTAACCTCCTGATCTGATCCATACTCTCGGATTAATAATTGTACCCAATCCATACTCCCGAAATAGGGACAATTAACTATACCTTAATCCTGATCTGATCCATACTCCCGGATCAATAATTGTGCCTAATCCATACTCCCGGACTAGGGAAAATTAACTTAGTCTTAATCCATACTCCCGGACTAATAACAAGTTTTATCTCTTTACCTGATCCACACTCCCGGATCTAAAACTAACCTCTTGGTCTAATCCATACTCACGGATCTAAAACTAGTAATGTGTGTGAACTCAACTAGTTTTAAACCTACTTTTAATTATAAAATTAACACACAAAGGCAGTGGACCTATCAATCGTGGTGTAGCTAAATAAGTAGGGTATCGAACTCAGGGAACGGAAAATTTAAACTAATAACTAATATTATCTAAAAACAAGTAATAAAAGGAAAGGTTTTCTCTAGTTTTGCAAGACTAGAAAACTTAATTAAACTAACTAACACGCAGTTTAACTAACTAGTAGCTAAAACAAGTTATTACCACTAAATTCAATAATTAAGAGGAGTTCTGTTTAGGTTCGACTCAATTGATCCCATGGACGATTTTATAGTAAATGTTTCAGATTAATTCTTCATTGGTTACCGATTGGGTGATTAGGTTCGCATTCGTTATTACTAATCCTTAGAAAACAGATTAATTCAAGCAATGGCCAATTGTCTAAATTAATGAATTTCCTAGATATTGATTTGGGTTAATTAAGACTTGTAATGGTTAAATAAGTTGGTCGTTCAATTAACCTCTTGTTGATGGTTCGTCATACAAGCTCACACATTAACTTACCTATCTTCTCGTTAACTCTAGTTTCACGTTCGTTATTCCTAGACATACAACTATGTGGTCACATAAATCATATGAAATTAATAACTAAGAGATGTTAATACAACTTAATTGCTGATTTATTAATAGAAGAATAGTTATCATTAACATATAAGGTTCTTTAACAAGCTTAACAAAACATAATCACCAATTAAAATTAATCCTAACCATAAAATCAATCCATGTTCACAAAATCATCTACCCTAAACAGAAGAATAAGGGTTTAGTTCATAATTGCAGTAAACTTAAGCTTAAAAACGAATTTAAAGACTTTAAACATGATTCAAATCAAAATATAACTAAGAATAAACTAAAGTTGCCTTAATTCTCGTCAAGATTGAGTGTAGGGTTGATTCCTCTGCTTCTCACGACCTATCAGCACCTTCAATCGTAATTTGGCCTCCTAGGGTTCCAGAGAAGTCCCCCATCTTGATCTCCAAGTCCCTATTTATATTATTCTGGAAACAAAGGTGACTCGTCGAGTCTAGTGACTGACTCGACGAGTCCGTCACTTATAATCCGTGTACGGAAAGGACTTCTAGTGTAGCACCTGATTTCGGGTACGTAAATCTTATTTGAGTATTTTCCATTTTTTTAGCCTTAGACTCGGCGAGTCATAGGTCCGACTCGCCGAGTAGAGACGGGACCCGGGACGCGTTTAAGTTGGTGACTCAGTGAGTCCATATTCCGGACTCGGCGAGTCACCGCTGTTGGATGAAACCCTAACTTTCAGGGGTTTGCACCCTATTTAAGCCTCATGTCCGCCCCAAGCCAGCCCCCATTCACCCTCAGAGCTTCCAACCCTCGTTCAAAGCTTATTTCCTAGAGAGTTTGAAGCATTTTTGTGTGATCTTGAAGGTTTTGAGAAGGAAGTGGTGTAGATCAAGAGGAAGGGAAGGAAACCAAGCATCTTAGTGTTCTCTCAGTGATTCCTTTGAGGTATAACCCGGTTTTCCCCCTGTTTCTATGCTTATTACTCCATTGAGTCCTTCTTGAGCCCTTCCCCAAGCTTGTATGTGCAATATAATTCGTAATAAGTTGATTGGCCTTTAGATCTAGGCAAGGTTGAGCTCCAGGAGCTCAAATCTGTTGCCTTTATGGACCCACATTGCATGAAGACCCTAGATCTACCCTTTTGGGTGCATTTTGAACCCTAAAACCCTTATTGGTGAATATCTACACGTAAATTTGGAAACTTTACGTGTGATTCATGCTCTAGGAACCTAGATCTGTGAATGGCATGGACTGGAATCGAGCAAAACGGCATAGTTAGTGGTTGCATGGCAACGACTCGGCGAGTCGTTCATCTGACTCGGCGAGTCTGCTCGCGAGTCTCCGAGTTTATCCCTTTTTCGTAGTGTCGAGTGTGAGCAGTGAGTCACGGGGTGTGACTCAGTGAGTTGGAAGCCAAACTCATCCATGAAGGAACTCGGCGAGTGTGACATCCCCATTTTTTTTACGGCCAGAAAAGACCGATTTTGTTTATGCTTTATAAAAATCAGAGTACTTCTTTAATAAAAGTGTCGCGGAATTTGTCCCCAGAAAAACATGATAAATACGTTATTAAAACATTTTCGAAGAAACGTATTTTATTCAATTTAAAACGTTTGGGATGTCATCGTCAATACAGGAACATAAGCATAAACAGAACTTACATTCATTTACACTAATGATTTACATCTCCTTTATTCTCTCAGTGAATTATGTCTTCGTATTGATACCTGTGATACAAAGAAAACTGAGTGGGTCAGGCTTGGGAGCCTGGTGAGCATATAGGGTTTTCAACCCACAATAATACATTTATTATATTCAATTATCAACAATCAACCCAAATACCCATCCCCATTATCTTCTTTAAGGTTTTACCCTAAGAATCGATTATACTTTCTTCATTCATTCCTAAGGGTTTACCTGAGGAACTGGCACACAGTCCATTTGCTACCATGGTTTATACAATAAGTACTACGTCGCATAGTCACCAGGGTTCATACAATTGGCACTACGTCTCATAGTCACCAGGTCTTACACAATAGGCACTACGTCTCATAGTCACCTGGGTTCATACAATTGGCACTACGTCTCATAGTCACCAGGGCTTACACAATAGGCACTACGTCTCATAGTCACCAGGGCTTACACAATAGGCACTACGTCTCATAGTCACCTGGGTTCATACAATTGGCACTACATCTCATAGTCACCACGGTTTACACAATAGGCACTACGTCTCATAGTCACCTGGGTTCATACAATTGGCACTACGTCTCATAGTCACCACGGTTTACACAATAGGCACTACGTCTCATAGTCACCTGGGTTCATACAATTGGCACTACGTCTCATAGTCACCACGGTTTACACAATAGGCACATCGTCACCAAGGTTTATCAAATAGGCACAAAGTCGCATCGTCACCAACTATTCCATCTACCCATGTTCTACCCAACATTTTTGTAAATATAAATACAAACACAATTTAAATCATTTAACACCCGTATAAAAACATCAATTCCAAATCCATCTCAAATAGATAATTAATATATAACACCTAGCACGTATTTCATAGCTAATACTTTATATTTATGTATTAGAAGAAAGTACTATGCACTCATGCATATAAACAATAATATATATGTATACACATAACACGTATTTTATAAAATACTTCATATTTATGTGTAAGATGAAAGTGACTATACACTCACTTGCTCAGAAGATGATCCGACAGCACTACGGCTTGCAGATGTAGCGCCTCTCCGCAGATCTGGAAGATCTTCACAAAAACCGGCTCCTCGCGGGCAGGGCTTCGGCTCGGGAATAACGCTCTTCGGGATTCTCGGTGCTTCGGATCTCGCTTCGGGGCTCGGGAATGATACCGGGGCTTCGGGATATGATTGGCACGCAAATCGAGGCAAAACTTAGAGAGAGGGAAGAGTTTGAACAAGAGAAAATGGCTGATTTCGAGTTCTATTTATAGGCTGAGGGTCTGGGATTACGCGGGGCGTACTCTCAAATTACGCAGGGCGTACTCAGTACGCGGGGCGTACTCGGTTACGCGGGGCGTACTTTGACGTCACTGCATGCGTCGATCTGTGGCACTCGAGTATCGGTCAGGCAACTTGCATCCGCCTGAGTACGCGGGGCGTACTCAAATTACGCGGGGCGTAATTGACTCGTCGAACTTCTAAATTGCGTAACTTTCGCATACGAGCTCCGTTTTCGACGTTCTTTATATCCACGCGAAGGTCAGACCATACTCTATAACTTTCATTTAGACTCCGTCGGCTAATTTTGACTTTTATTTTTATTATTTATTTTTAGAAGGCCGGGACAGAAAAACTTCGTTATAAATTCACAACTTCTTCGTCTGACGTCCGTTCTCGCCTAACTTTTCATTGTTTCGCTACTAACAACGAGATCTTCGATTCTCATTTAGATTGTTTCGGCTAAAAACCGCTCGATATTAAATCGAGTATTCGGCCTGCATACTGCCACGTCGAAACTTCAGAAAATCATAACTTCTTCATACGAAGTCAGATTTGGGCGTTCCTTTTATGCACGCTCTCGGTTTAACGAAATCTACAACTTTCGTTTAGATCGCTAAGGCTAAATATCGCTCTAACATAAATTCACTTTTTACGTCATTCAGCGTCGTGCCGGTTCTGTCGCGAAACTTCGACAGGTCATAACTTCTTCGTTATAATTCGGATTTCGACGTTCTTTATATGTACGGAATCCTTGTAACATATACTATAACCTAGTTAAGATTATTCATTCTAAATAATCTTCTATCAGAAACTCATTTTTGACGCTTATCGTCTTTAAATTGACTAGCCCTGATCTACGGGCGTTACAATTATCTCCCCCTTAGGATGATTACGTCCCGGAATCATCAACGAAATAGGGCTTGTATAATGATTCCATATGTCATCCTTCCATCCTAAGTAATCACCGTGATGCTCAATCTTGCACCTGCTCTTCGTACTATGTTGGCTTTCAATCGTAACCTTTGAGTTACAAAATAGGTCCTTATTGAGGACTCCTTTTTCTTCTCAGGATAAATACTTTCCTTTATCTGTTGTAACAGACCGATGGGTCGTGCTCTACTGACCTCTCATCGCATGATGTAATGCTTACACTTTGGTCTCTTAGAGTTAAATTCCAAAATGGAATATACCTTCCTTCATATTCTAATGTGATATAATCACATTTCAGCACGTAGCATTTCTGCCTACAAACTTCTTTTAACAATGAGCGCGACACTATCAATCGCATTAACTTCAACCTTCTGACTTAAGTCAGATGTTACATCTAACTTGGTCCTCTAGACCACGTAACATACTCCTCGTAGTCGAACTCAAATTTAAACATGACTACTAGGGTCGGAACAAGAACCATCTTACTAGTCATTACCGAAACAATGGTAATGACATACCAGAATAAAATGGAATCAATCACTAGCTTCTTGGTAACCTTGTGACTTTCCCTGATCCAAGTGCGAGTCCTGTGCTTCCGGTATTATATGCATCTACTACCTTTCACACCTACTCATACTCGTCCCAAGTATTGTCTCTCAGTCGAACCAAGTCACTATACAAAAATCACACAATCATTTAACACATCAGGTACTAAAACCATAAATATCACATAAATATCAAAACCAGGGTTTACAATATAACTTGAAATGATTACACAAAAGTTCAAGTTCACCCTATACTATGCCTTTAATTGGATACATCATAAGTTGATCCTTGGATATAAATTCCTCATTCTTGATTCGCTTCGTCGAGGATCATGTGGAATGCCCTTGGCTATGGTGGTGCGTTTTTCTTTGGGCAGTCTCTAGAAATATGCCCTTCCTCGTTACATCCGTAGCACACCTTTTTGTTGGATGCGCACTTGTTGGCGTAATGCCCCGTCTTCCCACATTTGTAGCAAGTCATATCCTCGCTACACTTCCCAAAGTGTTTCTTTTTACACTTCTCGCACCACTTAGCTTCATCTCTTCCTCCAGATTTTGAGAATTTGGTTTCTTTGTTGATTATTGAAGATCCTTCATGTTTCCTTTTCTCTCCAACTTTAGCTCTCTCCAAACCCTTTTCTTTTATTTGGGTTTCAACATTTGGCTGCCCAGATGGCGGCTTTCAAAGTGGTTGCGTGTTTGACTATCGGACCAAAGTCCGCTGGTAATCCATTGGCAAACTTGTTGACCTTGGAAAGTTCAGTTGGAACTAGGTATGGAATAAGCTTCATCTTTTCCGTAAAGCTTGTGGCATATTCAGTGATGCTCAATTTTCCCTTCTTCAGATTCTGGAACTCATTGTTGATTTCCAGGAGATCCTGCTCAGAGCAGTATTGCATTTTCAATTGTACCACGAACTCCTCCCAAGACATCTTGCTAGCTTCCCCCTTGGGCATCGAACCTGCCAGTAACTTCCACCAGCTCAGTACTCCAGATTTTAATAGAGGAATTGCAAGAGCGGTCTTCTGCCTGTTGCTGCATTCGCAACTTTCAAACATAGTCTCCATTTCGGAGACCTAGTCCATAACTTGCACCGGCGTCGGGCTTCCGGATAGACATGGTGGTTTGGATGCCATGAAATCCTTATACTTGCACCCACGACCATCATTTCCTCCATACTGGTTATTGCGTCTAACCACTGGTTGTTCGACTTGACCAATGATCCCACTAAAGTTTTCTCCTTCAGACTGCCCTCCATTCTCCTCGGGCTCTTCTGCTTGAATTGACGGTTCTTCACGATTCTGCCTAAGCAGGCGTCTTGTTTCTTCCATCTGACGATCCAACATCATTTGGATCATCATTTGTACACCAGCCATTGTTATCGGCTCAGGTGCATCAGCTACGACAGGTACTTGTTGAATTACAGGAGGTTGATTCCTGTTTTCATCAGCATTTCTAAATCCGCTTCTTGTTCTCACCATTTTTGATCTACACACAGAATAATTTCACCTTATTACTCCCAATGATTACATGCTAGTTCTAATATCGTATACATACGCTTAGAATCCTAAACACATAAGGTCTCCAGATCCGGTCGGTAACAGACCCTAGATCCGAACAAATAATAGCACCAATATAGCTATCACACAAAACATTTAGCACATAAAAGCATTTTAGGCATCATTCCTAAAATAAACTAGTGCTTGTGTCTATTTAGGTGTACTACCTAACATATTTTAGACACACTCCTCACAATCATTACTTAGCATTCTAAGTTTTAGTCTAGAAATCCTACAAATTCCTAGTTCGCTTAAACTAATGCTCTGATACCAACTGTGACATCCCCATTTTTTTTACGGCCAGAAAAGACCGATTTTGTTTATGCTTTATAAAAATCAGAGTACTTCTTTAATAAAAGTGTTGCGGAATTTGTCCCCAGAAAAACATGAAAATACGTTATTAAAACATTTTCGAAGAAACGTATTTTATTCATTTTAAAACGTTTGGGATGTCATCGTCAATACAGGAACATAAGCATAAACAGAACTTACATTCATTTACACTAATGATTTACATCTCCTTTATTCTCTCAGTGAATTATGTCTTCGTATTGATACCTGTGATACAAAGAAAACTGAGTGGGTCAGGCTTGGGAGCCTGGTGAGCATATAGGGTTTTCAACCCACAATAATACATTTATTATATTCAATTATCAACAATCAACCCAAATACCCATCCCCATTATCTTCTTTAAGGTTTTACCCTAAGAATCGATTATACTTTCTTTATTCATTCCTAAGGGTTTACCTGAGGAACTGGCACACAGTCCATTTGCTACCACGGTTTATACAATAAGTACTACGTCGCATAGTCACCAGGGTTCATACAATTGGCACTACGTCTCATAGTCACCAGGTCTTACACAATAGGCACTACGTCTCATAGTCACCTGGGTTCATACAATTGGCACTACGTCTCATAGTCACCAGGGCTTACACAATAGGCACTACGTCTCATAGTCACCTGGGTTCATACAATTGGCACTACGTCTCATAGTCACCACGGTTTACACAATAGGCACTACGTCTCATAGTCACCTGGGTTCATACAATTGGCACTACGTCTCATAGTCACCACGGTTTACACAATAGGCACTACGTCTCATAGTCACCTGGGTTCATACAATTGGTACTACGTCTCATAGTCACCACGGTTTACACAATAGGCACATCGTCACCAAGGTTTATCAAATAGGCACAAAGTCGCATCGTCACCAACTATTCCATCTACCCATGTTCTACCCAACATTTTTGTAGATATAAATACAAACACAATTTAAATCATTTAACACCCGTATAAAAACATCAATTCCAAATCCATCTCAAATAGATAATTAATATATAACACCTAGCACGTATTTCATAGCTAATACTTTATATTTATGTATTAGAAGAAAGTACTATGCACTCACGCATATAAACAATAATATATATGTATACACATAACACGTATTTTATAAAATACTTCATATTTATGTGTAAGATGAAAGTGACTATACACTCACTTGCTCAGAAGATGATCCGACAGCACTACGGCTTGCAGATGTAGCGCCTCTCCGCAGATCTGGAAGATCTTCACAAAAACCGGCTCCTCGCGGGCAGGGCTTCGGTTCGGGAATAACGCTCTTCGGGATTCTCGGGGCTTCGGATCTCGCTTCGGGGCTCGGGAATGATACCGGGGCTTCGGGATATGATTGGCACGCAAATCGAGGCAAAACTTAGAGAGAGGGAAGAGTTTGAACAAGAGAAAATGGCTGATTTCGAGTTCTATTTATAGGCTGAGGGTCTGGGATTACGCGGGGCGTACTCTCAAATTACGCAGGGCGTACTCAGTACGCGGGGCGTACTCGGTTACGCGGGGCGTACTTTGACGTCACTGCATGCGTCGATCTGTGGCACTCGAGTATCGGTCAGGCAACTTGCATCCGCCTGAGTACGCGGGGCGTACTCAAATTACGCGGGGCGTAATTGACTCGTCGAACTTCTAAATTGCGTAACTTTCGCATACGAGCTCCGTTTTCGACGTTCTTTATATCCACGCGAAGGTCAGACCATACTCTATAACTTTCATTTAGACTCCGTCGGCTAATTTTGACTTTTATTTTTATTATTTATTTTTAGAAGGCCGGGACAGAAAAACTTCGTTATAAATTCATAACTTCTTCGTCTGACGTCCGTTCTCGCCTAACTTTTCATTGTTTCGCTACTAACAACAAGATCTTCGATTCTCATTTAGATTGTTTCGGCTAAAAACCGCTCGATATTAAATCGAGTATTCGGCCTGCATACTGCCACGTCGAAACTTTAGAAAATCATAACTTCTTCATACGAAGTCAGATTTGGGCGTTCCTTTTATGCACGCTCTCGGTTTAACGAAATCTACGACTTTCGTTTAGATCTCTAAGGCTAAATATCGCTCTAACATAAATTCACTTTTTACATCATTCAGCGTCGTGCCGGTTCTGTCGCGAAACTTCGACAGGTCATAACTTCTTCGTTATAATTCGAATTTCGACGTTCTTTATATGTACGGAATCCTTGTAACATATACTATAACCTAGTTAAGATTATTCATTCTAAATAATATTCTATCAGAAACTCATTTTTGACGCTTATCGTCTTTAAATTGACTAGCTCAGATCTACGGGCATTACAGCGAGTCAATGCCCTGACTCGGCGAGTTCAAGGCAATCTTCTTAGATCAAGAACAGACTCGGCGAGTTGTTCATACAACTCAGCGAGTCTTAGCATAAGTGTTCATCGGATGAAGATGAACTCGGCGAGTTTTTCATACAACTCGGCGAGTAGGATGAAGGACTTGAACATCAGTTTGGAAGGAGAACTCGTCGAGTCAACGCCTAACTCGACGAGTAGAAACGGGATTCAGGACAATCGTTTGGGTAGGGACTCGGCGAGTTGGAGAGCCAACTCGGCGAGTCGGGTCAACTAAAAGTTGACTCTGATTTGGACTTATGACATGATCAGGGGTAAAATGGTCATTTTACCCAAGGGTCAGTTAGCAGTGATTGATTATGTTGTGGGAATTACAGCCGGATGATTTCCGGAGCAGCAGCAGCAGTAGACAGTCAGTTCCCGATCAGATCAGCAGCTACTTTGAGGTGAGTTACCTTCCAGTAGCGGTGGGTCTACGGCCACAATGTCGGCCGACCAGTAGGAGTCGTATGATTGATGATTGTCTTTGTGATATCATCTAGGTTTGCTACTACCTGATATGTTATATGCTAGCATGATATGTTATGTGTGATAGAAGTTGAGATCGGTTGTTAGGACCGAAGGGTAGTTCAGACACCCCAGAAATGTCTGACAGTATGTGATGATATGTTTGCATGTTGGCTTGTTATGTTATATGCGATAAAGGTAGTAGGAGGGGACCAGTCCCCGAGTTCGGTTGTTAGGACCGAAGGGTAGTTCAGACATCCCAGATAAGTCTGATAATATGTTATGTATGATATATGTGTAAGTAGCAGTAGGGGTGAAATAGTCCCTGAGGATCGCTTGTCAGGACCGACGGGTAGTCAGCACCCCAGAATAGCTTGACACGGGTAGTCAGCACCCCAGAATGGCTTGACACGGGTAGGACGGCACCCCAGAATGGCCGCACGGGTAGTCGGCACCCCAGAATGGCCGTACCGGGTAGTCAGGCACCCCAGAATAGCCTGGCAGTATGTATGATATGTGTTGTATGGTATGGGGTACGATGGGGGAACTCACTAAGCTTTGTGCTTACGTTTTCAGTTGTTGTTTCAGGTACCTCTTCAGCCAAGGGGAAGGAGCAGGTGTGGTAGCGGCTCATCACACACACACCCTTTGATTCCGCATTTATGAGTTTACCGTGGGATTGATACTCTGACATTTTGGTTGTTTAACTGTTATGGATTTCAAATTCGGTTCTCGATGTGAAATGGTTTAATTAAGCAATGTTTTAATTATTAATGTTTTCTAAAGTAATGTTTTAAAAACAAAATTTTTGGACGTGAAAATTGGGTCGTTACAAGTTGGTATCAGAGCCCTGGTCTGAGGGATTCGGACACACCTTCAGGGGTGTCTGAACTCAAATCGAGGGATTAAAAGATTTTCCAAAAGAAAATGTTTTCTAAAGATTGAGAAAAGAGTTTTGACAAAGAACGAAGTGTGTGATGTGCGCGACCGGCCGAGCTCAAGTAAGTATTCCCCAAAGTACCCATACAGGTTTATGTTATGTTTATCAGCTTTTGTAGAACAGCATGCTAGAATAGGACTAAGGATCTAGGAGTGATGCCTTATGTGCCTGCTTTATGTGTTTATGTTGTATGAGAATTGCATGCTAGTATTGAGTAGACAACGAGTAGGATAGCCTGATTAGGTTATGCCTGGTAATATGAGCTTAGCATTTTATGCTAGTACAGTTCCTGTAAGGAGATAGAGTTGATTGAGATTGTTACCCTCGTCTGAATGCTGCTTGCTTCGTGCTATGTGGGACTCTAAATAATGGGAGTTAGCCATTAGGCGAATACGTCACGTCACATGTGATCAGGGTTGAATAATCTTAGAGTGCCGGATTTGATCCTACTGCGCAGCTCTTGTTTGAGTCCAACCATTGTAGGGACGAGTCGGGTACTCGAAGGATTATCTGAGCGTCGTCACATGTGATGGTATTCGGGTAATGGCTAATTGGCATTACAAGGAGGCCTGCATCAGCTGAGGACTGGATAGAGTAGAATCAGAGATTTCCCTAGGGCAAGCCTAGGATGAGTATAGCAGTGATCAGCAATAGTGAAAGGGATCTGGTGGAGTCGAGGCATTCCTTGAAGAAGGTACGGATAGATGTGGAAGGTAGTATGGGCCCGTACTACTGAAAGCAGAGGATCCGTACCCGAACCAAGGAAGGCCAAGATAAGACCAGGAAACTTGTAAGTAGCAGTGATCCCTCAGGAAGTATCGGTATCACTAATGATTGTTATTATGTATTGCAGAATGGTGGTACTTCGATCGAGGCCGATAGATGGCGGTTCAGGAGAGGGGTCAGGTTCGGGATCAGGTTCCGAGCCGGTAGATGAGGGACTACGCGAGTTCATCGCGTCAGAGATCACCAGGGGTATCCTTGAGTCGACTCCCATTATCTTCGGGTCGATCAAGGAAGGGATCATCGAGTTGATGGAGGATCGCCTTCGGGCATTCAGGAGTGATATCGCATCTAGCCAGTCGGGATCTCGCACACTGTCCTTCAAGGACTTCAGGGGCAGTGGTGTGCCAGATTTCTACGGGGTGAAAGACCCCATTGCTGCCAGGCGATGGATTGCGGACATCGATTTTGAACAGTTAACTAGCTTCTCCCCCGAGGGGTCGAAGGTGAGGTATGCAGCAGGATGTTTACGAGACCGAGCTCGAGATTGGTGGGAGTCAGTGGGTGACTCGTTGGGAGCCTCAGCTATCGAGGCTATGACTTGGTCGGACTTTGTGACCAGGTTCAGGGCAAAGTTCGCGCCGGCTGTCGAGCTTTAGCAGCTAGCCAAGGAGTTTTTTGACATGAGACAGACAACGGAGACTGTGGCGGAGATCACCGCCGAGTTTCGGGAGAGGGCCTTGTTGGTGCCCCAGTATGCGGGCGATGAGGACATGAGGAGGACCCGCTATCATGACATGCTCCAGGCTGATATCCGGGAGCACGTTAGTTTTTCAGCTTCCCCAGCCTGGACTCCATGATTGCCAGGGCGAGGGAGAGGGAGATAGATTTGTAGCACATCCGGAAACGGAAGTCAGAGGAGGGACAGACAGGAGGGGCTTCGGGGAAGAAGCCCAAGGGATCAGATGGTAGGCCGAAAGGCCAGTCAGGACCGAGCCGCTGCAGGAAATGCGGCAGGCCGCACGAGGGGGCGTGCAGGTTGGGATCATCAGGCTGCTACAAGTGCGGAAAGTCTGGGCACTTTAGCAGGGATTGCACTGCTCCGGCAGCAGTTATTCAGACGTCTGAGTTGTTGTGTTTCCACTGCAACCAGAGGGGCCACAAGAAGGCCAATTGCCCCCAGTTGACAGTTTCAGCGCCAGTGAAGGCGCCAGCTCCAGCGACCCTGCGGATCACAGATGGCCGGCAGGGCAAGGGAGAGGCTCCAGTGGTGAGGAGCCGGGCATTTCAGCAGACCGCCGAGGAGGCACGCGTCGCACCCGATGTGGTGACGGGTATGATTCTTTCCCTCTATTTTATTTTTATGATGTTATGATATTGATATGTGCTCCGTATGTATGTGTATGCATTAGGATCGTTCCATGTGAACGTCATCCTAGTTCAGGTGTTGTTCGACTCGGGTGAATCCCGATCATTTGTTTCCCTTGCGCTTAGCAAGAAGTTTCATGAGTCTTCGGGCGAGTTAGATTTCCCTTTAGAGGTAGAGATTGTTGATGATCGATCGGTGCGAGCATCGATGGTGTTTCGAGATTGCGTATTGCTTTTGTTTGAGGAGCGCTACTTGGTAGACTTGGTTCCCATTCCGTTGCGTGGGAACAAGGTGATTATAGGCATGGATTGGTTGAGCCCCAATGGGGCGGTGATAGATTGCGCACAGCAGCTAGTGCGAGTCAGGACCCCAGGTGGGGGAGAGTTAGTGATTCATGGCGAGAGGCCACAGTGTGGACCTACAGTCTGTTCGGCAGCGAGGGCTAGACGATACCTTCAGCAGGGATGCGCAGGATATGTCACGTACGTGATGGATACCCGGGAGGCGGGTAAGGCGACGGTGAGCGAGGTTTCGGTGGTGCGAGATTTCGCAGATGTTTTTCCAGAGGAGCTTCCTGGGATACCTCCGGAGCGACAGGTTGAGTTTAGGATTGACCTCGTTCCTGGTGCGGCTCCGATAGCCAAGGCACCGTATCGGTTGGCTCTTCCTGAGATGCAGGAATTGTCTACACAGCTGCAGGAGCTGTTAGACAAGGGATTCATTCGACCGAGTAGTTCACCCTAGGGAGCCTCGATTTTGTTCGTGAAGAAGAAGGACGGGTCGCATCGGATGTGTATAGATTACCGGGAGCTGAACAAGGTAACAGTGAAGAACCGTTACCCACTCCCGAGGATTGATGACCTCTTTGACCAGCTTCAGGGAGCATCTTGGTTCTCCAAGATTGATTTGTGTTCGGGTTATCATCAGATGAGGGTCAGGGAGGAGGATACGCAGAAGACCGCGTTTCAGACACGCTATGGCCATTATGAGTTCGTGGTGATGCCGTTTGGGCTCACCAATGCTCCTGCCGCGTTCATGGACCTCATGAACCGTGTATGTAGACCGATGTTGGATCGGTTTGTGATAGTCTTTATCGATGACATCTTGGTTTATTCCAAGACACAGGAAGAGCATAAGCAACATCTGAGAAAGGTATTGGAGACCCTGAGGAGGGAGAGCTTGTATGCCAAGTTCTCCAAGTGTGAGTTTTGGTTGCGCGAGGTGCAATTTCTCGGACACCTTGTCGACCAGAACGGGATTCTGGTCGATCCAGCCAAGGTCGAGGCCGTGATGAGATGGGAGGTTCCGAAGTCTCCATCTGAGATTCGGAGTTTCCTAGGATTGGCAGGCTATTATCGGAGATTCATTCAGGACTTCTCCAAGATAGTCGTACCCCTGACGCGGCTGACGATGAAAGTCGTAGTCTTTCGGTGGGGACCCGAGCAGCAGGCTGCGTTTGAGAAACTGAGACAGAGATTGTGCGAGGCGCCGATCTTAGCCCTGCCAGAGGGCGTAGAGGATTTTGTGGTTTATTGTGACACGTCCATTTCAGGGATGGGCGTGGTACTGATGCAGAGGGGGCATGTCATTGCCTACGCTTCGAGGCAGCTCAAGCCTCACGAGGCGAACTACCCGACACATGATTTGGAGTTGGGGGCGGTGGTTTTTGCCCTCAAGATTTGCCGGCATTACCTCTACGGGGTTCGATGTACCATCTACACGGACCACAAGAGTTTGAGGTACCTCATGGATCAACCGAATCTGAACATGAGGCAGCGTCGGTGGTTGGACATGGTGAAGGATTATGATTGTGAGTTCCTTTACCAACCGGGAAAGGCCAATGTGGTGGCCGATGCACTTAGCCACAAAGCGGCGCCGATCAGGGATATCTGCATGAGGATGACCGTAGTGACTCCCCTGTTGGAGCAGATTCGGGAGGCTCAATAGGAGGCTATCAAGGAGGAACATCGGAAGAGCGAGCGTGTGGTGGGTCAGGTTTTCTCCTTCGATTATGATAGCCGAGGACTATTCACACTACACCGTAGGGTGTGGGTGCCGTATCACGAAGGTGTGCACCAGATCTTGATGGAGGAGGCGCACAAGTCCCGATTCTCTATTCATCCCGGGGCGACGAAGATGTATAGGGATCTTCATCCAGATTATTGGTGGCCCTGCATGAAGCGGGATGTGGCTTGGTACGTCGAGCGGTGCTTGCCCTGCAGGAAGGTCAAGGCCGAACATCAGAGACCGCATGGCAAGATGCAGCCGTTGGACATCCCGTTGTGGAAATGGGAAGATATCACGATGGATTTTATCACGAAGCTTCCCATGACCGCGCATGGAGTGGATTCGATTTGGGTCATCGTGGATCGATTGACCAAGAGTGCTCACTTTATCCCAATTCAGGAGAGCATATTGGCCGAGAAATTGGCCGACATCTATATCAGGGAGATCGTGGCGCGACACGGGGTGCCAGTATCGGTTATCTTGGACAGGGATGTGCATTTTACTTCCAGGTTTTGGAAGAGATTTCATGATGAGTTGGGCACTCATTTACATTTTAGCACCGCCTTTCACCCGCAGACAGATGGTCAGAGCAAGCGGACCATCCAGACTCTGGAGGATATGTTGCGGGCATGCGTGCTAGACTTCAGTGGTAGCTGGGATACTTATCTTCCCTTGGCTGAGTTCTCTTACAACAACAGCTACCACGCCAGTATTGACCGTCCCCCATTTGAGATGTTGTACGGTCGGAGGTGCAGGACCCCGATATGCTGGGGTGAAGTTGGCCAGAGAGTTATGGGGAGCACTGAAGTGGTGCTCAAGACGACCGAAAGGATCCAGCATGTTCGGAGCAGGCTTCAGACTGCTCAGAGTTGGCAGAAAAGCTACGCCGACAAGCGCCGATCCGACCTGGAGTTCCAGGTCGGGGATATGGTTCTCCTGAAGGTGTCGCCGTGGAAGGGCGTCATTCGATTCAGGAAGCGAGGCAAGTTGGGCCCGAGATTCATCGGACCGTTCCGAGTTATGGCCCGGGTGGGCAAGGTGGCGTATAGGCTGGATCTGCCAGTCGAGCTCAACCAGATCCACAGTACTTTCCATGTTTCTCAGCTGCGAAAGTGCCTAGTGGACGATTCAGCAGTAGTGCCGTTAGAGGATATTCAGGTTGATGACAGCCTGAATTACATTGAGCGCCCAGTCGCAATCCTCGACAGAAAGTCGAAGGACTTTAGGAACAAGAGGGTGCAGCTCGTAAAGGTGCAATGGCAGCACCGCAAGGGTTCGAAATGGACTTGGGAGCCGGTGGACGAGATGATGGAGCATTACCCCGAGCTGTTTCAGGATCGAGCAGCAGACTTCGAGGACGAAGTCTAAAATAAGTGGGGGAGATTTGTAGCACCTGATTTCGGGTACGTAAATCTTATTTGAGTATTTTCCATTTTTTTAGCCTTAGACTCGGCGAGTCATAGGTCCGACTCGCCGAGTAGAGACGGGACCCGGGACGCGTTTAAGTTGGTGACTCGGCGAGTCACCGCTGTTGGATGAAACCCTAAGTTTCAGGGGTTTGGACCCTATTTAAGCCTCATGTCCGCCCCAAGCCAACCCCCATTCACCCTCAGAGCCTCCAACCCTCGTTCAAAGCTTATTTCCTAGAGAGTTTGAAGCATTTTTGTGTGATCTTGAAGGTTTTGAGAAGGAAGTGGTGTAGATCAAGAGGAAGGGAAGGAAACCAAGCATCTTAGTGTTCTCTCAGTGATTCCTTTGAGGTATAACCCGTTTTCCCCTCTGTTTCTATGCTTATTACTCCATTAAGTCCTTCTTGAGCCCTTCCCCAAGCTTGTATGTGCAATATAATTCGTAATAAGTTGATTGGCCTTTAGATCTAGGCATGGTTGAGCTCCAGGAGCTCAGATCTATTGCCTTTATGGACCCACATTGCATGAAGACCCTAGATCTACCCTTTTGGGTGCATTTTGAACTCTAAAACCCTTATTGGTGAATATCTACACGTAAAGTTGGAAACTTTACGTGTGATTCATGCTCTAGGAACCCAGATCTGTGAATGGCATGGACTGGAATCGAGCAAAACCGCATAGTTAGTGGTTGCATGGCAACGACTCGGCGAGTCGTTCATCTGACTCGGCGAGTCTGCTCGCGAGTCTCCGAGTTTGTCCCCTTTTCGTAGTGTCGAGTGTGAGCAGTGAGTCACAGGGTGTGACTCAGTGAGTTGGAAGCCAAACTCATCCATGAAGGAACTCGGCGAGTCAATGCCCTGACTCGGCGAGTTCAAGGCAATCTTCTTAGATCAAGAACAGACTCGACGAGTTGTTCATATAACTCGGCGAGTCTTAGCATAAGTATTCATCGGATGAAGATGAACTCGACGAGTTTTTCATACAACTCGGCGAGTAGGATGAAGGACTTGAACATCAGTTTGGAAGGAGAACTCGTCGAGTCAACGCCTAACTCGACGAGTAGAAACGGGATTCAGGACAATCGTTTGGGTAGGGACTCGGCGAGTTGGAGAGCCAACTCGGAGAGTCGGGTCAACTGAAAGTTAACTCTGATTTGGACTTATGACATGATCAGGGGTAAAATGGTCATTTTACCCAAGGGTCAGTTAGCAGTGATTGATTGAGTATGTTGTGGGAATTACAGCCGGATGATTTCCGGAGCAGCAACAGTAGTAGACAGTCAGTTCCTGATCAGATCAGCAACTACTTTGAGGTGAGTTACCTTCCAGTAGTGGTGGGTCTACGGCCACAATGCCGGCCCACCAGTAGGAGTCGTATGATTGATGATCGTCTTTGTGATATCATCTAGATTTGCTACTACCTGATATGTTATATGCTAGCATGATATGTTATGTGTGATAGAAGTTGAGATCGGTTGTTAGGACCGAAGGGTAGTTCAGACACCCCAGAAATGTCTGACAGTATGTGATGATATGTTTGCATGCTGGCTTGTTATGTTATATGCGATAGAGGTAGTAGGAGGGGACCAGTCCCCGAGTTCGGTTGTTAGGACCGAAGGGTAGTTCAGACACCCCAGATATGTCTAATAATATGTTATGTATGATATATGTGTAAGTAGCAGTAGGGGTGAAACAGTCCCTGAGGATCGGTTGTCAGGACCGACGGGTAGTCAGCACCCCAGAATAGCTTGACACGGGTAGTCAGCACCCCAGAATGGCTTGACACGGGTAGGACGGTACCCCAGAATGGCCGCACGGGTAGTCGGCACCCCAGAATGGCCGTACCGGGTAGTCAGGCACCCCAGAATAGCCTGGCAGTATGTATGATATGTGTTGTATGGTATGGGGTACGATGGGGGAACTCACTAAGCTTTGTGCTTACGTTTTTCAGTTGTTGTTTCAGGTACCTCTTCAGCCAAGGGGAAGGAGCAGGCGCGGTAGCGGCTCATCACACACACACCCTTTGATTCCACATTTATGAGTTTACCTTGGGATTGATACTCTGACATTTTGGTTGTTTAACTGTTATGGATTTCAAATTCGGTTCTTGATGTGAAATGGTTTAATTAAGCAATGTTTTAATTATTAATGTTTTCTAAAGTAATGTTTTAAAAACGAAATTTTTGGACGTGAAAATTGGGTCGTTACATCTAGAGGATCGCGAATCTTCGACACGACTCGTCGAGTAGCCTTCCCTACTTGCCGAGTCCTTGTTTTTTGGCATTTTTCTTCTTTGATCCATTCCCGAGCTTTCAATCGTGGCACACCCCGAAACCGTGATTGCAGAAACGTTCCGGGGTGGACGACGTCATGCGTAGTATCACAACATTTGTATAGCAAGCATAGTAAACACAACCAAACAGTGAATACAAATATGAAAAATATTTACATCAGTTTGAAACTTGTTTTTAAATACATCAAAAGTATGTATAATATAGAAAACATGACTCTTATTGCTCCGGCTTCACTGAATTCCTGGAAGTACCTGTCTACTAATTCCCTAAAAATACAAGCAATTTGAAAAATATCAGCATAAAGCTGGTGAGTTCATAAGCATTTAGTTTTTAGAGAAAAATGTTCTTTGATTCTTTTGAAAAGTGTTCCTCAAGAAAATCCTATATTTTCTGATGAAAGGTAGTGTTGAAAGAGTATCTAGCGGTAGAATGCAAACCATCAGTTTTAGAAATGCTAGTATTATCCTGGGAAAATCCTATATTTTCCCTAAAAACATGTTATTCGTCCTAGAGGTAGAGATGCCAGTTTAGAAATCCTTGATTGCTATCAGCATATATAAAAGTAGTTTTATTACTTAAAATAAAACAAATGAAGAATAGAGTCTGTAAACAAAGTTAGTTTATACTTATTTTGTGAGTATATTTGATATGACCGAGAGACCTTTATAACGTTCTTCAGGCGTTAAGCTAAATGACATTTGTTCACTACAGGCGTGCTCGCCTCACTGTAGCTAACAGTTTTGGTGTGGGATTGTCAGTCCCGAATAGATCTATTCACAAATCTCACGTTCTCCCTCCAGGAGACTCTAGTTATACTAAAAGGATTTATCACTATACTCCTAGGGGTATAGTATTGAAGTAGCGCCTCACAATTATGTATAATCTAGTTTACTAGCGGGAAATCAGTATAAAACAGTAATTATCCTTGAATAAATGTACTTTATACTTCTGAGAAAACATATAACATAAATTAAGTCTGCCATAGTTTATATATATTCATTTATGAAATCTGATTAGGTAGAGACTGCCTAGAGGGTTATCCCAAACTATACCCATTATAGTTTATTAGAGTTGATATGGAAAATTTCTGTGTAAAAACCTTTCTGAAAACTATGAAGTTAGATTTCCAAAATAGAAGTTTCCTTTATGCTCAACATATTACAAAAGGGATAAAATTTCTGAATATGTTATTAAACGTGGAAATCGTTGGGTTGCATTAATAAGTTTAAAACTTAATAAAATACTTTGAGTTTAGCTTGTATTCCCCTGAAAACATTAAAAACATGGAAAATGTAAGGGGTATGAACTCACCTTGGGTAAGTGGTTTGATTGAAGGATCGATACGAAGAGCCAGGTGTTCAAGTGAAGCCTTGAACACGATTTGATCCTAATTAACACACAATGACACATAAACGAGTCAAATGAAGGTATTTCACTACTAAATACCATTGGAATTCACTTATAGGGACTTGAAATTACTTGCACCAAGTGATAGGACCTTGTAGGATTGACTATAGGGGTGTATGGCCACTTGTAGTGTGTGTGCGGCCCAATGGGTGTGCGGCAGTACACTCATGAAATGTGGTGTCTTTGAAGTGCTCTCCAGGTCCATACTCACATCCACGAAGTGTTCAAGGTCTATACTCAATTGAAGTCCAAGATAGGGGTCCTTGAGGTCGCACACAAGAGTGTGTGGTCGCACACTTGGGTGTGCTGCCGCACACTTGGAGTGTGCTGCCACACAAGGGTGTGTACGGTCGTACACAAGTGTGTGCGGTCGCATACTCCTCAAAATGATGCCCAAATTGTCCATTCCAAGGTGCAACAAGGCTAGGGGCATGTCTACATCGATTATGGAAGCTAAACTCTCACTTTGGAGGGTGTTTTATGGGTGTGCGACTGCACTCACTTCCATGCATGAAGAACATGACGTTTTTGCACACATAGAGCTTCGATAGAGTGGTCTTTCATGGATTGCAAGATAGAGAATGAAGTACTCACGTTCTAGAAGCTTTGGAAGGTTCAAAGTTGGAGAAACTTGAGAGGAAATGATGTTGTGTGTTGCCAAGGTGCTAAAGGAATGAAAGGAAGGGGGCTACCCTTTATATAGGAGTGTGAGTGCTGTCAAAAGTGAGTGTGCTGCCAAGGGAGTGGGTGTGCAGCCGTACACTCCTCCAAGAGGTGTGTATGGCCTGATTTTCTCACTATTCAACACTCCGACTCATTCCTAAACTCAACCTTGGTTATATACAAGTTTAGAACACTTAAATGACCCCTTGAATAGCATTAGAAATCGACAAATTAAGTTGAATATTTATTGAATTGATTAACTATACAAGATTAAAGTTCCGGGTTTTCACAAATCGTATCTCCTGCTTCCTTTTGCTTCTGAGCTTCTCTTTTGGACTGAAAATATAATTTGAACAATATTAAGCATCTTTTGTCCATAAATTGATATAAAATCAATAATAATTAATAAAATAACGAATGATTTTTATGACTAAATAAGCCCATATCAACTAGTCTCTTGATCTGATCCTTACTCACGGATCTAAAACTAACCTCTTTATCTGATCCCTACTCACGGATCTCATCTACCCATGTCCTACCCAACATATTTATACATATACAGTTTAACTCATTAAAACCTATATAGTTCATCCATTTCACTAAGGGTGTGTATGGGGCGGTTTGGTTCAGTTATTGGTTAAAACCAAACCATAACCATTATGATTGGTTAATGGATTTTGGTAGCCATTGGGTATGGTTAATATTGGTTATGGTTAATGGTTTTTATCGGTTGACGGTTTTGGTTAATCGTCAATATTGGTTAACCATAATGTTCCAAATAATATAAACGAAGAAAGTATATTGGCACAAAAAATGAAAATAAAATACCAAAAAGTCATCGACACCGATGTTTGTAACCTAACTTATAGTAATAGAATAAAATGTGTACCTTTAATACTTAGAGTGAGATAACACATAGTCACATTCAAAATCAAAAACATTCAATAAAAATATAAAACATTAAAAAAATTGTTATTAATAATTTCATATATTGATAATTGATGTTAATATTAAAATAAAGTCAAACATTCATACACGTTCAATACGATTAAATCAAAACTATGAAATAAAAGAACCAAGCATTCATATTATGTGTTATTGGATAAAAAAAAGTCAATCACCCATATACATTCAATCTGATTAAGTCAAAAACAATAAATAAAAAAAGTCAAAAAATTCAAAAAAATACATTCTTAATATATATCATAGAGTCAAGAAGAACCAAAAACTTAACTTACCAAGAAGTCTTGATTATAAAGTTAAAAAATCTTTCGAATAGGATTATAAAGTCCAAACAATCTTTGATTAGGATTAACGGTGTGAGAAGCCTTCGATTAAGATTATGAGTGTGAAGATTAAACTAATTGTGAATAATGTTTACAAATTGTAGAATTAGCCGATTAAGAATTACAACATTAATCAATAATCTAACTCAATGCATGATTGGAAGATTGTGTATGTCTGCGTGATCAGCCTTTGATGGTTTGATTGTCCGTTCTTCTTCTGATAAGTGAGGATTAATGGATTATATTTTCAAAATTTTAATGGATCTTATATAAGTTTGACTATATTAATTTATATATAATCTATAATTTATATACATTAAAATATAAAGTTAGCGATTCGGTTAATAATGGTTCGGTTAACCTATAAAACCATAACTGAATCGTTAGTTATCGGTTAACAAAAATTAGAAACCGAACCAACTGTTTTTAAAATGGTTCAGTTATTATGGTTCGGTTATATCGGTTAATTTGGTTTTGGTTCGGTTTTTCAATTATTATGCTCACCCCTACATTTCACCAACATCTCAAATGAACAACAATATATAAACACATAGCACGTATTTCATAGCAAATACTTCATACTTATGTGTTAGAAGAAAGTAACTATACACTCGCTTGATCAGAAGATGATCGGACAACACCACGGCTTGTGGAAGTAGTATTCTTTAGTAAATCTGGAAGACCTTCAAAAAAATTGGCTTCTCACGGACAGAGTTTCGGCTCAGGAATTGCACTTCTCAGGATCTTCGGGGCTTCATGACTTGCTTTGGGGATCGGGAATGATACCGGGGCTTCGGGATATTTCTTGCACGTAAAACGGGGTAAAAACGAGTGAGAGAGAAGAGTTTGAACAAAAGAAATCGGCAACCCTCGACATCTATTTATAGGGTGCTGAAACCTCAATTACACTGGGCGTACTCGGTACGCTAGGTGTACTAAGCCTTACGCTGGGCGTACGCGACGTCACTACATGCGTATAGCACTCGAGTTCGGTCAGGTGACGTAGCTGAGGCGGTTCCGAGTACGTTGGGCGTTGTTCGGATCAGATTGATGACTCGCTCTCTCCTTTGGATAATATCCTAATTAATATTAAAATTAAAATATTTTAATTATTTATAAAACTTCTGAAATTCATATCTTCCTTATACGAACTCCGTTTTCGACGTTCTTTATATCCACACGTAGTTGAGACTATACTATACAACTTTCATTTAGACTCCGTTGGCTATTTTTGACTTTATTTTTATTATATTATTTTCAACAGGCCGGGACAAGATAAGTCCGTTAAAAATCCATAACTTCTTCATCTAACGTCCGTTTTTGTCTGTCTTTCTTCCGTTGCACTACTATTGACGAGATCTTCGATTCTCATTTAGATTACTTTGGCTAATACTCACTCGATCTTAAATCGAACTTCGGGCTGCATATTGGTAAGCTGAAACATAGAAAAATCATAACTTTCTCATACGAAGTCCGATTTGTGCGTTCTTTTTATGCACGCTCTCGGTTTAACGAACTCTATGACTTTCGTTTAGATCACTAAGGCTAAATATCACTCTAACGTAAATTCACGTTTTACGTCATTCAGCATCGTGTCGGTTATGTCGCGAAACATCGACAGGTCATAACTTCTTTGTTATAACTCGGATTTCGGCGCTCTTTATATGTACGAAATCCTCGTAACATATACTACAACTTAGTTAAGATTATTCATCCTAAATAATCTTCTATCAAAAAGTCATTTTTGACGTTTATCATCTCTAAATTGACTAGCCTTGATCTACGGGCGTTACAGTTGTCATGAATGATGCTCACAAGACAAAAAAATACTCCGTCCATCTCGGTTCAGACAAGATGTATCTAGACCTAAAGAGACTTTATAGATGGCCAAATGTGAAGGTAGAAATCGTTACCTATGTGGACAAGTGCCTAACCTGTGCTAAGGTCAAGGTAGAATATCAAAAGCCCTCGGGTTTGCTTCAGCAACCGGAAATACCCAAGTGGAAGTGGGTGCAAATAACCATGGACTTCATAACTAGGTTACCCAAGACGATGAGTGGACTTGACACCATATGGGTGGTCATTGATAGGTTAACCAAATCCGCACACCTCCTGCCACTAAAAGAGACCAACAAGATGGAAAAGCTAACAAGGACGTACATTAAGGAAATTGTGCGACTACATGGGTTGCCAATATCCATCATCTCCGACCGTGATAGTAGGTTCACCTCGTGATTTTGGCAACGACTCCAAAAATCCTTAGGAACCAAGCTTGAGATGAGTACAACTTACCTCCTTCAAACAGACGGTCAAAGAGAAAAGGACTATTCAAACGCTGGAAGACATGCTGAGAGCTTGTGTGACAGACTTCGGTAAGGACTGGGATACCTACTTACCGCTCATCGAGTTCTCATACAATAACAACTATCACACTAGCATCAAGGTCTCACCCTAGAAGGAAATGGCAAACGTAGAAAACTAAATTCGAGGTATATCGGGCCATTTGAGATCCTTGATAGCATCGGCCCGGTGGCTTAAAAACTTCGACTACCACAAGAGCTCAGTAACATACCTCCTACCTTCCACATATCCAACTTAAAGAAGTGTATGTCCGACGAAAGTCTTGTAGTCCCACTCGACGAAATCGAGGTAAATGAGAGTCTACACTTCGTAGCGAAACCTGTGGAATTAATGGACAGAGAGATCAAGATAACGAAAAAAACCGTATACCAATAGTGAAGGTCCGCTGGAACGCCAAGCGAGGGTCTGGATTCACTTGGGAGCGGGAATATCAGATGAAACAAAAATACCCGCAACTTTTCTTCTAGTTGCAAGAGTCCGTCCGCGACGCTAATTTTGGGAAGAAATTCCCTCTAACGTGGGGGATGATGTGACAACTCGAAAATTTTGGATTAAGCAAGTTTTAAAATGTAGAAATATATTAGTACAACCACAATGTAACCTTGTTGCAATAAAATTTTGAAAGCCAAAAGGGCATTATTTGTACAAGTATATATGTATGTATATATGCATACTTTGTAAATTACTTTTGTAGTAAACACTTAAAAGTCAAGCAAAGCCAAATAGTTGGAACATGAAACATGAAGTTAAAACATTACTTTATAGTTTTTGGCCTAGTACCTCACCCACTTTGAGATTTCGGCTATAAGGAGGCTGAAATCCCCAACCTAGAACATCCTAGGCCGAAAACACCTAAGATGCTATGACCGAAAACCCATTTGTGGGGGAGTTAGGACTGAAATCACAAAGGGGATAAGGTGATTTCGGTCATACCTTGGCCGAAATCACCACCTTGATCCCTTTTAAATGTGATTTCGGTTTAGGGAATAAAAGAATAAGGTTTGTTGACTTTAAGAGGTGATGATTCACCCATTTCCCATGCAATTTTACCCAACAAACCTCCAAGCTTTTATCCAACATTTAACTAGGTAAGTATCACCTCATCCCATCCTTTTCATACATCGCAGTACACATTCAAAGAACCCCCACTTTCATTTCTCTTTACTCTAACTCCAAAATTCTCTCAAGAACAAGTCTAAGATCCTCCAAGAAATTACTTCCTTCAGGTGTATTCCTAGAATTTTGCTAAGCTTTTCTTATTGACCTAGTGTTTATGTACATTTTATGTTGGTTTCATTATATTTACATACATTATTATGTGTTAAAACTTTTAGGATAAGATCAATTCTAAGAAAATTTATCAATCCCACTCAAGTGTTTAGGCTTGAAGATCTTCACACCACCTTCTCAAACAACCCACAAATCCACTAAAGGTGAGTTCATACCACCACATTTTCAAGTTTATCATGTTTTAGGGGGGGGGGGGATACAAGTAAAACTTTGTTTATCACACAAATACTTACATGTTTTCATCTTTATGTTAAATATAATATATTATTTGCATAAGATATGGTTATCACTAGCTTTTGTATAATTATTTGTGATATATTAGTTTTGAAATGAAAAATTAACCAAACAAACATAATCTATGTTATATCATCATAAGAAAATTTATGATTCGCAAAACTATATGGTTTATGAAGCTTCTTACTAAAATATAGCTTTTCTAGCAAAACTAGACAAGATAACTACTATATATTTTTATATATATAAATGATTATATACATGTTCTTGACAAACAAACATGATAAACTATAATTGGTATAGTTTGGGGAGTCACAAAACTACACTATCATTTCAGAAGAAACAAATAATTGTTTAAAGGTATATTTATTTTCATACTATGTATCCATTATGGAAGAATAATACTTTTGTTTACAAGAAAACGAATTTTTAGTATAATAAACGTAAACTAGTTGATACAAACTTGTGAGACTTTTGGCTTCAACGTACCTACCAGAATACACAACAAAGACCTGCATTATAACCATAGTCTCTTGGAGGGAGAGCGTGACACTTGTGTATAGATCTATATGGGATTGACAACCCTACACCTAAATAGTTAGCTACAGTTAGACCGACGGGTCTGGGGTGACAAATGTTGTAAACAGTTCCGACGCCTGAAGAACGTCGTACAGGCAACTAGTCGCATTAGTATGGTTATAATAACTCACATGGAGTATTAACGAAACATTTGGTTTATGGGCTAGCGTACACTCAAATAGTTATTCACAAAAGGATAAATCTTACTAAAACTATTTCCAGCATCACATTACTTGTATTTTGGTCTTGGGTTAAGACTTACAACGAGATTAACATAAATTCAAGTAGTTTCATGTAAAGATAAAACCTATTGATACTACTTTCCAAAACATCATTACTTACATTTAGTCTTGGGTTAGACTTACAACGAGGTTAACATACATTCCATTAGTTTTATATAAAGCTAAAACTTACTAATACTATTTTCATTACAACTTTACTTGCATTTTTAGTCTCTCGTATTAAAGGCCCACAATTCAATTTTTATAGAAAATATTGGATTTTCTGGAAGTATATACCATCTTTTTACACGAAACCGTTACAAATTCTTCCGCATACAAAAACGCTTATGAACTCACCAACTTAATTGTTGACACTTTTCAAAATCATTTGTAAACATGTAACCACAAGAGTTTTTGGTGGATGAGACGTCGTCACATAACGTTACTTATATTTTCTCATATGCATTCGAAATTATGTAAACAATATTTTGAGTACAATGTAAGCATATTATTTATCAATGTAATGGTTGTAATGCTTTGATCTCTATTATTCAATTGTTATGATACTGTACATGAAGTCATCCGCCCCAACCGTTTTCACCGTTTTGGTTTGGAGTGTGACACTCACTAACAAGACTTCAAGCATTCGAAATAGTTGTAATTCAAGATTGTAAATACAATAGCTTCAAACACCATGATCACACAAAATGGACACGGTGGAAAGAATTCAAAATTGTAATCAAGTATAAGTTTCAACACATTATTCACATTAATTATAGTTTTTTAAACCATGAAAAGACTTGCATTTAAATCCCTGCCAGTTGTAATTCAACATTGTAAATACAGTAGTTTGAAACATCAAGATAGCAGGGTTTCAACACATTCACGTGAACATATTAAACAACATCAAAAACGAAATTAAAGAACGAGAAAATAGAAATATGGTTGCCTTTTGTTTATCACGTATTCTCAAAAGTTATCAAGCTATTCATAAGTTATAATTATGAACTGAATGTTTAGTTTACAAAGAACGTTAGAAATTAACCTGTAACCGATTGCAACAGGGAAGAGGCGAGAAGGCAACATCGAAGTTCAACGTTGTGTGATTGTTGATCGACGTTGTGTGATTGTTGATTGATGAAGACGCAAGGGATTACAATCGATGAAGCAGGCGATATAATTGTTCACGTGAATGTTAAATTGGAATTTAGAAACAAGGGCTAATCTGTCAATTTCAAATGTTTTTTTAGTTTTAATGAATTTAAAATGGTGAAAAAGATCATAAATCAATTAAAATTGTTTAAAACATAGATTTGGATATATATGATATTAAAAAAATATCTAGAAGAGATATATGATGTTTTAAACTTTAGATCGGACAAATATAATATTTCCGTATTCCAAATTCTGACTAAAAAATATGTTATTATATGATGTTTTAAACTTTAGATCGGACAAATATAATATTTCCGTATTCCAAATTCTGACTAAAAAATATGTTATTATAAGATTCTTTAAAATTATACCGATTTAGTGAATAACTCTTTTAAATTATGTAAATCACATTATATGAAAATTAATATTTTTTCCTTAAGTAAAAGGCAATTGGCATGCAGGCTACGATACTCGCCTACGATACAGATTTAGTCAACTAACGACATACCTACATGTATTTATCTCTACTTAAATCTTATTAATCCTTCACCTGTCAGCCTCACTGATCTGTCACTTTAAAATTTCTCCTCTAACTCAACTAAAACTTTACTACTTCACCTCACCAGTCACCACCTGTGAAGAGGCGATATACCGGATAAGCTCTGTTCTAGATAGAAAGAGAAAGAGATTTCTCAGTCTGATTACGAAAATGTCTACACTACCACCGACGTTACCGGATTTTCCGTCGGCTTTGCCACCGCCGGCACCACCTTATAACCACAGTCATCGCCATGGTTTAACTGTTTTGCATTCAGTGCTTGCTGGAGTGCTAGTGTTTGCAATCTTCATAGTTCTTGCAATTACATATAGGAAACTTTCACGGAAACGTACGGTTCCTGCGGATCTGAAATCTCCCCCGCCGCAGCCGCAGCCGCAACAGTTGCAGCAGTTTTCGTATAATGTTCTCCGTCGTGCTACGTCTTCATTCGCTGCAGCTAACCGGCTCGGACAAGGTGGATTTGGTTCGGTTTACAAAGGCGTGCTTCCGTCCGGTAAGGAGATCGCGGTGAAGCTTATGAACGGTTCCGGATCGTTGCAAGGAGAGAGAGAGTTTCACAACGAGCTTTCATTGTCCACACGGATCAGCAGCGCGTCTGGTGCGCATTCACGGCACGTTATATCGGTTTTGGGATTCTCCTCCGATCAGAACCGGCGGCGGCGGAGGAAAATGTTGATTGTTTATGAGTATATGCAGAACGGTAGCTTACAAGATGCGCTGTTGTATCGTAAGTGTCCTGAGCTCATGGATTGGAAAATTAGGTTTATGATTTTACTAGACGTAGCTAAAGGTGTCGATTTTCTTCACTTCTCATGCGATCCACCGATTGTTCATTGTGATATCAAACCTTCTAATGTGTTACTAGACTGTAATTTTAATGCGAAAATTGCTGATTTCGGTCTAGCGAGAGTTTTAGGTGTAGATGAGAATGAGATTATTGAAACTTTCTATGAATGCTGCGAAGAAGGGGATCAGGAAAACGAAACAGCCGATGATAACAACACCGATGTTGAGAAAAAGAGAGAGAATATTGGGGATTACAGAGAAGAAAACAGGTCAGCAGCAGAGGAAACTGAAAGTGTGGTAACAGGGGAGGTTGTAGTGAATGTGGATCCCGTATCACCGGAGAGTTGCCGTGTTACCATTGTGGATGCGGAGGCGTCACCTTCTGAGTATTTGGAAAGGGCAAGTGTGTCGGATCAGCTTAGTGTTGATAGCAGTAACCGGAGATTTTTGGGGAGAAAGAAGAGCGGTGGCGCTGGAGGTGGTTCAGGAAGGGATTGGTGGTGGAAACAGGAGAGTTGCGGCGGCGATTCAGGGAGAGTGAAAGATTATGTAATGGAATGGATTGGAAGCGAGATAAAGAAAGAAAGGCCCAAAAAGGATTGGCTCACCACTACAGATCCAATCTCGTCGGAGCTAGAAGCCAGTAGCGACAATGCACCGCAGAAAAAGCAGAAAAAGAAATCAGAAACAGATAATAAGAAGAATCGGAAGCCGAGAGAATGGTGGAAAGAGGAATTCTGCGATGAATTATCCAAGAAGAAAAAGAAGAGAAGAGGAAGCAACACCGGCGAGATGTGGTGGCAAAGGGATGAAGAATTTGTACCAAAGAAGAAAAAGAGTAAAACCAGTAGTAAAGGAAGCATCGATTGGTGGTTGGACGGGCTGAGCGGCGAATTCCGTCACCGGAGAAGAAACAGCCAAGAATGTCCGAGTGGTGAAATCCCTAAAAGTGGTGGTATCAGTAGCACTCCAAGCATGAGAGGAACTGTTTGCTATATCGCCCCGGAGAAATGCGACGGTGGTCAACTCTCCGAGAAGAGTGACGTGTACAGCTACGGCGTTTTACTCTTGGTTTTAGTCTCCGGTAGAAGACCCCTGCAAGTAACCGCGTCCCCCATGTCTGAGTTCGAAAGAGCTAATTTAATTTCATGGGCGAGACAGCTTGCTCGCAATGGAAAGCTTCTAGATCTTGTTGATCCTAATATTCATTCACTAGATCAAGAACAAGCACTCCTCTGTATCACAACCGCCTTACTATGTCTCCAGCGTTCGCCGGTAAAACGTCCGACGATGAGAGAGATTGTCGGAATGTTGTCAGGCGAGGCTGAGCCGCCTCATTTGCCGTTCGAGTTTTCTCCATCACCGCCTACAAATATTTCGTTCAAGTCCCGGAGAAAACCTAGGTGAGTTAACTCATCAGAAATCATTTTTATTTTTTTATTTTGTTAATTATTGACCAAAAAAGAAAAAGAAAAAAAAAAAAAAGAGTATATAAGGTTGCTTCACTTGCAAAACTCATGTTTCCTTGAAAATCGCCTTTTCATTTCAACAACTTCTGAATTGAAAACGCCGTTTTAGATGTTATCATTTAATCAGTTTTGTCACTTTACAATAGAGACTTAATACCAAACATATAAAGATAAAGAAAAAAACTTAATTGATTGCAATTGAACTTTTAGGAGAGTTATGAGTTATGATGATGATGACACTAGTTGTTGAAATTGAGGGAATCCCAGGCATAAAGTTTAAGGACTGATATATGTCCAATGAATAACCTGAGTGACTTTTTTTTCTTTTTTACTTTTCTAAATAAGATATGCTCGTTTAATTGATTAGATTTTAAACTTTTTTGTACATTGGGAATTTATGGGGACCCATATGTGACATTTGCCTTTTCTTACTAGTTTGTTTTTTAGTTTAGAGTAGTAAAATACTGCATTCTGATCCATGGTAAAAACAATAAAAACTGTGCCACAATGTTTGTCTACACATAAATGGAGTATTTTTGTTTATTTATGAATAATCATTTAGTACTGAAGACTGACTTATCGACTTAACATATCACATGTTTCTCGTCTTATCAAAAAGCGTACGAAAAGTTCATATTAATAATAAAGAAAAAAAAAAGAATATTTATCTTCTCAATCTCAATGCATTTATTAAAACAATAAAACGATAACGTGATTAGGTAATTTAACGCCAAGATTAAAACTAAGTTGGTCAGAAACCAATATTTTGGGCTTCTCAGCAATGATTTAAGTATTTGAAATGAGACTTGACATTTGGTCAATTTATTATTGAATGAGCAAGTTGGTGTGATTTGTTGTGTTGGGAATAAAAAAACTTTGGGGTTTTCAAAATTTTATTTAAACAAAATGAGCATGTTATAACCAAAGTAAACGATCAACAAAATTAATTAAGCAAATGAAATATATATTTAACTGTAATACAATTACAAATCAATAACCAACTTGTTTTATATGACGAATCAAAATTTGACAGGCGCCAAATTACCGAAAATTAGGATTGTTGCAATTAAGAAGCTAAAGTGCTACACTAATCACATGACTGATATAAATAAAAGAAATCTCGCGATTTTACAATGAAAAATAGAAAACTTATAGAAGAATGAAACGCGGCAAAACTGGGAGCCAAACCAGCGAAATTGGCTATGATAGTTTGGGTTTCACCGGTTCGGGCTCATTAAAAGTAATCCACAATATAAAATGGATACCAGCCGGGTGAAACCGGGTCCAAACCCTACCTGAATGAACTCGGAATCAAAAACTGGAAAATGAGAATTAGTAGAACAGGAAATCAGACTGGTATATAGGAATCGGTTCCAAGTAAAATGAGTATAGAACCAAAAAATCCAAAAATGTCACGGTGGGTAGGTGGAACTAGGTAAACCAGGTAATGTGTTAGTTGTAGAACTTTTAAAAATTTCATAACTTATTTGTTTTAAGTCGGATTGAGATGAGAACTTTTCTGATGTGGTTCTTTTTATCCGTTTTACCTAAACCCACTGTACCAAGATCTACTATACCCAATCCTGTTTGTGACATATATTTTACTCAATACCCAATGCACTTTAACTTATACCAGGTTCAGTTCTGGATCGGGTGTCCGGGTTTGGAGCTCATCCCTACCTAACTTTTAATGGATACATTTTTTTGTCTACATAAAGTTGTCTTTTTTTTAATCATTCCCCATATTTAACCATATAAACGACTCTCTTAGTGCTTCAATATGCTATGTATGGGTGAAATTTGTGCTAATAAAGATGTTCGCAATTAACAGTGGAGATTGTGGGCATGGATCATATATGTATAATGTTAAAACTATAAAGCATTAATTGTATATTCTTGAAAAAAAATGGAGAGTAATAAAGGAAAGGGAAACATTAAAAGAAGTTGTGATTTAGGTTTTTTAAGAAAAAAAAATGAGAAAAAAAAGTCTATTAGATCCTAAGATTTTCTTTTGATTTCGATGATAAAAGAAAAAGAAAAGAAAAATATATATAATAATAAAATTGTACGTTTTACTTTAACATTTATATAATTATCATCCATACGATAAGAGATAAGAGTTTAATGGTTGAAGTATTTATAGAACTTAGTAAAATCAAAATATTATTAGTGTTTAACGATTAATATCATATGGGTTTTGGAATAGATTAACATGATTAGAGCTCTTATGATAGTTTATCCAATTTTTCATATAATTATCAATATTAACAAAATAGGAACAAAATTATGTACTCATACTTTTTTTTTCCTTCACTGTCACTACACCTCAACCTCAAAAATAAATAACTATATGTTTGCCGTCTGTTTTTTCAAACTCTGGTAATATATGACTTTTTCAAACTCAAGTTATCTTTTCTTTTTTGCGTCATTTTCTCTAAAAATGGTAAATGCTATTAAAGGTGACAATGTTGATTATGTTTGACCCCAAAGTTAAATTGACGCCACGTCTAATAAAGTCTACACTTGGAAAAGAAAAAAAACCAATTGAGTTCTGATTTTGATCCATTTTATTTAGTCGCTTTCATATCGAGCCGAAACTATATATATATATATATATATATATATATATATATATATATATATATATATATATATATATATATATATATATATATATATTTTGGCAATTACACAATTATTATATATCACCAATATCTACATCACCAAAATAACAAAATAGAATATAACCATTAGCAGCATGAGTGATAATAGCACCTTGATAATTTATGTGAGTGAAGAAGATACGAATAGTAGCATCCTTAAGAAAATCATGTGTGAAAAATAAAAACAAGTCTCTCTCTCTCTCTCTCTCTCTCTCTCTATATATATATATATATATATATATATATATATATATATATATATATATAGAGAGAGAGAGAGAGAGAGAGAGAGACTTGTTTTTATTTTTCACACATGATTTTCTTAAGGATGCTACTATTCGTATCTTCTTCACTCACATAAATTATCAAGGTGCTACTATCACTCATGCTGCTAATGGTTATATTCTATTTTGTTATTTTGGTGATGTAGATATTGGTGATATATAATAATTGTGTAATTGCCAAAATATATATATATATATATATATATATATATATATATATATATATATATATATATATATATATATATATAATAAATGAAGGTTTTTTTGCCACATGTCCTCTTCACCTTCATTTAGACACATGACATTTTCTAGAATTTTTAAAATTTTTTATTTTCCACTTGTCATTTTATTGTATTTTTCATTTTATTAAATTAAAATTCCACATTTAATATGTAAGGTAATATATATGTACAGTATTTATTAGAAAAAGTTTATATATGTAATATATTCAATACATTAAAGCCTCATTAATTTTAATGATTCAAAAAAATTCTCATTTTTCTTATAAATTTAAAAATTTCAAATTGTTAAAATTTTATATTTATTTTTTTTAAAGAAACTCATGTAATACATGGGTCTCACACCTAGTGTGTGTGTGTGTGTATATATATATATATATATATATACACACACACACTAGCCGTTACCCGCGCCAAGCGGGTGTGCATATTGTTTTTACAAATTAGTTTATAGAAACGATTAGTTCTTTTGTGCAAATAGCTTACTACATATAAACAATTATTAATAAGAGTCATCCTAGTAGTGAAATCAATAAGAATTAAAAATGCATGAAAAGTTGAGATTTTTTACAAATACACTTGAAAACATGATTGATTGTGCATTATTAATCATGCATTACTTCTTTATATACCACACTTACATTGCAGACTTCACTACCGTTTAATTGTTCATCATTGATCATAAATACTTTCGTATTTGCACGTAATATCCTTTTGGATAATGCCACATAAAATTGGTCGTGCGAGAAAACCGATTCTGGAAGATAAACTTCTATATTTGGAATTGTTTGTCTTTAAGCTTTATTGATTGTCATCGCAAAACGTAATCGGATTCGCGCCAAACGACAGGTGTGAATAGTTTTTTCATAAATTAGTTTCTAGAGACGGTTAGTCCGCAGAACAATGATTAGTTTCAATTCGGTGATTAGTTTTTTTAAGAAACATGTCATATTAAAAATAAGACACAATATATTCTGACGAAAAATGTATTATTTTCCGATGAATAATGTATTAGGGTTTCTGTGTTAAGGAAAGGTAGGTGATGCAACTTACAAAAGTTTGTTGTTTCGGTTTAGAATTGAAATATATAGTTGTGTTTGGTTAATTATAAATGTTGGTTAACCATAATAAGCTTATGTTTTTACAAAAAAATATATCCTAAAATATGCAAATTGTGAAGCATTTCATTATTAGTTTGTTATGAGGCCATCGGATACAAAAAAATATAACATTAATGTTCATGTCAAAAATTATAAGATCAAACACCTTCATAATACTTGCCCAAATCAGTTCACATGCACATAAAGATAAGGTCTCTCACACACATAGAGATCTGATCACACACATATACAGACAAAAAAATGAATTTACATTGCTATTTCTTTGATTTGGTGCTACATTTTAACATATTGGAAAAAAAATGAAAAACGTAAGTTGAAACATGCAAAAAAAACACCTGAAACCAAATTATAAATTATTATTTTTTAAAAGTAGTTGCTCATTTGTATAATTTATAATTGATGAATTTTCCAAAGTATAATCCCAACAAAGGAGAAATAAAAGTAAAATGTGACAAAAAGTAGTGAAAGTAAAATGTTATTATGTTCAAATAGGTTAAAGCATGTTGCTGTCATTCAATTAAAATGACATATTTCATAAAGATCTTTTTTTTTTTATTTCTTATTGATTAGTATTGACTTACAGAGGGTGTATGTGGTATTTTGGCATATTTTTTCTAGTTTGAGAAAACTGTTTGAGCATTGTGGTAAACACACATTCACCAACAACTACAATATCTTACAATAACAATATCGTTTTTGGCCTTCACAAAAAGTGTAAAAAAACATAAGAATCACATTATCAAGCAAAATGGAAAGAATTACAATTTATAACATTCCACATTCTTTTAGTTGTTCAATAAAGAATCCCACTTCCAAAAAAAATTCTAGTTAAAATCACTATTAGTAGCCACAGTTTCACCTCAAAGAATCTCTTCTTCAACTCCATGGTAGGTTGAATTCGCAATTCCTAGAATACCTTTTCTCAACCGACAATCTTAAATTGTAGATACGTTGGAAAATCATCATTGTCATCTATTAATTTAGGAGCAAAATACAATATAAATTAAATCCACGAATTCACAAGTACGGATATGTTACTAACCTAAATAGGATAACTGGAATCACACACAAACCTGGTCCAAGAATATAAGCATTAATTAATTAAAATAAAAAATAACACAAGAACAATAAGTAAAATATATTATAGCCAAGGATTGCAAAAGAGAAAGAACAAATGCAAATATTTCACACACACACTTAAACAAACAGTTTGTATGTGTAGTTTACCTTTACAAAACCAAAGAACATCCGACCATAAAAACCAAGCCATCACCAATTTCAAGGCTTATTAATATTGATTTCACTACATGGGTGGTGAGTTTCAAATTCAAACTTAATAAAAATGAACTATTTTTGGTAAAAAAATATCTCCCTCCAGATGGTTAATTTGAAAACAAAATGATATTACCAACAATCAATCACCAACGTCCAGTCTGGAAGTCCTCTCACAATCAGTTGCTTCAAGTTCTAAATAAAGAATTTTGAGAAGCCGGTCATTCCAAATCATATCCTTTTAGTTGTATTCCTGAATCAATTAAGTGTGAAATCTTGAATGATTGTTATAGAAGAAGTCATATTTGAAAATTGATAATACATCCATTAAGAGACAATTGAGTTTAGCAGAATTGCTGACCTTTATAGGTCGCACAAACCTTTTTGCAAGGATATGAAATAAACTAAAGAAAAACGGAAGAAATAAGAGTTGTTCGCAATAAGTATTTGAGGAAAATCAAAATCGTACCGATCTAACTGCGAGTTTCGATGGAGATTAAAGAATACAATGTGTTAATTCAATATTCAATCAATAATCAAAGTTTCTTGACATGCATAAACCTTAAATTGATGATCAAAACCACCAAAGTCATAAATACATTCACAAAAAATCTTGATTTCAGAAAGATTAGGGTGAGAATAGCTAGGAGAATAACCATCTTCTTTCTTGAAATCATTGCATTAAGCCTCAAAAGTAGGTTCCATGTAAAATAATTAAACACCAAGGAGTTAAGGCATAATACTCTACCTGGTATGATGGTGTCGTGGAGTCTGGTTGGAGCGATGGTTAATAAATTACTGGCGGCGCTGCTGCCATAGGAAAGCGATGAAATGGTGGCTCTTGTATAGGAATTTCTTGGACTAGAAGAAGAACTCACTGAAGTGGTTGGAGGTTGGAACCAGAGAGCATATGCGATGTGTGGGCGTCGATATTCGGGACCTGTAAACACAAAAAAACACAAAAAACTTCATTCTATAATAGAAAAGTGTTCCCAAATATGAACATTAAGGAGTACCTTGGTCTTTTTTTTTTTTGGAACCGGCCAATGATATATAAAGAGGAAAAAAGAAAGCCACAGCTAGTGGCAAACAAGAGTTCAAAATACGATGAAATGAAAAGAAACAGGAATTGTAAAACAAAAACAAAGAAAAAATTCAGAAAAGCCAAGGGCAATGAGACCAGGATGCCCAATTTAACTTGTCGTTGTTCCCCCTATTCTTCACCCACAGGTAAACCACTGATTTGATGATATCAGTGACTTTATCTGGTGGCAGCCGGTTTTTCTTGAAGACCATTTCGTTCCTTGTCTTCCAAAGACTCCATAAAGTACCATAATAGATTGCTAAGATTATCCTTCTCCTTTTTTTGCATACCCCCCATTGAGAAATGGAACCCAATACATCCTTGACTGTGTGGAGAGGTCCCAATTGAATATTACACCATCTTGATACCCCTTCACATACACTCCTGGCATAACTGCAGTCTACCAGAACATGATTAGAGTCCTCTTCGTATTCATTACACATGGGGCAAGTCAAATTTTCCGGAACTACCCCTCTCTTTGCTAACTCCACTGCAACAGGTATCCTTCCCATTTTCGCCCTCCAGATGAAGCAATTGACTTTTAGAGGGACTTCCTTAAGCCAACTGATTTGACCATCCATGACAGATGTCGTGTAATCCCATCTATGTCTAAGGTCACGAACCTCGTACGTTCCCGTCGAAGACAGACAACATCTCCAAGTTTCCCCATTAGTTGTGTGTTGTTTGGATAACACGGATTCAATCGATATTTCTTTTTTACCAAGGGCCTTCTTTATACCAGCGATGTTATTCCAAACTCCAGTTAATGATTTCTTCGAGTAAATACCATCAGGTTTCACTTTAAGATTATGCAGGCTTGATATTACTTGTGCCCAAAGATGATGTGGTTCAGTTCTCAGTTTCCACCACCATTTCATTAACAGAGAGATGTTGAGACTTTTGATAGTGCCAATCCCTAAGCCTCCCATCTCCTTGGGTGCCACCACTCTGTCCCACGAGACCCAGTGTATCTTCTTCTTATCAACCGAGGCCCCCCATAAGAATCTTCTCCTTAGTTTTTCGAGAGTTTGTATTATCCCACCAGGTGCTAAAAACAATGATAAGAAATAGGTTGGAAGGTTACCAAGTACCGATTGGGTAAGGGTCAATCTACCACCGAAAGATAAGGATTTTGATTTCCATTTTGAGAGTTTGGACCGAAACCTCTCAATAATCGGTTCCCAGTTCTTTTTTAAATTCATGTTAGCTCCCACAGGAACTCCTAGATATGTGAACAGTAGTGCAGAAGGTTCACACCCCAGTGTACTGGCCCACCTTGCTACTTCTTGCATATCAGATCCAACGCCAAAGACTTTAGATTTGTTAAAGTTTACCTTTAACCCTGAAGATACATGAAAGCAATGGAGAATACGGGCGAGGTTGCTGATGTTGTTTCTCGACCACTCCCCTATGAATAGGGCATCATCTGCATGTAGCAAGTGAGAGATCTTCGGACCTCCATTTGGAATTTGAATACCCTGGAAAATACCAAGCTCACAGGCAGACCTCATCGCAACACTGAGACCCTCCATGGCTGCTATAAATAAAAATGGGGAAAGTGGGTCACCTTGTCGGACAAGGAGTACCTTGGTCAATCCAAGTAAACTGAACACACCAAGAAGAAAAGCAAGTCGATTCCAAAGAAGAACGCAAAAGAGATAATGGTGGCATATGACTTACCTGAAAAACAATCGATCTAGTATGGCGTTTGATGAAATAGACTGTGGCGGTGAGGATTGCAAACCCTATCGGTGTTTTGTTGAGGAAATCAATATGAATCTGTTAAATCCCACCTCCGTCTCCATAAATTTGAAGTAGAAAACCAAAACCCTAAGGTATTGTCATAAAAAAGAGCCTTTATTTAGAAAACAGTCAATTGAGAGAGAGAGAGAGAGAGAGAGAGGAGAATTCCAAAGTTACCCCTTTTTATGTTCACTGTGACCTCAAAGAAGCAGACATCAGGCATTTTCCATGGAATCGATCACAGTGATAAAGAATCGGGTTAGCGGAGGACGATGCTGGAATGTGATGGTCGCAATATAGTGGGTGTCGCTGATTTGGTGCCAATGGTGCTTAATGGTGGTCGTGGTAACGGTGGTGGGGTGCGAGGAAGAGAGGAAAAGTGGTTGTGATTTTACGACTGGTGTTTCGTTGGATAAAGAGGGGTTGGATGAGATAGAAAAATGTAATTTTGTTTAAATCTTGAAATGGAGAAGAAGGAGGTGGGGAGGGTTATATAAATGGCGAACATGCTAAAAAAATGGCGACATAATTTGGAGGTTGTTCATGAGAAATCCAGTTTTAACTTTGATCTCGATTTTATTTTTGTTGACCAGTTTATTGCATAACAGGTTTGCACATATTGCAATTGGGTGTGTACCTCTTAAAATTTAGCAAAATTTTGTAAATGCTTATTAAGGTATATATATATATATATATATATATATATATATATATATATATATATATATATATATATATATATATATATATATATATATATAAACACAAATAATTAATACTACTATAAGTTGATGATAATTATTAAATTAATCAATACAAAATTGTCATTGTGTCACTAATCTGTCAGTTAATATATTTAAAAAATTCTGGACCCCTAAATGACACAGATTGAATACGGTCGCACACCCTACATCCGGTTGATCATTAGCCTGCATGAATGGCAGGAAATTTACGTATTTACGTATTTCAGTGATGTCGGCTGTAAACTCAGTAAGTTGGATCGCATCCTTATTTGCCCGAATTTTATGGCAGCCTTTCCTAATTCGTACGTTTTAGCGCTTCCAAGGGAATACTCTGGTCATTGTCCGGTTCTCCTGTGTACATCCTTCATGAATTTTGGTCTGCCTCCCTTTCGTTTTTATAACTCATGGCTTTACCGTGATGGTTTTGATCTCTTATTCATCCGTGCGTGGGGAGATTTAAATGGGCTTGGGGCTCATGATCGGTATCTCGCAGACAAATTGAGGCACATCAAATGCATTATCAAAGCCTAGAGAAGGTGGAGGTAGAAAAGAAGTCTAAGGTTCTTCTTGAACTCAAAAGAAAAGTAGATGATCTCGAATTACATGTTGATGAGCGTTCTTTATCTGACATCGAAATTGCTATCAGGAGAGAGTCGAAGCAAAAAACCTTTGAGTTGGAAAAAATGGCTAAAATGGATATGGTTCAGAAATCTCGTATCAAATGGATTTGTGATGGAGATGAAAACACTCGTTTCTTTCACAATTCTATAAAAATCAAAAATAGGAGATGTAACCTTATGGGGATTACTGTCAAAGGGCAATAGGTAACTGACATAACTGCTATAAAACGGGAAACTTGGAATTTTTTTCAAAAATAAATTTCATGAACAACACCAATCTCGCCCCGGTTTCGTTAATTCGAATTTCAAAAGATTGGATTTAGTTGATAGAAATTTCTTAGAGGAGCACTTTGAGCTTAATAAGATTAAAGATTCTATTTGGAATTGCAGTGGTGAGAAAGCCCCTGGGCCAGACAGGTTTACTTTCAAATTCATTAAACATTTTTGGCCAATTATGCAAGGCGTTATTATGAGATTCGTGAAACATTTTGAGCAATTTGGATATTTCTCTAGAGGGAGCAACTCCTCTTTTATTTCTCTTTTGCCAAAGGTGAAAGATCCTACCTCGTTAAATGATTTTCGTCCTATCAGTCTTATCGGAAGTATTTACAAATTTATCGCTAAAGTGCTTGCATCTAGACTCAAGCGGGTTCTTCGATCGGTGATTGATGAAATTCAAACGGGTTTCGTTGAGGGTAGGAATATTCTTGATGAGCCTTTAATTATAAATGAAATATTTACGTGGGCTAGGAGACAAGCATAAGTTGTTTCTTTTCAGGATTGACTTCGATAAAGCTTTTGATTCCATAAATTGGAAGTATTTGGAGTTGGTTATGAGTCAAATGGGATTTGGGGACAAATGGATTTTATGGATAAAAGGTTGCCTCTCTTCCTCTCAGGCTTCGGTACTTATCACCGGGTCGACTACAAAGGAATTTCCTCTCTCAAAGGGAGTCTGCCAAGGAGATCCTCTATCTCCATTTCTTTTTTATCATTGCCATGGAGGGTTTAAATGTTGCTATGAGAACTGCTAGTCAAAAATCTCTTTTCCATGGTGTTAAAATCCCTAATGATGGCCCATCTGTTTTGCATTTGTTTTATGCCGATGATACGCTTTTCGTTGGGGATTGGACGAGATAAAATTTTGCAAACTTAGCTCGTATTCTTAAATGTTTTCATGTAGCCTCCAGTCTAAAAGTGGATTTTCATAAATCGAAAGTGTTTGGTATTGGGGTTTCTAGCAATGAGGTGTCAAGTTGTGCTAGGATCCTCGGGTGTGAAGTGGCTTCATTCCCTTTCAAGTACCTTGGGGTCCCGATTGGAGCTAATATGAATCTTAAACGGAGTTGGTTGCCCATTATTGAAAAGGTTAAATCCAAACGTTCCGCGCGGAAAGCTAAACATCTTTCTTTAGGTGGCCGTTTAACTCTTGTCAAATCGGTCCTTGGATCTTTACCTTTATTTTTCTTTTCGTTGTTCATGGATCCTAAGTCCGTTATTGAGCATCTTGAATAGATTCGCAAACGTTTTCTTTGGGGAGGGAATGAAAGAAAAAATAAAATCAATTGGGTGGCCTGGAAGGTGATTCTTGGGCCTAAGGATCAAGGTGGTCTCAAGGTAGGCTCCCTCGATTCATTGAATTGGGCTTTGTTATACAAATGACTTTGGTGATTTAAATGTGACTCGATCCCTTTATGGAAGCGAGTCATCTGTGGCATTCATAACAACATGAGAAAACCTATTGACGGTCTTGCCAAAAAATCGATTCCTGGAATCTAGTTTAATGTCGTCAAGGTGGCCCATGTGGTGGAGGAAATTGGAATCGACGTTTCTTCAGTTTTTCAAATACATGTTGGTTCCGGTAATAATACTTTGTTCTGGTTAGACGATTGGACAGGTTGTGGTTTTTTGGCTGCACAATTCCTAGCTCTTTTTGCCCTTGATAAGAAAAAGTCATGTTATATTAAGGAGAGAATCTTGAATAATAGATTTGTCTGGGGCTTGGAAGAGAATTCCTAGTAGCTATAACGAAATCGAGGAATTGAGAGGCTTAAAGGGTTGCACATATGAGATGGTTTTAAGTAGCGAATCAAATATTTGGAAATCAAAGTTCTCTCCTAATGGGAACTTTTCCGTTCATGATTTGCGTGTCATAATTGATTCTAAGTTTACTGTTCCTATGCCTAATCCGACTGTTTGGTTAAGGTTGGTACTGTTGAAAATTATTGTCTTTGTTTGGGTGGGGGGGGGGGGGGGTTGTATTGATAGGCTTCCTTCAACCGTGGCTCTCACTCGAAGGGGTATTTTTGTCTCGAACATCTCCTTCCAGTTCTGCAATGGTGGTATCGACGATTCCAATCATTTTTTTATAAGGTGTCCTCAGGTGGAACTTTCCCTAAGGTGGATCTTCAATTGGTGTAGTATAACGTGACAAAGTTTTAATTCAGTTGGGGGGTTTTGCAATTTGCTGCAAATTGGTGAAATTGTCCAAAAATAAGAAGATTTTATTGGCCATCCTATATGGTTTCTTATGGTGTATTTGGAAAGCGAGAAATGACAGCATTTTTAATAATCTAAGTGCTTCTTTTTCTATGTTGGCGGATAGTATGCTCGCTAAGGTGTTAGATTGGATCAAATATAGGGGTAATTACAAGAATTGTAAATGGGCGGTCTGGGTTTACTCTCCCTTTGATATCATGTAATCATTTTTGTGTGTATTCTATTTTTTGTTTTTCTTTGCCCGGCCTTGGCTGTGGTTTTTATTGAAATTTTGCCATTTCCAAACTAATAAATAAATAAATAAAATAATAATCCATATTCTAATAAAATAATAGTTTTATTCTCATTTTGACATGTGGCATCCTATTAAACATTCTAATTAATACACATTTTATTCTTTTTTGCCACATGTCATCCCATTATGTCTCTTAATTACTATGTGCCACTTGTCATCCCATTAATTCTCAATTTCAAATTTCAAATTTTAAATTTTCTACTCTAATTATATTAAATTAATAACATTAGAATAAAAATTAAAATAAAATTAATACAAATTATAAAATAATATAATTTCACATATTTATTTAAATCAATGATTAAAATTTATATAACTAAAACAATCTCTTAGTTAATAATTTATTTAAAATAATTGATTAATAAATTTAAGTTTTTACTATAAAAAATTAATTAATTTTATAACCGTGGTTCCCACGGGTTATAAACTAGTAAATAAATAAATAAAAACTAGATCGGTGCCCCTTGCACCAATCTAGTTTTCTTTGAGTGCCTTTATATTGATTTTATTAAAAAAAAAAAATAAGATAAATAAAATAAAAAACCATACATGTATAAAATATACCTCAAGTTAGTTTCTCTTATAATAATCAAGCACCAATGATAATGATTGGAATTGATATATACTTTTCATCAAATACAAAAAGCAAACAAATTAAGCTAACTAGCGGTGATTAACCCAGTGACACAGTACTATATATTTACGTATAATAAAATTAAGCAAGAAACATAAACAAATGTATATATGAATAAAATAACGTCTTTTATATCATTTCTTTTCATTTACCTTTACCTTTTCCTTTTGCGTCTTTTTCTCTAGAAAAATGCTGAAAGCCATAAAAGGTGAAAACCAAAAGTTAAATTTACCACACGCTAAAGTCTACACTTTGGAAAAGAAGAAAAAACCAAGTGAGTTCTAATTTTGATATGTTCATAGTCACTTCCATAGTCAAACCTTATTAAATTTTAGACTAAACTGCACAAATGGTCCCTGTGTTTTGCTTAAAATTGTCACTTTGGTCCAAAAAAAATTTTGACTAGCACCACAGGTCCAAAGTTTTCATTTTGTTGCGACTTTGGTCTAATTTGATTTAAAAATATTTAAAATGACGGATTTATCCTTGGCATTTCCCTTTTCTGTTTTTTTATTTATTTAAATGTTTTTCTGATTAAAAATAATATAAAAAAGAAACCCTCTCTCTCTCTCTCATGCGTGTGCCCATTTTTCTCAAAAACCGATCCCTCTTGACACTCGATCCTTCTTCTCTCTCTCTCTCTCTTTGAGAATGCCGACAATACACCCCCATCTTCAGGCCCTGACCTTCATCAACATAACCATTTCACCATCGCTTGCCTTCATAATCTTCCACCATACTTCATCTTCGATCGGAGGGGAGATAGATTGGAAACAAGGATGAAGCAGCAAAACCATCTCCGCCATTGTTATGCGCCTCCCTGCTCCTGCAATCGGACCGCCACCTCTTTACGAAACCCTAGTGTCGAGGAAGAAGGATTCTACATCGACGACGAAGAAGAAAAATCTGTTGGATTAATGTCTAAGTCCATAACTATAATTGGTAAGACTTGACCCGACCCGACATGGTCCATTTGGGTTGCATACCATCATGCATTTGGATAGACTATAATGAGAGAAATAAGACACTTATGGTTATTAATATATTATAAGTTCTAGTATATTAATAATAAGAATAATAAGATTATTTAATTAGTATCGATCAAGAATTAATCTAGGATTAATTAAGTGATCAAAAGAAGACTAATTAAATATATGGGTTGATTGTGTAAATCATCCATACTTGTATAGTGGGCTAATGCTCCATGGATAATCAAGTTGGGCTAAAACCCATAGGATGGTCCATGGATGCTCCATGGTGTATTTGTACCCATGGATCATGGAAATGAAAGTCCATGTCAATTAGGGTTTACATGGTGTAACGTTAACTATATAAGCATCTTATTCTTGACCAAAATCGGCCACTAGAGTGTGAAGTGAAAGGGTTAGCCGATTTCATGAGTTGTAGAATTCTCTCAAGTTATTCTAAGTGTTTTGGTGATTGGGATTCCATTTGAGGCTTCCACACTATTGGGGCTAGGCACTCAAGCTTCATGAAGACTTTCTACATCAAGAGGTATGTATTCTATCTTGTTACATTCATTGTTTTTGTATGCTAGATTAGGATAATACCTTGGAAGTTCTTATTTGCATGTATAATAGAGAAAACATAGATCCAAGGTATTTAGGGTTGCATGTACACTTAGGAGTGTTAGAATGCTCAAAACCCAACAGTGGTATCAAAGCCTAGGCTTGTTTTCTTGTTATACCTGCAATAGAAGCTGAAAAAACGAATTTGGTGCTGTCTGATCATCAGACTCGGCGAGTCCCTCAGAGGACTCGGCGAGTCCATGCCTAAAATATGATCAATTCGATCCAACTCGCCGAGTTGGTTCATGCACTCGACGAGTTGGACCCCCAGACAACATATTTTCGAGTTTTTTTGGCTAGAAATGGACTAGGAACATTACCCTAAGTTGTTTTTGAACTTATAAACTTGTTTTTTGATGTGGTAATGTTCATGCTAATCCATTTTCAAAGATAATTGTCAATAGATTCATGTTTTGTATTAGTTTAAGGTTTAGACTAATTACATGAAAAAGTTTGATTTGAATTATCTTGTACTTATGAGTTGCTTAGATTAATAGAAAAGTTAATTGAAATAGTTGTTTTCAATCCATTTTAATCTAAGAGTTGAGTATAAAATGTGTTTGTGTAACTTGTCCTCAAGTTACATGAAGAGTCACATTAAAGACTCATAAAATTCATAAGAGTTGGCAATGGTTACAAAATGAAGAGTCTTGTGTCATTGAATAATTTTTTTTTATGACTCCATAACTTGTCCTCAAGTTATGGAAGTTCAAGAGTCACTTCATTAAAGAAAAATATGTAACCATAATTAAATCCATAAGTTATAAAATAAAGAAAAAGTTAGTTCTTTTATTAGTTTAAAGTCTTCCATAACTTGTCCTCAAGTTATGGAACTTGAAGAGTTTTTGGATTAAAACTACTTTAAACACATAAGTTATGGAATTAATTAGTTTTGAATAGTTTCAAAACTTGCCCTCAAGTTTTGGAATTTGAAAAAGTTTTCACTTATGAATACTTTAATTCCAAGTTAGCCCTTAGAATTTTAAAAGTTAAAATTCAACCCTTATACTTTATAATATTATAAGCTAATAATATATATATGTATAAGAGTAAAGTCAGTCTTACCGCTAGTACGCCTCATTCACGAAGCCGGTCTATAAGGTGGGTATAAGGTTGTTGCCTATAAAATGGCAACTTAATGGGTGTCCACTCTCACCCACCGCTTGCTTGACTGGTGGAGGGTCGTTAGCCGAACGGGTTTGACAGGACTAGAATTCTCCCTTCATTAAAAGTATTAATGACAATACTAAGTAACTAAACTCTTAATAATACCCAATCTTAGTTACTTAGGAAAAATGTGAATAAGGTGCTAATCCATGAAATTACACTTTACACTTTGTCTAAGTCGTTAGTGGAGCGTGTGTGGTTAACCGGCACACTAACTTGGACTTAACAAGGTAGGTAAAGGGTGACTTAATATTTATCATAGTATCGATGGAGCGTGTGTGGTTAACCGGCACATCGATTGAGGGGTAATTTATTAAGGGTACCAAGTGATTTGCATGGTTACTTCACACCTTGTTTTGTGATCCTCGGCATCCCAGTCACAAAACCTGAAGGGCACACTCGAGATTGAAACATGCCTTTGAAAAGTTCAATGAATCTCAAAGATCTAGGAGTTTCAAAACCAATTAAAACCTAATAATACATTTCGCTTATCTTGGTGGAAATTGGTGAATCGTCATTCACCTACCTTCAAATATTTTATAGCTTGGATTACGGCATACCTCTTCTAAGTTATAAAATAGTTTGTTGGGTCCTAGCCTTAATATTTCATATTGGGTGTCATATTAAGGACTTAAAATCAACTATCTTGAATATCTCCCAAAAGATGTCTGGTTTAGACACCTATGATCTTCCCGAATCTCTTGAAACAAGGTTTCCTAAATGAAGATGATGCCCCATGGAAATCATACTTCATTCACCTCCTCCAATTATTCTCCCTAACCCACAAGTTCTTGAAAAGTTTAAGGTCACTCAAGCCCTATTGGCAAGTCAAGGTCTAGGTGTGATCACATCTTGGAGATGTAGTCACATATTGACAAGCTGGGAGAGTTGGGTGTCAAAGTCTTGATAAAGTCGGTGGTTCAATCACTTTCTAAGTCACATAGTGAGTTCCTTTGGGACACCTATGAAACATACTATGACAAGACCCTTAATGATCTCATCTATTTGCTAAGATCAACTTCCTAAACTTTATGGACATTGATAATGATATCTAGTAAAGCTCTCTCTTCCCAGTGGAAAGGGATCGGCCATAGTCAACTCGGTTGACCAAATGGTAAAGAGAAAAGCTAAGTCTATGATAGTCTCGTGTACCATTATCAAAGGGTCCATATGTTTATATTGCCAAAGGAAGGGGCATTGGTTGCGAAGCTGCCAAATTTACCTAAGGATGTTAAAGTCAATAAGTTTGACTCTACTTCAGGTAAAGTCCACTATCTAACTCTGTTAAGTTTCTATTATGAGATTCTTGATACATGATGTGACTGGGTCACATGGTGATGTTTTAAGAATCAAAGAAAAGTGAAGAAACTTAAAGAAAGAATATGTTGAATCTGATCGCGTAGATGGTTTTCTATCGCGTAGTTTGAAGATCGGATTCTTGAGCTACTTCTTCGGAGTTATGAGATATTGCTTAGGAATAGATAACAACAAGTTTTCATATGGATTGTAAGGATAAGTTTTTCCGCAAAGTTTTAAAATAAAAGAAAATTTTTGATTTTATTTATTTTAAAATATCCTTACAATGGCATTTGAGGAAAAATTGTTGCTTATATGATTCCATTAATAGCAAGAGTGGAAATATGAAATTGATTCTTTCATTTGTGGTAATGTCCTGATTTACCAAATAAGGAAAGATTCTCCTCACCCAAGTTTCAATTGGACCGGGACTTGGAATCACGCAAGTTGTATTGCATGATGAATGAGAACTTTCAAGTATTGGAAAAATTAAGACTAATTACTCGTTCACATGGATGTGTGAGTCAAGTAAAGGACTAAGGGATCGAGTACATATTCTTGTGCACTGATTAAGTCCACCACAAAAGATTGATAAGACTATTCGTCATGGTTTCCTAAAGCTCAGTAAATATGATTATACTTACATGCTTAAGTGTAATTCTGAGACATTGGAAAAAGGTTCCAATGTATGACAGAGCGAATAAGAAGAATCAAATTAGGCAGAAGGATAAAAGTTTCTCAAATCTGAAAAGATGGGAGAGTACTTTAGTATTAGTTTTTGTGATCATCTTAATGATTAAGAAACCATAGCACAATTAGTTCTCTAAGGAAGTCTTAGTGCATTCTTATGACTAAGAAGAGGGATCTTGAATTGTTGAAATGGTTAAATCAAGAAGATGAGTCATACTTCGTTCCAATACAAGTCTTAGAGTCATACTCCAAGATTGTAACTTGAGTGACATGTCTTAAAGAAGGTTTAAAACACTTGTCAAATGTAAGAGTAAAAGTTTTCTACTCTTGTACATTTGAAATTGGTAAGTTGTGATGTTTTGGATAAAACAAAGAGCAACTTAGGCCAATTGTGTGAAGTGTTTGTCTTGATTAGAATCCGCACTATCTCTTGGATGTTTGACAAGGGAGTCTTATATGTCAAGAGGACAGTGGGAGTCTTAAAGGTCTTGAAAGTCTCAAGAACTAACCAAGAATAAAACCTGAAGTTCTTCACTAGCACACGACTTGAGGTTCATAACCTATCGTGTTGACATATTCTGTGCCCATTCCAGTTAAAGTTGGCTTTGCATATGAGTTCTTAGAGATCTCAATTAGTTGCACAACAACTTGGAAGCAATGGCAGGCCCTTGAGCTGCCAGGTGGCAAGAAATTAAGATTGAGTTCAATCCATATGGTTTTGGATTTGTCATTATTCGTGTCTTGTGATTATGGTTTTGACAAATTCATATGGGTAGGAACTCATACACCAAATAAATCTAAGTGTCATAAGGTTTCTCTCCGATTCATGAAAATGATGGTGAGGAAACACTTTCACTAAGTAGATTTTATCTAGATAGCAATTGTGATATTTGCATTCTCAAAGTCGTTAGTGGAGCGTGTGTGGTTTATCGGCACACTAACCTGGACTTGTGAGAAGTGGCAAAAAGGTCTAACCATTATGATTACGGCATACCTCTTCATAACTGTTTAGACACACAAGTGTGCTATCTAAGGGAAGGTGTATGATTTTTGATAAAGTTTTATCAAAACAATCTAGTATCAGAAATCTGAACTTTGGTAAGAAAGTCAATGAAGTATTGATTTCTAGAAGTCCAGCTGATTTCTGAGTACATGTCAAAGCTAGTGGGAGCATAAGTGTTATGCTAATAATCATCATGTTAGTGGGAGCACTATAATTATGATAAGTATTGCAAGTTAGCAATGTTAATTATAGAAAACAAAAAGTTTCAATTCGTGAGGTTGCAGGGGTTGGAAAAGTTGTTTTGCTATAATTAAGGGAGAGGAAATTATACTTCATCTCAAATCTATAAGCTTAGATCGTGAGGTTTCAATCATTTAGTCAAGGATATATATGAATTTCATGTTGGAATGGCTCAACATAAGGAACTTCTGTATATGGATCCATTATTTGCGTTCTAAAATTCGATTATGATTACGGCATCCCTTTTCATAATCTGAATTATGAGAAATTGGCAAATTAAAATGGACATATTATAGCAAAAGACTTGTTTAGTCTTTATGTGAGACATCATTAATCGATTCCCATATGCTTCGGATATAGGATCGATTACATGTGCTATATTCATCCTTTCTAAAATTTTCCAAATGCCTAGGGCATTAAGAAGGGAAAAGGTTTAGAACTGGATATGACTAAAAGGATTAAACAATTGTCGAGGACAATCTAAGGTTTACCAAAGATTGGTTACTCTAGGACAGTTGGAAGTATAGTGATAATTCTGGAAGGACCATATTGACATAGTCTGTAAGGAGGCAACTCTTGGTCAGAAGTGATAGTCAAAATGGAATCTGGAAATGTTTCAAAGTTAGAATTTTCAATCTGTGTAAGATTAAGGAAACTTAATGCAAGAAGGATATTTCCAAGGAGTTGATCTCCTTTGGAATGCTCTGTAATGATTGTTGTCAAATCTTTCTGATTTTGTACATAATCATTACAAGAGGATCAATGCATATAAGTTTAGAATCTAACAGATTTCAGTAAATGGCATGAATTTGGAATTCTTGCATTTGCAGTAAGGATTTGGGAGTGTGAAAAGAGAATCATTGAAGTTATGTTCAATTAATCTAGTTCACAAGTAAAGATCATAGACAAACATAGCATGCATACTTGGTGTTTGGCATGACTAGTGTTTAAGAAAACATAGTGTACATGCTTGGAGCATGGGACAACTATTGTTTTAAATTCAAGAATAAAGTTGATAGTTGAAACAGTATACAATGAATAATGTGTAATCATATGGTGATAAATAAAAGGTGTTTTATTTATGTTCAAAGGGTTGATACCATATTGGATTCAATTATTATTGTGTTTCACTTTGCATGTTTTGACTTCCCGAATAAACTAGGTTATTCTTCCGGAATGACTAAGTTATTCAAACCATCCACATTCGGTCATATGTTGGAAGTAGATATGAATTAAGACTGTCATGGGTTGGCTTGTAGAGGTCTAAGGTGTTGGACAAAGGGCTACAACACTCATGAGTGCCCATAAGTTCTGAGTATTGGATTCAACCCGCGCTCATTGGAATCACTTCATGGATTTTATCACGAGTGATCATGAGACGATAATATCTTATATTCTTCAAACCTAGAGATATGAGTTGTTACTATGAGTTGATAGTACATTGATTGCACGAAAACGCATTTGGTAACTCGGTGCTATAAAACGTGCCTTTGTGTATGATTCAACAAGTAGTAGAACAAGCCATATGAGTCGAAGTTTATCCGTTCCTTTTACCTTCGGGATAAAAGCGATATCTGTGGGCCCCTCGATGATTTGATGATGACAAATGGAAGTGCTCGGCCGGGCCAGGACTGATTTGATTTGTTCAATTAGTCAGTCGTCATAAATCGAAAATCGGGAAACAACAAATGGACAGAGAGAATGATTATAATCCATGTCTCAGTCCATATGATATCTAGAATGGAGGAATATATGATCCCTTATCTAATGGACAAGTCATTGACAAAGGTCAGAGTTCATCTACAAGGTCAGAGTTCGACAGAAGCTTTTGAGAGCTACGATTGCCAGTTGGTTCCTGAAGTCATACGCAATAATAGTTTTAGACTTATCCAAGTGGGAGACTGTTGGATTAATGTCTAAGTCCATAACTATAATTGGTAAGACTTGACCCGACCCGACATGGTCCATTTGGGTTGCATACCATCATGCACTTGGATAGACTATAATGAGAGAAATAAGACACTTATGGTTATTAATATATTATAAGTTCTAGTATATTAATAATAAGAATAATAAGATTATTTAATTAGTATTGATCAATAATTAATCTAGGATTAATTAAGTGATCAAAAGAAGACTAATTAAATATATGGGTTGATTGTGTAAATCATCCATACTTGTATAGTGGGCTAATGCTCCATGGATAATCAAGTTGGGCTAAAACCCATAGGATGGTCCATGGATGCTCCATGGTGTATTTGTACCCATGGATCATGGAAATGAAAGGCCATGTCAATTAGGGTTTACATGGTGTAACGTTAACTATATAAGCATCTTATTCTTGACCAAAATCGGCCACTAGAGTGTGAAGTGAAAGGGCTAGCCGATTTCATGAGTTGTAGAATTCTCTCAAGTTATTCTAAGTGTTTTAGTGATTGTGATTCCATTTGAGGCTTCCACACTATTGGGGCTAGGCACTCAAGCTTCATGAAGACTTTCTACATCAAGAGGTATGTATTCTATCTTACTCATAAATAAAACATTTTTTATTCATCATCAAATGTCAATTACACTTTACAAATTTTGAGGTTATCTAACTACTAAATCTAATATCATCCTTCAGCCCTATGCTCCGAGCATGCTGAAGATGCTTAACCCGAGTCAGTCCCTTTGTGAGGGGATCTACCAGATTCTCATCTGATGATACCCTCTTTGCCACGAGGAGTCCTTTTTCGATCCGATGTCTGATGAAATGGTATTTTCTGTCGATGTGTCTGGATCTCCCGTGATCCCTTGGTTCCTTGGCTAAGGCAACAACACTTTCACTATGACTGACTGTGGAGGTTTGAATAATATGTTATACCAAACAAAAATTATTCTGGAAGTCAAAACATGCAAAAGAAATATAGTAAACGACCGACAAGAGATAGCAACACCTTACTCATAAATAAAACATTTTTTATTCATCATCAAATGTCAATTACACTTTACAAATTTCGAGGTTATCTAACTACTAAATCTAATATCATCCTTTAGCCCTATGCTCCGAGCATGCTGAAGATGCTTAACCCGAGTCAGTCCCTTTGTGAGGGGATCTACCGGATTCTCATCTGATGATACCCTCTTTGCCACAAGGAGTCCTTCTTCGATCCGATGTCTGATGAAATGGTATTTTCTGTCGATGTGTCTGGATCTCCCGTGATCCCTTGGTTCCTTGGCTAAGGCAACAACACTTTCACTATCACAGAAAATTTCCATTGGCTCTTTAATAGCTGGTACAACTCCAAGGTCTCCAATGAAGTTCTTCAGCCATATCGCCTCCTTTGCCGCTTCGCTAGCTGCAATATACTCTGATTCACAAGTAGAATCTGCCACTGTCTCTTGCTTGGAACTCTTCCAAGAAATTGCTCCTCCGTTTAGGGTAAAGACCCAACCCGACTGAGAGCGGAAATTATCCCTATCAGTCTGGAAGCTAGCATCACTGTACCCTACTACTCTCAAGTCATCACTCCCACCGAGGGTAAGGACCCAGTCCTTAGTCCTCTGTAGGTACTTGAGGATATTCTTTACCGCAGTCCAGTGTGCCTTGCCAGGGTTCGCCTGATACCTGCTAACCATGCTCAGGGCAAAGGCTACATCGGGTCGAGTACACGTCATAGCATACATGATCGATCCTACAGCCGAAGCATAAGGTGTTCGACTCATTTCTGCTATCTCAGCCTCAGTGCTAGGGCTTTGTGTCTTACTCAATCTGGTGTTACTCTGGATGGGTAACTCTCCTTTCTTGGAATCCTGCATGCTGAATCTCTTCAGCACCTTATCCAAGTAGGTACTCTGACTAAGTCCAATTAGTCTTTTACTCCGATCTCTCATGATCCTTATCCCTAAAATATAGGCAGCTTCACCAAGGTCCTTCATAGCTAAACACTTCCCAAGCCAGGACTTTACTTCCTGCAGGGTTGGAATGTCGTTTCCTATGAGTAGTATGTCATCCACATACAATACCAAAAAGCTAACTATACTCCCACTAGCCTTGACATACACACAAGATTCATCTTCACTTCTAGTAAAGCCAAATTCCTTGACCTTCTCATCAAAGCAAAGATTCCATCTGCGAGGTGCTTGCTTTAATCCATAGATGGATTTCTCAAGCTTACACACTCTATTAGGGTACTCGTTGCTGACAAAACCTTCTGGCTGACTCATGTAAACATCTTCAGCCAACTTTCCATTAAGGAAAGCGGTTTTGACATCCATTTGCCATATTTCATAGTCATGAAATGCAGCTATGGCTAACAGAACCCGAATAGACTTAATCTTGGCTACTGGAGAAAAGGTCTCATCATAATCCACTCCAGGAATTTGAGAGAAGCCCTTTGCAACCAGTCTAGCCTTATAAGTGTGTACTTTACCATCCATGTCGGTCTTCTTCTTGAAGACCCATTTGCACCCTACTGTCTTACGACCTGGTACATTTTCAACCAAGTTCCAAACTTGATTGTCATACATGGATTGTATCTCGCTATCCATAGCCTCTTTCCATTTAGCAGACTCGGGGCCTGCCATGGCTTCCTCGTAGCTGTTAGGGTCATCTTGACTTACTAGTGTCCCATCACTAATAAGTGTCTCACCTTCTGCAGTAATATGGAATCCATAGTAATGCTCAGGTGCACTCCTAACTCTCGTGGAACGCCTCAGAGGTACAGGTTTGTCAATTGGCTCAACAGGAGTTTCCTCCTCAAGTTGAGGGCTAGAGTTTGAAGTTCCTTCACCACTTGATTCTTGAATTTCTTCAAGATCAATTTCCCTCCCACTGTCTCCTTGGCTTATAAACTCTCTTTCTCGAAAGACTCCTCTTCTTGCTACAAAGACCACATTGTCACTAGGTCTGTAGAAGAGGTAACCAAAGGATTGCTGTGGGTAACCGATGAAAATACACCTCTCGCTTCGAGGTTCGAGCTTATCATGAGTCTCGCGTCTCACGAAAGCCTCGCAACCCCAAATCTTGATGTGGTCTAGTTTAGGTACTTTACCAGTCCACATCTCGTGAGGAGTTTTGGCAACTTTCTTTGTAGGGACTAGATTAAGAATATGGGCGGCAGTCTCTAAGGCATACCCCCAGAATGAGATTGGTAGCGAAGCTCGACTCATCATGGAACGAACCATATCTAACAAGGTTCGATTACGCCTCTCAGCTACACCATTCAACTGTGGTGTCCTGGGAGGTGTCAATTGTGAGACTATCCCACATTCCCTTAGATAGTCAAGGAACTCTGAACTAAGATACTCACCACCTCGATCGGATCGAAGCATCTTAATGTTCATGCCCAATTGATTCTCGACTTCCTGTTTAAATTCCTTAAACCTCTCGAAAGTCTCTGACTTATGCTTGATCAAGTAGACATATCCATATCTACTGTAATCATCAGTAAAAGTCAAATAATAATGATTAGCATCCCTTGTGGCATGTTTGAATGGTCCACACACATCCGTGTGTATAAGGTCCAACAAACCTTCACCCCTTTCACACGAGCCTGTGAAGGGTGACTTTGTCATTTTTCCAAGTAAGCATGATTCGCAACTATCATCTGACTTTAGGTCAAACGACTCCAAGACTCCATCCTTTTGGAGTTGGCCTATGCGTTTCTTGCTTATATGTCCAAGGCGACAATGCCATAATGATGCTTTATCCAAGTTATTATTAGTAGTAGAATCAATACACAAAACATTATTTCCTAAGTTATCTACAACAGACACAGCTTCATACACACCATCACAAGGTAATGCTTTAAAATAAAGAACATTATTAAAGAAAGCATCAATAGAACCAACTTCATTATTAAACGAAAAGGTAAACCCTTGTTTGTACAAAGCATGAAAGGAAATAATATTTCTTGCCATTCCTGGCGAGTAACAACATTTATTCAAATCTAAACTAAACCCACTACTTAGCGATAAAGTATAAACTCCAATCTTGGTAACAGGTAAAGCTTTCCTATTCCCCATGATCAAGTTTATTCTTCCTTGCTCCACATCCTCACTTCTTCTTAGTCCCTGCAAGTCACAACAGATATGAATACCACAACCGGTATCAAGGACCCAAGAATTAGAATGGGGTGAGTTATTAGAAATGATAGTGTAAATACCTGCATGGTTGGGTTTGACTTTCCCATCCTTCACATCCTGCTGGTACTTTGGGCAGTTCCGCTTCTAATGAGCCTTTTCATGGCAATAGAAGCATTCAACCTCTTTTGGGTCAGAAGAAGGAGTAATGAAACCTTTCTTGGTTCCACTTGAAGAAGAGCCATCAAGGGTCCGAGCCTTGGTACCCTTCGAAGATCTCTTTCTCTTCCTCCCTCGACTTTTCCCGATTTCCAAAACTGGAGTTGAGTTTGGAGTAGGAGTGATAGCAACCGACTTCCCCTTAAGACCAGATTCTGCGGTCTTGAGAAGTCCCTGAAGTTTGCTGAGGGTGACTTCTTCCTTGTTCATGTGATATGTCATGCGGAATTGATCATAGCACGATGGTAAGGAGTGCAAAATGATGTCTACTGCAAGATCCTCCGGGAAGTTCACATTAAGCTTCAACAAACGATCCACATACCTTTGCATTTTCTGCATGTGGCTCGTGACAGATTCCCCGTCCTTCATCATGGTTGTTATCATGGAGCAGATGATTTCATACCTTTCTTGTCTTGCACTTTGATGGTATCTTTCCATCAAATCTTGGTGCATTTCATAAGGGTAGAAATCCTCATAAGACTTTTGGAGTTCCGCTGTCATCGTGGCCATCATGATGCAAGCCACTTTCGTAGCATCCCTTTCATGTGCCCGAAATTCAGCGATCTCCTGAGGAGTTGCAGTGGTCTCATCAATCTCCTTAAGCTCCTTGTCAAGGACATATTCTTTGTCCTCGTAGCGGGTAATCATCCTGATGTTTTTGATCCACTCATTGAAGTTGGATCCATCAAAGGTGACTTTCCCACACAAGTTCATAAGGGTAAAGGAGCCATTAGGATTAGAGCCAGAAGCATTGTTGAAAGACATCTGAAGAAAAGAGAACAAGATTAGTTTAGATATAAGAGAGTCCTTAATAAAACACCCAAATGTAATATTAAGGCTAGGATCCAATCACAATATAATATAACTTAGAAGAGGTATGCCGTAATCTAAGCTATATCATATTTGAAAGGTAGGTGAATGACGATTCACCAATTTCCACCACGAAAACCGCAATATTTTAGTATTAGGTTTTTGAATGGTTCTTAGAAATTCCTAGATTCTTTGAGATTCAATGAACTTTTCAAACGCATGTTTCAATCTCGAGTGTGCCCTCCAAGTTTTGTGACTGGGATACCGAGGATCACAAAACGAGGTGTGAAGTAACCATGCAAATCACTTGGTACCCTTAAAGTTTATCACTCAATCGATGTGCCGGTAAACCACACACGCTCCATCGATACTATAATAAACCCTAAGTCACCCTTTACCTACCTTGTTAAGTCCAGGTTAGCGTGCCGATTAACCACACACGCTCCACCAACGACTTAATCAAAGTGTAAAGTGTAATTTCATGGAATAGCACCTTATTCACATTTTTCCTAAAGTAACTAAGATTGGGAATTTAACAAAACATTTAGTTACTTTATAATATTCATCATACTTTGAATGAGAATTAATAAGTCCTTGTCTTACCCGTTCGGCTAACGACCCTCCACCGGTCAAGCAAGCGGTGGGTGAGAGTGGACACCCATTAAGTCACCATTTTATAGGCAACAACCTTATACCCACCTTATAGACCGGCTTCGTGAATGAGGCGTACTAGCGGTAAGACGACTTTGTTCTTATACATATATATATATAATTATTAAATCATAATAATATAAGTATAAGGGTTGAATTTTAATTTTTAAAATTCTAGGGATTGGAACTAAAGTTTTAACTTAACTTTACTTGTTCCAAAACTTGAGGGCAAGTTTTGTAAACTTTCAAAACTTTTCATTTCTTGTAACTTATGAGTTTAATAGAGTAATAAAATGAGGACTTTTCATTTTTCCTAACTCTTGTGTTCTTTTAATGGTTTTTTAATCCAAGAGACTTTTGGTTTTCCATAACTTGAGGACAAGTTATGGACTCCATTAAAACACATTATGATCAAGAATTAAACTACCACATAGGTTACAAATAATTCCTATGATCATCTAAACATCATAAGAACAAGAATATGAATATGAATATGAACACCTTCAAGAATCAAAATCACATTTAATCTTTGTAATTTTGATAACTAGTTGTTGTAAATGAGTTAGAAAAGACATTACACCTTCTAAAACAAGTTTTCAAGTACCAAAACAATTTAGGGTAATGTTTCTAATCCATTTCCAGCAACTGAAGTCGAAATTCTGCACTCTGTCGACCCTACTCGCTGAGTGCATGAACCTACTCGCCGAGTAGGTTGAAGATACAAGTGAACTCGACGAGTCCTCCCCATGTACTTGCCGAGTCCATCAGTCAGACAGCAAGATTTTCGACTTTCTTCAACTTTTAAGCACAAATAACAAACAAACAAGCCTAGGCTCTGATACCACTGATGGGTTTTGAGCATTCTAACACTTCCTAAGTGTACATGCAACCCTAATAACCTTGGATCTATGTTTGTCTAATTATCATGCTAAGTTGAATTCCAAGGCTATATTCCTATCTATCATACATGGGGAACAATTTTAACTTGAATAATAGATAGAATAACTTACCTTGTTGTTGCTTGTGTTCCTTGAAACCTTGTGAGCCTAGCACCCCAAGTGTGATGCCTCAAATGCTTCACACAACACCAAATGCTCTTGGAAAGACTCTTGAGATAATACACACTTCTTAAAATCGGCCAAGCCCTCTAGTTTCTTAGTGTAGCCGATTTTGGTGGAGAATATGATTCTTATATAGTGTTGACACATCTAGGGTTACACCATGTAAACCCTAATGTGTCATGACTCTTCATTTCCATGACCCATGGGTTTGTAACTCTCATGGAGCATCCATGGAGCATCCTATGGGTAGAACCCAACTTGATAATCCATGGAGCCTCTTAGCCCACTATACAAGATATGGATGATTTACATAATCAACCCATATATTTAATTAGTTCTCTTTTGACCACTTAATTAATTCTAAATTAATTATTGATCAAACTAATCAAATAATATTATTAATATATTAGAACTTATAATATATTAATAATCTCCAAGTGTTATTTCTCTCATTTAGTCTATCCAATTGCATGGTGCCATGCAACCCAAATGGACCATGCCGGGTCGGGTCAAGTACACACCCGAAATAGTTATGGACTTAGACACCTTATCCAACACATACAACTCGGCGAGTCGCAACATAAGTGTTCTTCGGATGAAGATGGACTCGACGAGTTGTTCATACAACTCGGTGAGTCTTAGCATAAGTGTTCATAGGATGAAGATGAACCCGACGAATTGTTCATACAACTCGACGAGTAGGATGAAGGACTTGAATATTGGTTAAGAAGGTGAACCCGTCGAGTCGTCGCCTAACTCGACGGGTAGGATCGGGATTCAGGGCAGTCGTTTGGATAGGGACTCGGCGAGTTGGAAAGCCAACTCGACGAGTCGGGTCAACTGAAAGTTGACTCTGACTTTGACTTAGGGCATGGTCAGGGGTAAAATGGTCATTTTACCCAAAGGTCAGTGAGCAGTGTTTGATTGAGTATGTTGTGGGAATTGCAGCCGGAGGATTTCCAGAGCAGCAGCAGCAGCAGTAGGCAGTCAGTTCCCGATCAGATCAGCAGCTACTTCGAGGTGAGTTACCTTCCAGTAGCGGTGGGTCTAAGGCCACAACGCCGACCCACCAGTAGGAGACGTATAATAGATGATTGTCTTTGTGATATCATCTAGGTTTACTACTACTTGATATGTTATATCCTAGCATGATATGTTGTATGTGATAGTAGTCGAGTTCGGTTGTTAAGGCCGAAGGGTAGTCAGACACCCCAGATACGTCTGACAGTATATGATGATATGTTTGCATGCTGGCTTGTTATGTTATATGCGATAGAGGTAGTATGAGGGGACCAGTCCCTGTGGTCGGTTGTTAGGACCGACGGGTAGTCAGCACCCCGGAATGGCTTGACATGGGTAGTCAGCACCCCAGAATGGCTTGACATGGGTAGTCAGCACCCCAGAATGGCTTGACACGGGTAGGACAGCACCCCAGAACGGCCGTACCGGGTAGTCAGGCACCCCAGAATAGCCTGGCAGTATGTATGTTACGTGTTTGTGTGGTATGTGGTACGATGGGGGAACTCACTAAGCTTTGTGCTTACAGTTTTCAGTTTTGGTTTCAGGTACCTCCTCAGCTAGGGGAAAGGAGCCGGCGCGGTAGCAGCATGTCACACACACACACCCTCCGGTTTCCGCTTTTACGAGCTTCACTGGGATTTGTACTCTGATGTTTTGATTGAATGTATGAATTGGCTTTTAGACATGGTTCACTTTGTGTTATGATTTGATAAGACAATGTTTTTAGTTATTAATATTTGCTAAAGTAATGTTTTTAAAACAAAATTTTTGGTCGTGAAAATTAGGTCGTTACAAGTTGGTATCAGAGCCCTGATTTGAGGGATTCGGCCACACCCTCAGGAGTGTCTGAACTCAAATCGAGGGATTAAAAGATTTTCTAAAGGAAAAATGTTTTCTAAAATTGAGAAAAGAGTTTTGGAGAAAGAACGAAGTGTGTGATGTGCGCGGCCGGCCGAGCTCAAGTAAGTATCCCCAAAGTACCCATACAAGTTTATGTTATGTTTATCAGCTTTTGTAGAACAGCATGCTAGAATAGGACTAAGGATCTAGGAGTGATGCCTTATGTGCCTGCTTAATGTGTTTCAGTTGTATGAGAACTTGCATGCTAGTTATTGAGTAGACAGTAAGTAGGATAGCCTGATTAGGTTATGCCTGGTAGTATGAGCTTATCACTTTATGCTAGCTCAGTTCCAAAAGTAGATAGAGTTAATTGAGATTGTTACCCTTATCTAAATGCTGCTTGCTTCGTGCTACGTGGGACTCTGAATAATGGGAGTTAGCCATTAGGCGAATGCGTCACGTCACATGTGATCAGGGTTGAATAATCTTAGAGTGCCGGATTTGATCCTACTGTGCAGCTCTTGTTTGAGTCCAACCGTTGTAGGGACGAGTCGGGTACTCGAAGGATTATCTGAGCCTCGTCACATGTGATGGTATTCGGGTAATGGCTAATTGGCATTACAAGGAGGCCTGCAGCAGCTGAGGGCTGGTTAGAGTGGAATTAGAGATTTCCCTAGGGCAAGCCTAGGATGAGTATAGCAGTGATCAGCAGTAGTGAAAGGGATCTGGTGGAGTCGAGGCATTCCTTGAAGAAGGTACGGATAGATGTGGAAGGTAGTATGGGCCCGTACTACTGAAAGTAGAGGATCCGTACCCGAACCAAGGAAGGCCAAGATAAGACCAGGGAACTTGTAAGTAGTTGTGATCCCTCAGGGAGTATCAGTATCACTAATGATTGTTGTGATGTATTGTAGAATGGTGGTACTTCGATCGAGGCCGGTAGATGGCGGTTCAGGAGAGGGGTCAGGTTCGGGATCAGGTTCCGAGCCGGTTGATGAGGGACTACGCGAGTTCATCGCGTCAGAGATTACCAGAGGCATCCTTGAGTCGACCCCCATTCTCTTTGGGTCGATCAAGGAAGGGATCATGGAGTTGATGGAGGATCGCCTTCGAGCATTCAGGAGTGATATGGCATCTAGCCAGTCAGGATCTCGCACGATTTCCATGGGGTGAAAGACCCCATTGCTGCCAGGCGATGGATTGCAGACATCGAGTCTGCCCAGTTGACTAGCTTCTGCCCCGAGGGGTCGAAGGTGAGGTATGCATCAGGATGTTTACGGGACCGAGCCCGGGATTGGTGGGAGTCAGTGGGTGACTCGTTGGGAGCCTCAGCTATCGAGGCGATGACCTGGTCGGACTTCGTGACCAGGTTCAGGGCAGAGTTTGCGCCGACTGTCGAGCTTCAGCAGCTGGCCAGGGAGTTTCTTGACATGAGACAGACGACAGAGACTGTGGCGGAGATCACCGCCAAGTTCCGGGAGAGGGCTTTATTGGTGCCCTAGTATGCTGGTGACGAGGACATGAAGAGGACTCGTTATCATGATATGCTACAAGCTGACATCCGGGAGCATGTTAGCTTTTCGGCTTGCCCTACCTTGGATTCTATGATTGCCAGGGCAAGGGAGAGGGAAATAGATTTGGAGCACCTTCGGAAACGGAAGTTAGAGGAGGGACAGGCAGGAGGGGCTTCGGGGAAGAAGCCCAAGGGATCAGATAATAGGCCGAAAGGCCAGTCAGGACCGAGCCGCTGTAGGAAATGCGGCAGGCCGCACGAGGGGGCGTGCAGGATGGGATCATCAGGCTGCTACAAGTGCGGCAAGTATGGGCACATCAGCAGGGATTGCACTGCTCCGGCAGTAGTTATTCAGACATCAGAGTTGCTGTGTTTTCACTGCAACCAGAGGGGCCACAAGAAGGCCAATTGCCCCTAGTTGATAGTTTCAGCGCCAGTGAAGGCGCCAGCTCCAGCGACCCTGCGGATCACGGATGGCCAGCAGGGCAAGTCAGAGGCTCCAGTGGTGAGGAGCCGAGCATTTCAGCTGACTACCGAGGAGGCACGCGCCGCACCCGATGTGGTGACGGGTATGATTCTTTCCCTTTATCTTATTTTATGATGTTATGTTATTGATATGTGCTCTGTATGTATATGTATGCATTAGGATCGTTCCATGTGAACGGCCTCCCAGTTCAGGTGTTATTTGATTCGGGTGCATCCCGATCATTCGTTTCCCTTGCGCTTAGCAAGAAGTTTCATGAGCCATCAGGCGAGTTAGATTGCCCTTTGGAGGTGGAGATTGCTGATGATCGATCGGTGCGAGCATCGATGGTATTTCGAGATTGCGTGCTGCGTTTGTTCAAGGAGCACTACTTGGTAGATTTGGTTCCCATACCGTTGCGTGGGAACAAGGTGATTATAGGCATGGATTGGCTGAGCCCTAATGGGGCTGTGATAGATTGCGCGCAACAGCTAGTGCGGGTCAGGACCCCAAGCGGGGGAGAGTTGGTGATTCATGGTGAGAGGCCCCAGTATGGACCCGCTGTATGTTCAGCAGCGAGGGCTAGGCGCTACCTTCAGCAGGGATGCGCAGGATATGTCGCGTATGTGATGGATACCCGGGAGGCGGGTAAGGCGACAGTGAGCGAGGTTCCGGTGGTCCGAGACTTTGCAGATGTTTTCCCAGAGGAGCTTCCTGGGATACCTCTGGAGCGACAGGTGGAGTTCAGGATTGACCTTGTTCCTGGTGCGGCTCCGATAGCCAAGGCACCGTATCGGTTGGCTCCTCCCGAGATGCAGGAGTTGTCTACACAGCTGCAGGAGCTGCTAGACAAGGGATTTATTCGTCCGAGCAGTTCGCCCTAGGGAGCCCCGATTATGTTTGTGAAGAAGAAGGACGGGTCGCATCGGATGTGTATAGATTATCGGGAGCTGAACAAGGTAACGGTGAAGAACCGTTACCCGCTTCCGAGGATTGATGACCTCTTTGACCAGCTTCAGGGAGCATCTTGGTTCTCCAAGATTGATTTGCGTTCGGGTTATCATCAGATGAGGGTCAGGGAGGAGGATATGCAGAAGACCGCGTTTCGGACGCGCTATGGCCATTATGAGTTCGTGGTGATGCCGTTTGGGCTCACCAATGCTCCTGCCGCGTTCATGGACCTCATGAACCGCGTATGCAGACCGATGTTGGATCGGTCTGTGATAGTCTTTATCGATGACATCTTGGTTTATTCCAAGACTTGGGAGGAACATGAGGAGCATCTGAGAGAGGTGTTAGAGACCCTGAGGAGGGAGAGCTTGTATGCCAAGTTCTCCAAGTGTGAGTTTTGGTTGCGCGAGGTGCAATTTCTTGGACACCTCATCAACCAGAACGGGATTCTGGTCGATCCGGCCAAGGTCGAGGTCGTGATGAGATGGGAGGTTCCGAAGTCTCCATCTGAGATTCGGAGTTTCCTGGGATTGGCAGGCTACTATCGGAGATTTATCCAGGATTTCTCCAAGATAGCCGTACCCCTGACGCGGCTGACGAAGAAAGCCGTGGTTTTTCGGTGGGGACCCGAGCAGCAGGCTGCATTTGAGACGCTGAGACAGAGATTGTGTGGGGCGCCGATCTTAGCCCTGCCAGAGGGCGTATAGGATTTTGTGGTTTATTATGATGCGTCCATTTCTGGGTTGGGCGCGGCACTGATGCAGAGGGGGCATGTCATTGCCTACGCTTCGAGGCAGCTCAAGCCTCACGAGGCGAACTACCCGACGCACGATTTGGAGTTGGGGGCAGTGGTCTTTGCCCTCAAGATTTGGCGGCATTACCTCTACGGGGTTCGATGTACCATCTACACGGACCACAAGAGTTTGAGGTACCTTATGGATCAGCCGAATCTGAACATGAGGCAGCGTCGATGGTTGGACGTGGTGAAGGACTATGATTGTGAGATCCTTTACCACCCGGGGAAGGCCAATGCGCTTAGCCGCAAGGCGGCGCCGATCAAGGACGTTTGCATGAGGATGACCATGGTGACTCCCCTGTTGGAGCAGATTCGGGAGGCTCAACAGGAGTCTATCAAGGAGGAGCATCGGAAGAGCGAACGTGTGGTGGGTCAGGTTTCCTCCTTTGATTATGATAGCCGAGGACTTTTGACACTACACCGTAGGGTGTGGGTCCCGTATCATGGAGGCGTGCGCCAGATTTTGATGGAGGAGGCGCACAAGTCCCGATTCTCTATTCATCCCGGGGCGACGAAGATGTATAGGGATCTTCGTCTAGACTATTGGTGACCCTGCATGAAGCGGAATGTGGCGTGGTATGTCGAGCGATGTTTGACCTGCAGGAAGGTCAAGGCCGAACATCAGAGACCGCATGGCAAGATGCAGCCGTTGGATATTCCACTGTGGAAATGGGAAGATATCACGATGGATTTTATCACGAAGCTTCCCAGGACCGCACGTGGAGTGGATTTGATTTGGGTCATCGTGGATAGATTGACCAAGAGTGCTCACTTTATCCCGATTCAGGAGAGCATATCGGCTGAGAAATTGGCCGACATCTACATCAGGGAAATTGTGGCACGGCATGGGGTGCCAGTATCGGTGATCTCGGACAGGGATGTGTGTTTTACTTCCAGATTTTGGAAGAGATTCCATGACGAGTTGGGCACTCGTCTGCATTTTAGCACTACCTTTCACTCGCAGACGGATGGGCAAAGCGAGCGGACCATCCAGACTCTGGAGGATATGCTGCGGGCGTGCGTGCTAGACTTCGGTGGTAGCTGGGATACCTATCTTCCCCTGGCCGAGTTCTCCTACAACAACAGCTATCACGCGAGTATCGACCGCCCTCCCTTCGAGATGTTGTACGGACGGAGGTGTAGGACCCCGATATGCTGGGGTGAAGTTGGCCAGAGGGTCATGGGGAGCACCGAAGTGGTGCTTAAGACGACCGAGAGGATCCAGCAGGTCCGGAGCAGGCTTCAGACTGCTCAGAGTCAGCAGAAAAGTTATGCCGACAAGCGTCGATCCGATTTGGAGTTCCAAGTCGGGGATTTGGTTCTCCTGAAGGTGTCGCCCTGGAAAGGCGTCATTCGATTCAGGAAGCGGGTCAAGTTGGGCCCGCGATTCATCGGACCGTTCAGGGTCGTAGCCTGGGTGGGCAAGGTAGCGTATAGGTTGGATCTGCCAGCCGAGCTCAGCCAGATCCACAGCACTTTCCATGTTTCTCAGTTGCGAAAGTGCCTAGTGGACGATTCTGCAGTAGTACCTTTGGAGGATATTCAGGTTGATGACAACCTGAATTATATTGAGTGCCCAGTCGCAATCCTCGACAGGAAGTCGAAGGATTTGAGGAGCAAGAAGGTGGAGCTAGTGAAGGTGCAATGGCAGCACCGCAAGGGTTCAGAATGGACTTGGGAGCCGGTGGACGAGATGATGGAGCATTATCCTGAGCTGTTTCAGGATCGAGCAGCAGACTTCGAGGACGAAGTCTAAAATAAGTGGGGGAGATTTGTAGCACCCGGTTCCTGGAACGTAAATGTTATTTGAGTATTTCCTTTCTTTTAGCCTTGGACTCGGCGAGTCATAGGTCCGACTCGCCGAGTGGATGCGGGACCCGGGACACGTTTAAGTTGGCGACTCGGCGAGTCCATATCCTGGACTCAGCGAGTCACAGCTGTTAGATGAAACCCTAAGTTTCAGGGGTTTGCACCCTATTTAAAGGACTTATCCGCCCAGGCTAGCCCCCATTCTCTCCCCAGAGCTCCCAACCCACGTTCTAAGCTTGTTCCTTGAGAGTTTGAGGCTATTGTGTGTGTTCTTGAAGGTTTTGAGGAAAAAGGGGAAGTAGATCAAGAGGAAGGAAAGGAATCCAGGCATCTTTGCACTCTTTCAGCAGTTCCTTTGAGGTATAATCCGTTTTTCCCCTGTTTCTATGCTTATTACTTCATGTAAGTCATTCTTGAGCCAAACCCCAAGTTTGTATGTGTAAATTATTTCGTAATAGGCTGATTGGCCCTTAGATCTAGGCAAGATTGAGCTCCAGGAGCTCAGATCTGTTAGCTTTATGGCCCCATGTTGCTTGTTCACCCTAGATCTACCCTTTTGAGACATTTTGAGCCCTAAAATCCATATTGGTGAATATCCACACGTAAAGTCGGAAACTTTACATGTGATTCGGGTCCTAGAAGTCCAGATCTGTGAATGGCATGGACTGGAATCGAGCAAATCTGTGTATTTAGTGGGTGCATGGCAACGACTCGGCGAGTCGTTCATATGACTCGGCGAGTCTGTTCGTGAGTCTCCGAGTTTGTCCCCTTTTCGTAGTGTCGAGTGAGCAGTGAGTCATGGGGTGTGACTCAATGAGTCGGAAGCTAAACTCATCTATGGAGGTACTCGGCGAGTCAATGCCCTGACTCGGCGAGTTCAAGGCGATCACCTTAGATCAAGAACAGACTCGGCGAGTTGTTCATACAACTCGGCGAGTCGCAGCATAAGTGTTCTTCGGATGAAGATGGACTCGACGAGTTGTTCATACAACTCGGCGAGTCTTAGCATAAGTGTTCATCGGACGAAGATGAACCCGACGAGTTGTTCATACAACTCAGCGAGTAGGATGAAGGACTTGAATATTGGTTAAGAAGGTGAACTCGTCGAGTCGTCGCCTAACTCGACGGGTAGGATCGAGATTCAGGGCAGTCGTTTAGATAGGGACTCGGCGAGTTGGAAAGCCAACTCGGCGAGTCGGGTCAACTGAAAGTTGACTCTGACTTTGACTTAGGGCATGGTCAGGGGTAAAATGGTCATTTTACCCAAAGGTCAGTGAGCAGTGTTTGATTGAGTATGTTGTGGGAATTGCAGCCGGAGGATTTCCGGAGCAGCAGCAGCAACAGTAGGCAGTCAGTTCCCGATCAGATCAGTAGCTACTTCGAGGTGAGTTACCTTCCAGTAGCGGTGGGTCTAAGGCCACAACGCCGACCCACCAGTAGGAGACGTATGATAGATGATTGTCTTTGTGATATCATCTAGGTTTACTACTACCTGATATGTTATATGCTAGCATGATATGTTGTATGTGATAGTAGTCGAGTTCGGTTGTTAGGGCCGAAGGGTAGTCAGACACCCCAGATACGTCTGACAGTATATGATGATATGTTTGCATGCTGGCTTGTTATGTTATATGCGATAGAGGTAGTATGAGGGGACCAGTCCCTGTGGTCGGTTGTTAGGACCGATGGGTAGTCAGCACCCCAAAATGGCTTGACATGGGTAGTCAGCACCCCAGAATGGCTTGACATGGGTAGTCAGCACCCCAGAATGGCTTGACACGGGTAGGACAGCACCCCAGAACGGCCGTACCGGGTAGTCAGGCACCCCAGAATAGCCTGACAGTATGTATGTTACGTGTTTGTGTGGTATGTGGTACGATGGGGGAACTCACTAAGCTTTGTGCTTATAGTTTTCAGTTTTGGTTTCAGGTACCTCCTCAGCTAGGGGAAAGGAGCCGGCGCGGTAGCAGCATGTCACACACACACCCTCCGGTTTCCGCTTTTACGAGCTTCACTGGGATTTGTACTCTGATGTTTTGATTGAATGTATGAATTGGCTTTTAGACATGGTTCACTTTGTGTTATGATTTGATCAGACAATGTTTTTAGTTATTAATATTTGCTAAAGTAATGTTTTTAAAACAAAATTTTTGGTCGTGAAAATTGGGTCGTTACAGTCGGAGAAGAAGGGTTATCTGACAGCGCTAAATATATTCAATATATGTTCGATCTTCGTCTCCAAATGTGTATCTCTTTTCTTTTTCTTCTATCTCGATCTTTGTCCTGTGGATGAACAACAGTGGAAGGACGTTGTGATGGATTTTAAAGCTTCAGTTAGGTGGAACAATTTTTATGTTTTAGTTTACAGAAATTACAATGTTTGTGTGTGTTTTTTCATTTATGGAATTTGATTTGTGTGTGGGTATTCATCACCAAAAAATCGATTTGTATATGGGTGTTCTTCTCTTCTCCTCTTTCTCTGAATCGGGTGAACACTAGGGTTTCCGATGACATCGATGTTCGAAAAAGAGACCAGTGAGAAGGGTTGCGGTGCTAGGGTTTCATAAAAGTGGCATTTGAAACAAAATTGGTGATGGTGATGTGTGAAGCAAATCAACGACGATGGTGTATGAATTGTGATTTGAGATATAATAGATATAGAGAATGGTGGTGTGGGAACCAGATCCGATTCCAGATTCAGAGGAGGAGTTCCTCAGTCGTCACCTCCACTGGTGGTGGTTTGGGTTCTTCAAATGGTATCATAGGGTGAAGCATTTTGAGAGAGAGAGAGAGAGATTTCATTTTTATTTTTTTTATTTTGTTATAAAATATTATAAAAATAAAATAGAAAATGAAAATTTTATAGAAAATGTAACATGAACACGATATGAGACGGACATAAATTCAAATTTTCCCAATCTCGTTCAATATATCATCATGTATGTTTATAGATTAACATTCTATTTTAGACCGAATCAAAAGTCGATTTTCAAAGAAAAAACTAGATTTGAGAGACAAGATATGTTAGGAGTATTCGACTAAAACATTCCAAATTTTAACCAAATAGTATGAACTTTTGGCAATTACACAATTGTTATCACCAATAACTACAATCTCCAAAACGACAATAAAATACAAATTATTCGTTTATATGAAAGAGTTTAACAACTAACATCAAGCTAGACTAGTGCACATATCTAGCTCAATATAAATATCTGATGTTGTTAAATTGACACCCCTTAAATATCTATAAACGTTTTTATCAAAAGTCAACATACAATTAATTATTTATAATCAACTTTTTTAAAAAACAATAAAACTTCAACCAATAAAAAAAATTAAATAATTAAATAGGATGTCTATATATAACAATATGGGATCTCTTCAATCCCATGCCAAAACCAATCATGTCCAAAGTATACCTCAATGTACCAAAAGTCGGCTTCTAGTTGTTTTAATAAACTTCACAACTACACAGTCTAAACTATTATAATAATCAAGTAACAATGATCGAAATTTATCTATATTTTTTTTTATCAAACACAATATAAGAGCACGAATTATAATTTTATAAAAATATAAAATATTTTTTTAGAACATTGAAAGCTTTATATAAAACCAACTAGCTACGGAATAATGGAAAAAGTAACAATATCATAACAATTACATGGGAAAACAAAAAAACATGAGCACCAAAAAAACAATATAACCCAATTTTTTCCGCACTATGTTTAAACAATACAAAAAAGACGCCTTTAGCTCCTCTACAACTCGACTATGGGTATCAAACAACCAGTCAACCACACCCAGTTTTGGTATAATCTAGCATTCCTTGATTTCAGATGAGCCAAAATGCTGAGAATATAGCATTCAAAAGTTTAAGATTGTTAGTGTATTAATTATCATTGTCTATCTTATGAAAAGCTCACTATGTATTATTTCTTTTAAAGACCATATGTAAACATTTATATATTCCTTTAATGAGATTGAGATGTGCATGGGAAAATAACTTGCATATATGGTATCAGAGCTAACCCTACTTCACCTTTAAGCCCCCGGCCTCCCTCTTTCTTGAATAACTGATTTTCTCTTCTTCTCTCATCTCATTTCATTCTTGATCTTAATCCCTTACTTCTGTGATGACCAGAAGTGAAGTTCCTAAAGCTACACCGATCACTGAAAAGCCTTATGGAATTGCCAATATTCGTGCTTCCATCTCCGTCATTCTTGATCTTGATCGAATGAATTATTACTCATGGAGAGAGCTGTTCGAAACTTGATGCTATGGAATTGGTGTGGCTCATCATCTAAAAGAACAAACTCATCCTGCACCATCTGACATGGAGGAATGGAAACGATTTGACAACATTGTCAAGATGTGGATCTATGGCACTCTCTCCCCTTCTATTCTCTAAATTTCGTCTAAACGAAAGCCAAATGCTTTTGCATTATGGTTGTATCTTGAGACTCTGTTTCGTGCCAATAAAGACTCCAAGGCGATGCAATATGACACCGAGCTTCAAAATATTTCAATGGGAACTTCCACTATCACTAAATATTGCACCAAGATTCAAACTCTGGCTGATCTCCTTGAAAACTTGGATGTCGAAGTTCCAGAGAAACCCATTGTGATCTACACAAATAATGATATTTCTGATGGGTTTTGGGCATAACAACAATCCTATGGTGCACATGCAAAGCCTAAAGCTTTCGATCTAGTTTTTCTAATTGTACATGCAATAATCATCCAAAGCTACAAACCCTAATCTACCATGCTTATTTCAAAATCGACATAATAAACAAGTTAGAATGATACTTTTCTTTGTAGCTTGAAGATCTTCAACCTTTGAGAGTTGTACTATCACAAGTGTAATACCTCTAATCGATCACAAACACCAAGAAGCAATTTATAGAATATGAGAGAGAGAGGTTAGGGATACCAATTTTCGGTTGGAACTCTTCTTAGGGTTTCAAGTGGCCGAAGATAGGATGCCCTAATGGTTCCTTATATAGTTGAGGTATTAGGGTTTCAGTCAAATACCTAATCTGGTTGCTTAAGCCCTAAGCAACCCATATGATCCTTCCAAAACCTTATCCTTGGACGAAATCCTTATGGTTTATCCATAGATTTCGTCCATCTCTTATCTTAGAGATCCTCAGCCCATTTTGCAACTATCTTATAATTACAATATCAGTCCCCTAAATTTAATTAACCTCTGTTGACCTCAAAATTAATTTTAAATAAATTCTTGACCAATATAATAGGATTTCTCTTTTAATATATTATTCCTATAATATATTAATAAATCATAATTAACCTCTTTCTCCGTAATTCATCCAGTCAAGTTGCTTTGGTGAAGGCAACCCAAAAGGACCATGCTACTATCGGGTAAGTACATACCAATTATAGTTATGGGCTTAGACACCTGACCGGGCCCAACACATAAGTCAAACCAAATCATCGAGGGGCCCAAGATATTGCTTTTAACCTCATAGGATAAAAGGAACAGATAAACTTCGACTTATATGCTTGTACTATTTACTTATCAAATCGTACACAACAATACGTTTTATAACATCAAGTTACTGATGCGTTTACGCATTATCAATGCACAACCGACTCGTAAACAACAACTCATATATCTAGGCTTAAAGACTATATGATATTATCGTCTCACAATCACTGGTGATTAAATTCCATGAAGTGATTCATGGGAGTGCGAGTTTAATCCAATACTCAAATCTTATTTCAGAAGCACTCATGAACGTTGCAATAAACTTTTGCTATGTCTAAACGCTTTAGATAGTCTACAAACCAGTTCATGACAGTCTTCTTTCATACTTACTTCCAACGTATGATCGACTGTGGATAGTTTAAATAATCTTATTATTTAGGAAGTCAAAACATGCAAAGTGAAACACTCATGAACGTTGCAATAAACTTTTGCTATGTCTAAACGCTTTAGACAGTCTACAAACCAGTTCATGACAGTCTTCTTTCATACTTACTTCCAACGTATGATCGACTGTGGATAGTTTAAATAATCTTATTATTTAGGAAGTCAAAACATGCAAAGTGAAACAATAGTAAATAATTAACACAAGACAGTAACATTACTTATAAATAATACTCCTTTATTTAATCATCAAATGTTAATAACAATTTATCTATTACAAGTTCTAAAAGCTATCTAATCACTAAAACTAATATCGTCCTTCATCCTAATACTCCTAGCATGCTGCAAGTGCTTAAACCTACTCAGTCCCTTCGTAAGGGGATCTGATGGGTTATCCTCTGAAGATACGCTCTTTACTGCGAGGAGTCCATCTTCTACCCGATGTCTAATAAAGTGATATTTTATGTCGATATGCTTGGATCTGCCATGATCCCTCGGTTCCTTGGTTAAGGCGACCACACCTTTGTTGTCATAGAAAATCTCCATAGGCTCCTTTATGGCAGGTACAACTCCAAGGTCTCCGATGAAGTTCTTTAGCCATATCGCCTCCTTCAACGTTTCGCTCGCTGCTATGTACTCTCATTCACACGTTGAATCAGCTACAGTCTCTTGCTTGGAACTTTTCCATGCCACTGCTCCTCCATTCAGGTAAACACCCAACCCGACTGAGAGCGGAAATTATCTAGGTCGGTCTGAGAACTAGCGTCACTATACCCTCGCATTCTCAAGTCATCACTCCCACCGAGGATAAGAACCCAGTCCTGAGTCCTCCGCAAGTACTAAAGAATGTTCTTTATCGCAATCCAATGAGCTCTACCAGGATTCCCTTAATATTTGTTGACCATGATCAAAGCGAAGGCCACATCAGGGCGAGTACATGTCATAGCATACATGATCGAGCCAACAACAGAAGCATAAGGTACTCGACTCATTTATGCTATCTCAACATTAGTACTCAGACTCTGAGTCTTACTCAATTTGGTATTGCTTTGGATTGGTAACTCCTCTTTCTTGGAATTCTCCATGCTAAAACGTTTCAACACTTTATCCAAGTAAGTACTTTGACTAAGTCCCATTAGTCTCTTACTCCCATTTCTCAATATCCTTATCCCTAGAACATAAGCAGCTTCTCCGAGGTCCTTCATAGCGAAGCACTTCCCAAGCCAGGTCTTAACCTCCTGCAAGGTTGGGAGGTCGTTTCCTATGAGTAGTATGTCATCCACATACAATACGAGGAAGCTAACTAGACTCCCATAGGCTTTGACATATACACATGACTCATCCTCGTTTCTCGTAAAACCAAACTCTTTGACTTTCTCATCGAAACAAAGATTCCATCTGCGAGATGCTTGTTTTAATCCATAGACGGATTTATCAAGACTACACACTCTATTTAGGTGCTTCGTATCGACAAAACCCTCTGGCTGAATCATGTAAACATCTTCAGCCAAATTCCCATTTAGGAAAGCGGTTTTGACATCCATCTGCCATATTTCATAATCATGAAACGCAAATATGGCTAGCATAACCCGTATAGATTTAATGTTCGCTACTGGTGAGAAGATCTCATCATAGTCAACTCTGGGAGTTTGAGTAAAGCCCTTCGTAACCAATCGCGCCTTATACATGTGTACTTTCCCATCCATTTCGGTCTTCTTCTTGAAGATCCATTTGCACCTGACCGTCTTACGACCTGATAAATTACCAGCCAAGTACCAAACTTGATTGTCATACATGGACTGAATCTCGCTGTCCATACCTCTTTCGACATCGCAGACTCTGGGCCTGCCATGGCTTCCTTGTAGTTGTTAGGTTCACCATATTTATTAGCGTACTGTCACTAATAAACGTATCACCCTCAACAGTTATATGGAAACCATATAATACGGGTAAAACACTAACTCTACTGGAATGTCTAAGAGGTAGGGACTCGTCAATCGGTTCAATAGGAGTTTCCTCCTCGGGTTGAGCGCTCGATCTAAGGTGGGAAGGGATCGATACTTTTATCGTGAAGATGGTCACCAATGTTAAAGGTTCCTTCATCGCCTGATTCTTGAAGCTCTTTAAGATCAATTTGCCTCCCACTATCCCCTTGGCATATGAGTTCTCTTTCTCGGAAAACCCCTTTCCATGCAACGAAGACAACATTGTTACTCAGTATATAGAAGAGATATCCGAAGGACTTTTGTGGGTAGTCGATGAAAATACATCACTCACTACGAGGTTTGAGTTTGTCGTGAGTCTCTCATCTTACGAAGGCCTCGCAACCCCAAACCTTGATATGTGCTAACGAGGGAACCTTCCCTGTCCACATCTCGTGAGGTGTTTTGGCAACCTTCTTAGTTGGGACTAGAATAAAGATATAGGTGGCAGTTTCTAAGGCATACCCCCAAAATGAGATAGGTAACGAAGCTCGACTCATCATGGAACGAACCATGTCCAACAAGGTTCGATTACGCCTCTCAGCCACACCATTCAACTGCAGTGTACTAGGTGACGTCAATTGCGAAACAATTTCACATTCCTTAAGATAGTCGTGGAACTCGATACTAAGATACTCACCGCCTCGATCGGATCAGAGCATCTTTATCTTCCTCCCCAGCCTATTCTCCACTTCTTGTTTAAACTCCTTGAACTTTTCAAAGGTTTCTGACTTGTTCTTGATTAAGTAGATATACTCATATATGCTATAATCATCGGTAAAAGTCACATAGAAGCTCACATCCCTTGTGGTGGATCTAAAGGGCCCACATACATCCATATGTATGAGATCCAATAAACCCTCACCTCTTTAACAAGTACCAGTGAAGGGTGACTTGGTCATATTTCCAAGCAAATAAGATTCGCATGTGTCATTGAACCTTAGGTCAAATGACTCAAAGACTCCATCCTTTTGGATTTGGGCTATGAATTTCTTGTTGACATGTCCAAGACGAGAATTCCACAAGCATGCTTTGTCCAAACCATTGGACAAATCGATTTGCAACACATTATTTCCTAAGTTGTCTACAACCATCACAGTTTCATATATACCATTACAAGGTAATGCTTCAAAATAGAAAGTACCATTCAAGAAAGCATTAATAGAACCAATTTCATTATTAAACGAAAATCTAAAAGCTTGTTTATACAAACCATGAAAAGAAATAATGTTTCTTGCCATTTCAAATGAGTAGCAACAATTATTTAAGTCTAAACCTGACCCACTACTAAGCACTAAAGAATAAACTCCAATGTTGGTGAAATGCAATGCTTTCCTATTCCCCATGACCAGGTTCATCTTCTCATGCTCCACGTCCCTACTTCTTCTTAGACCATGCAAATCAGAACAAATGTGAAAACCACATCCTACATCAAGGACCCAAGAACTAGCATGTGATGAGCTATTAGATTGAATAGTGTAAATACTTGTGAAAGTGGGCTTTATCTTCCCATACTTGATGTCCTGCAGATACTTCGAGCAGCTTCATTTCCAATGTCCTTTCTCATGGCAGTAGAAGCACTCTGCTTCTTTTGGGTTGGTGAGACTTAGTATTCGTTATTTTGGATGGTTCGGGATTTTCAGTGAGACAGTGGTAAGAGACTTTCAGTCCAGTTCTGCACTACTTGTGAGGTGAGTTCTCCTCACTATAACAACCGGGTCTAAGGCAAAAATGTCGGCCCTTTTCGGATTTGTATCCAGGTTATTGCATGATATGCTTATTGATTTACATCCTGGTAGTTAAGATGGTGTTATGCCTAGTGACCTGGTTAGGTCGGTATCTTGGTATATAGGATGATGCTATGTTAGTGACCGGTTAGGTCTATATCCTGGTTATAGGATGTTGCTATGATTGGTGATCTGTTAGATCAGTTTGATTGTTATATATGCTAGTGTATGATATTTATGTGCACATGTTTGTTTGATTGGGGGTTGGGTTGAGGCGGACGTGCTTTATGCTGAAGGCCAACATACCCAGGGCGTTCCAGATAGACTGAAGGTCTTTCAAGGGGGTTCAGTCTGGCCGAAGGCCGACGGGTGGTACAGATAGGCTGTAGGCCCTGTAAGGCGGTCCAAACGTGTCGAAGGCTCAGAGAGCGGTCCAGATAGGCTGAAGGCCTATAAGGCGGTCCAGACAGGCTGAAGGCACATTATGCATGATGTTTGCTTATATGTTTATATGATAGAGTTATATCTGTATGACGTTGGTATTGTGGGGGTAACTCACTAAGCCTTCGAGCTTACATTTATCGATTATTGTTTTAGGTACTTCTGATGATCGCGGGAACGCGAAGGCGTGATCGTACAACTCCTCATATTTCATGATTTTATGATTTGATTATGGGATACTTTGACCTTATACCATTTTGAAAACAAGTTTTGTAATAATCGTTGGGTTTGAAATTTTTAAAAATTTTTAAATTTGGAATGATTTTTATGGATGTTACATTTGTTAGGATCTTGAATCTCGTGACGGATCACTAAGGATCCTAGGTTGTTAAAGTTCATGATCTTGGGCAGCAAGATCGAGGGTGATGCCTCTTGAGGCTTGTGGATTTCCGTCCTCATTCTCTCCACTTCCTTGAGAATCGTCCTGCTATCCTCCTGCCGTGACAACCCGAAATTTCCATTCTGAACAAACCATTTGAAGCCAATAGATGTAGAACAGTTACAGTGAAAACTCAGATTTCGAGTATAAGTTTGGCAGTTTTCAGGATTTTACACTTAAGGAGATATTAGGAGAGTGGATGCACTAGGGTTTTGTGCAACATTGTTATTCCAATACTTTAGGACACTAGAGTTCGTTCCAGGAATAAAAATATTTTCTGCCAAAAATATCTCCGGACTATAAATAGAATTCTGAACCAAATTGGTTCATTTGTTGGATTCCATTTAGAGAAAAGTCAAAATTCTCCCTCACGGATCTTCGGGTTTTTATCCCAAATTGTGAGTACTTCGATCTAGTTATGTTATATAGCTTAGATTGTGTTTAGAAACACCAATTACATATCAAATTTGTGAGACTCGGGAGTTTACCGCCCAAGAACGTTCTTGGGGAGTAAACTCTAATAAGTGGCTTAAATGCTACCTAGTCCTTTACCCATGAATTGTAACTACCTTAGACTTGTATGCTAGTGTGTATATGACTAGAAAACATCAAAAACGGATTAATACCCCAAGATTTGGGAGTTTACCGCCCAAGAACATTTGGGGAGTAAACTCCATTTTAAGGTACTAAGAGGTTCCAATGACCCTCAAAGCTTTAGAAATCGAACTAGAAGCCTTCATTTCATATTTAGGACACCAAAATCAATTCAAAACATGGATGAAAGAGAGTTCACGGCCAATGATGTTCCAGGGCCGTGAACTCCATGTTTAAGGGTCAAAATGCCTTGAAAACCTTCCTTAAGCCAAGAGAAAAATTAGGACAAGTACCTTAGTGTGTTTGGGGCTAGAAAACACCACTAAAACACCAAGAAAAGGGAGTTTACGGCCCAAGATATTTTAGGGCCGTGAACTCCAATATATGGTGCCAAATGGTGCCATAATTCCTTCTAAAGCCTTGAACAATTGCCTAGAATATATCCTATGTGAGTATGGGACTTGAAAGCATCATAAACACCCTCCCAAGGGATTTTACGGCCGTAAACTCCAAGGGAATATGGTCCCAGGGCCGTAAACTCCTCAAAGGAGTTATTAGGAAGCCCAACACTTGTTTAAGCCTTGGAGCAATTCACCACATGAGTTGTATAATTGTTAGACTTCATTTAGGGACTTGGTTGAGAGTTTACGGCCAGGAGTTTACACCCCTGGGCCGTAAACTCCAAAACATATGGCCATTAGACCATAAACTCCCATTAGGGGCATTGCACTCCTTTGCTGCAACCCATTAGCCTCCTAGCACTTGACCAAAAGTGTTTTCCTCGCGTTTAAATGTTTATACTTGTATAATTAGTGTTTTAATCACTAATTATTTATATACATATGTCTTCATATGTAATTAGGATCATTGTGTGTGTCTAAAGTCTTCACTTGACACCGAGCACTTGCCCGATCCTTCCTTACGATAACAGTCCGTTCAATTCCAGTCACTTACTGCAGGTGAGTTCATACCCCTTAACTAATGTTTTAAACTATTTTTAAATGTTTTATGGGGGGATACAAGTAGAATTATGCTAGTTATTATATCAATCACATGTGATTAATAAGTAGAATTATGCTAGTTATTATATTAATCACATGTGATTAATATACAGCATTCAAATGATTTGGCTACTCATTAGCCATTTTACCAAACAGTTTCCTTCAAATGATTTTTATAAACATTTTATATGTTTTAAACTCTTTATTACACTGTACATTTTACTCTGTATATCACATTTCAAACTTATTTACAATTGTGTTTCAAACAAATGTTTCTTTATACTAAACTGTTTTATCAAACCCATGCCTTCAAACTGTTTTATAGATTGACATCAAGTCGATCTTTTCTTAAGATAATATTTATGTTCAAATATTTTACAAAACTTATTTATGCTTTTATATTATAAATTGCATGCCTCTATATGTATAGTTATATAAGAAATGTTTAAAAGACTTAGGAAGGCTATCCACCCTATTTCCTTTTCGCGCTTGAGATGTGGTCTGGTGGGATATCGGGTACTCGTCCGAAGGTCGTTTAAATATTAGTTATATATCATGTGTACATATATAGTCATAAAAGGTCCTTCCAGTTCATCCCATGCCCTTGGGTAGCAAGGGTATACATCCATGTCCATACGTACCAGTTAGATTACTAGTAAACTACCATATGGGTAGTTTAGGAAGATACTAGAACAATTACTAGAACGCGATATCATACAATGAGTTAGTTCATTCATGAGTCAATACTTTCTAGAACATTACAGTACATTACATATACAACTATACTAGGAAGAGAACATATACAACGATACTAGAACGAGTACATTACTATACTTGCTAGATAGAGAGAGAACACACATTACAGCTAGCACACGTCGAACATTTCCGTACATTACACTTACATTAATACGTTCATAAAATTGTGATCCACTGTATCAGAGCATGCCTTAAATGTCATGGCCCGAGTTGTAGCCAGAGTCTCTTGAAGGGAGAGTGTGAGTTTGCGTATAGATCTATACTGGATTGACTATCCTACACCTTGCTGCTAGCTACAGCGGGACCTGCAGGTCTGCGGGTGCCAAACGTCATACCTTTTTACGACTATACCTTGTCGTTGTTACCAGTCGATAGTATGGTGCAATTAATCACATGATGCCTTAATATAAATCCGGTTTAAGGTAGTTAGTACAGCAGTAGTTCTTATAGCGCTACGTTTTAGTACTACATTAATTTTCCCTGTTCACATATTTAGTGATCTTTTCACTTAAACGATAAATGTAAAAACTATATTTTGTTAATAATAGTTACACTTGGGAAAATTACACACTTTTACATGACACAAACATTTAGAACAGTTAAGTCTTGGTAGAAGACTACATTGAGAACAGTTAGGTCTTGGTAGAAGACACCCTTATATAATAGTAGGAAATCATAGGGATTTCTAGAGTTTTTCAAACGTTTATAGTTGTTTTACAAACATTTTCATACTTACAGTTCATATACAAATTCTTACATACAAATACTTATATACAAATTAAGACACTAAAATACTTATGATCTCACCAGCTTCAAAGCTGATACTCGCTTTCAAAATTACTTGTATCCTCAGGTCATCATAGACAGGTACCGATGCAAGGAGAAGGGAAGATGGAGCTTGTTCAAGACTCATCTTTCATTTTGATTTATGCTTTAGTTTTTATCAAAATTCGACGGAACACTTGTATAATAATTATATTATTAATGCAATGGATGATGTTGTTGCTTGTTTACTAATTTTCATTGTTGTGATACTATACATGACGTCCTCCGCCCCACAACGTTTCCGCCGTTCTTGGTTTTGGGGTGAGACACCTGCTATTTGGTAACCTGTCGCTCCAGTCACTTCATCATAGCAAAGATTTCACTGTTTGAAATCAACACAGGAGGATCCTGGAGCCCCAGAGTAACCGAAGAGGTGTTCTTCGGAGTTTCAGATACTTTTTTGGGAGTTCCAGAAGGTGGTGGCGGAAGGTTTTTAGAGGAAATTGGAGGAATCGATGAGGAGGAGAGAGTCAATTAAGTAGACATGAATTTCTGAGAGATTTTGAACACCACGGCCCTACGGTGGGTGCCAAATTGTTTTGGTCAAAAATCAACTAAGTGAAAATTAACCAAAGTGTATGAGAGGCTATGGTGTTGTTGAAGAATCAATTAATGAAATTAGAACAAGATTACACGAGTGATTTACAAGGAAAGCCCTTGATCCTTGTTAGGATCTCCGACATAAAACCTTGGAAGGTGATATTGATCACTTGCCTTGATGATTTTATTGATTTAAAATGTATGATTATAGAGAAAATAAAATGAGTATGAGTACAAGTGATAGTATTCTGCCAAGTCTTGTGTGTAGTGTGATGATTATAAGTGTTTTGGGATCCTCCGAGATTGCTTATAGCCGTTTGCTTGACTTGGGCCTCCGGGTCTTTTGCAAGGTTGTGACGACTATACGTTGAGAATATGACTTTGAATGGTTATTTTTGCACATGTGAGAGACAAAAGAACATATAGCCGTTATAAATAATAAAAAATATTACTCAGGATCATGGAGTATATTTGGGATCCTGAGCCTTTGAGGTTCCTTAGATTTTAAAATCTAAAAGTAGTTATGAGATTCTAGCCCCAACAGTTGGAATTGTGGGTTTAGTTTCAATTTGCTTGACAATGTTGGTTGCAATGAATTTGTAGCTACAAGATTTATGTGTTTTTATTGAAGACACATGTGCTCGTTAACTATGGTAGTGACCATCTAGTCAACTATCTCTTTAGGTCTAGACGTTGGTACAACACAAGGACATTCTCCTTGTTTAAAATTTACAGTCTTGTCCTTGTATCCAATCCTTGTCCTTTTCCATGGCCCACGACTCATATATGGGGCCACACCTCTATACATGGCCTTAATCATTGTTTTTTCACTTTTAAAAAAAATATATGTATCCTTCTTGGCATCTAATGCATGCTTGTTGATATAATCTTTCACATCTTTCTTTGTTTTGAACTTATGTCCCAACTTGAATGTAGGTTCATGAACTTAACCCTGATAGCATGCTTTTACCTTACTTAAATTTCTTAACATCCTCTTTCTATAGTCATCTTCTTCTATAATTGGCGATTCAAATGAATCTAGGTCTATGACCTCAAAATCTTCATCATTGGGTAGTTGAATACCACCAAAACTTGCTTGTTTGAATGTTTTTAGAATCCACTCAACATCTTCATCTACGTGCATATGAAAATCTCTCACACCAACATCAACCTCATCTAGTTGATTTTCTAAGTCCACAATGAAGTCATCATCCTCACTATCATTTGTCCCACTACCCTCATTCCTACCACCCCCACTCACACTACCCTCACTCACATTACTCTCACTCATACTAGCATTACTCCCACTATATTCATCCACAACATGATCTTCTTACTATATATTTTCATCCTACAATATTCTCCATCTCCATCCCCCCCCCCCCTATTGCTTGGTAATCATCCCCTACATCATAATCCTCTTTAGCTTGGTAATCCTCACACTGACACCCCCCCCCCCCCCCCCAGAAAAAAAGATTAAATTCATCAAGTAAGTCTTTACGGTTTATTGTAGCTTAATAGGATATAATAAACTTTGAGGAATCAATTATATTATTTAAATCTAACTTTTTACTACATGACCCAACTAATTTTTTCCTTTTAATTCTAACCTTATTCATTTTAGGTGAAGCATCCCTTCAATTTCCCTAATACGAACCTTCAATGAGGACTTAAAGTATGTGACTATTCTAGTGCTCCCATGCTCGATGTACAAATTAATTTCCTTGTGATCAGGTATACACCTTGCCAACTAAATGACTTCTTGATCAGTACTAGGGGGCACCAATCCTCCATCCAAGTCAGTCTCTAGGATCATGAAATGATAGAACATTATACCTCCATCATTATACCTTAAAACCGCCATCTTATCATCTAACTCGTGGACTGAAACACATCTATGTCCACAAAATCAAAGTAATCCACTAGCCCTTCCATGTATGACCTTCCAGGAAGCGTATTCGTGAACCAACATCCATGGTTTATCTTGAATGTGGAAAGGCTTGCTACAGAACCTGAGGTGAAAGTTCAAGAAATAGATGTTACAGAAAGAGGAAATCAAAAATTAATACAAACATCATATCGTCAGAAACTCAACCCCTCTGCCACCTTAATGTTTAGAGACGTTCATAGGTGAAATGACAAAAATGCCCTCATGTGCAAGGCACATGAGACATGTTAATGGTGCATCAAACGAACATCCAGACTAAAAATCATTTTTCTTCAAGGTTTGCTCTGTAGGAATCATCAATACAAAAAATGTTTAATAGGAATTATTTTAGGGACAAACGAAAAACTTTAAGGTTCATCTGTAAAATTATTTTAAAATAAGAATGTTTATGAACATAAAGATTTTAAATATGGTCATAATAGATTATCATATTTATAATTTTTCTTCCTCAACAAATTTTGATCCAATAGTTTTCATACCTCATAATTTAATTTTGAAGTTACTTATTGGTATTTTATAAGTTATAATTTTGATTATTTGTTATATGTTAAAGTTATATTTTTTTATCTCTTATATAATTTCTTTTTATAGTTTTCGTTTCTATTACTATTACTTTTAATTTTAATATAAATTTAAACCGATAAAAGACACAATATAACATCTAAAATAAATTTAAAAATCTATAGTACCTCTTATTATTTGAAATTTTATTCTTCAAGAAATTCTTTTGACTTTCAGAATTGTATCTGTATGAATAGAAATAAGTCAAATAACCAACATGCTTGTTTTTACACCACACAATATTTAGATAAATAGTAATAAATATAATAGCCGATTCTATTCAAAGTATCGGTGTATCGCAGTATCGGTACATCATTGAATTCATTGAATGAGTCATAAATTGTTCTTGTTCTTTCATGGTTACTATCCACGTGTCCTTTTCACATAGTGACTAATCTTTTTTATTAAATTTCCTTAAGGCTCTTAGAAATAAAAGTTAAAGATATTTCAATTGCAAAATAAATAAGGAGCAACACAAGATAAATAAACGATTCGATCAAACAATATTATTATGGTTTTAGAGAAAATAACAATATTTATCTGAGCAAAACAAGATAAATAAACGATCCGATCAAACAATATTATTATGGTTCTTATGGTTCTAGAGAAAATAACAATATCTACGTGAACACTATAATAGAAATGTTTTGAATTAGCAGCAAATAGTAAGCATTATTTATGAACGTTCTATTTTGCCTCAGCTTATGAAAGATCATACAGGCACAATAGACATTGCTATGTAAAAAACTTTGTTCGGAGAAATCAAAGAAATATATATATCACAAATACAAAATTAAAGAAAACATCACATAAATATTTTATGAGTAGGCGAATATCTGCACGTTGCGCGTAATAAAACTATATCGTTAAAGTATTTACATATACATGTTGGAAATAATAAGACATTAACTATAAAATAATACTTTTACATTAAATTGATATATAAATTTATTATTATTTTGAACCATATTATAAAATATATATACTTCTATTGATATCATATCATTCACTAGCATCTACTAATAATTTGTGTTTAAAACATAGTTTTTATTTTAGTATTACAACTTAACATTATGATTGATTAATTTAAAAATTATTTAATTATTAAAATTTTTAATTTCGGTCACGATGGTTAATTAATTTATAAACCAATGTTTGTAGGGAAAATGACTTTAAAAGGTAATAATGTTTAAAAAACGTACAAAAAACATAATTATTCTTTTTTTTGGGAAAAAAAATACCATTAAAACGAAAATTTTGTACAAAAAATACCAACAAAATACAAATAACCTTTTAGAGTGACATGAGGTAACCGGTTACCTCAGGTCAACTATTGAACGTGCTTTAATAACCTTCATCCATCAAATTATGGTTCCATCTTCATCCCTCTTCTTCATCTCCTTTGGCTCCTATGGCATCTTCAAGTTCATCAAATTATTCTATGTCAAATTTGAACATTTCCAAGAGCAGGAGCACAATTGATTATCCCCACCCTTGTCACCGTGAGAAGCCTTCCCAAGTTTGGACCTCAACTACGGCTAATAATCCGGGTAGAAAGTTCAGATATGTCGTAACTCACTAGTAAGTGGTTCTAGCATCTATCATCTACTTCTCCTTTATACTTAATTTATTATGTGAATTTTATTATGTATATTGAAGGATAAGAAGAAGAAGAAATGTGATATCTGGGAATGGGTCGATCAAGATGAAGAACTAATAAAAGAAGACAACACTGAAGTCAAGATATCAATATTGGAAAATAATTTTTGGACACATAAGGTGAAGGCAGATAAAGAATCAATGGGTTTCAGAAAAGACTTGGATAAATTAACTAGGACATATCGGAATCTCAAATGTTGTATGTTGTTGTTCTTTATTATGTTTTTTTATGTATGTTATGTTGAAATGAAATGAAAATTGTAATGTAATGACTTTGGTAATGTATTTAGAAAGTTTGGTTAATTAAAAGTCTTGTATTGGAACTGATTCAATGTTTTATGGAAATAAATTTAGTTTTGATAAAGGAATGGGACCAATGATTCGTAAATATAGTTGAGTGCTCATACTGGAATGGAATCAGTGATTCCTGAAATGGAATGAAATTATTGATTACTGCTTAATATTGATTCTTCACACAGGAATGGAATTAATGATTCCTGATTAATTGTCATTGTGTATATTGAAATGGAATTAATGATTCCTGGTTAATATTGATTCTTCACACAGGAATTGAATCAGTGATTCCTGGAATGGAATGGAATTATTGATTATTGCTTTATATTGATTCTTCACACATGAATGGAATTAATGTTTCCTGATTAATATTCATTGTGTATATTGAAATGGAATTAATGATTCTTGGTTTATATATTGGGAAAAAGTTGGACCACATATTGGAATGGCCTTGTCCCTGTCCTTGTCCATAAATATAAACCACATACATTATCAAAGTGGGACCACATACATTAAATATAAACAAGTTATCAAACGACACATTACACCTAACCACATGTTGCTTCATCAGTTTTTGACTTAAATGTAAACAAGACATCAAAAGATGTGCCCAACAAAAGATTCCCTACCAAAAGATGTCCTGCACTAAAGCTAACAAAAGATCACAAAGACAAAAGCTAACTAAAGGTGCCCTTCACAGAAGTTGTCCCCATTACTGCTCCTAGAGTGTGAGAGGATTTTCAAGACTTCCCCCTGTATCATCCTTGGTCACCACTTTCCTCCTCAACCTAAGTTTTCTGTTCCTATGAGAAGGACCACACATTCTCCTTTTCAAAGTTTGAGCAACCACATGTTGTTTTCCAGGATTCAGCACTTCTTCATCAACCACTTGTTCAACCTCCACCTCTAAATCATCCTCTGAATCTCCTCCAACTTCTTTCTCTGAATCACCTCCAACCTCCTCCTCTTAATCAACTCCAACATCTTCAGCTTCCCCATGACCTTCTCCCTGTCCTTGCCCTTGACCCTGTCCCTCACCCTCAAATAGCTCATGGTAATCAAAGAGATCTGAATCATCTACTGCATTAAGCTGTTTCAAAGGACATTTCCTCTTGGTATGACCTGGTTGGGAACATAAATTGCATTTAGAAGTGGTCCCAACTTTGCTAAGAGTGTGTCTGTCACTTCTTTCTGAAATGCATTTCTTCCTGTTTATCTTTGGTCTGCCATGCATTCTTCTATGCTTTGGTGGTAGCATGGTATTCATATCATTTGTTGGCCACATTTTATGTCCATTGATGGGCTTAACATTATACCTGTAGCAGCTTCCAAACATTCATGTTGTGTACCAATTTGCTACATACTCCTCTATATTCCCATTTAAGCACAAGATGGCAGAAATAGCATGGACACATGGTATACCTGTCAACTGCCATGATCTACATCCACAGATTCTTTTATGTAAGTCAATTGCATACACCTCATTCAACCATCTACTCTCATACTGATGAAAACCACTTGGAATTACTCCTCAAAACCTGTTATGAAATGTAACATATAAGTTAGTATTGATATATAAATATATATTATATATTATGTATAAATACCTCTGTATTTTCTTCATGTCCTCAATCTTCCTTCTAATTGAGGGACAAATCTTCAAGTTCCACTTCAGTCCCTTCCTTTTATGAGTAAACATCCTTTCCATGACATACACTCTAATATCTTCCAACATTGTTATTATTGGTTTTTTTCTAGCTTCCACAATAGCTGCATTAAATGAATCTGATACACCATTTTCAATGACATCACTACCACTATTTTCCCTAAAAAATGCCCTAGACCATGTGTTTGGTTTTTTTTCCATCGCATGTTCATAGGCAGTATTGTCAATCAGTTTGATCTCCTTCATGATATCCTCAAATTTTATGGTTGTTGTGGCCTTGGCAGCAAACCAGAAAAGTTTCTTGTATTCAGCTCCTGAGAATTTTTTCTTGATGCTGGCATAAACATGCCTAGCACATTGTCTATGCTCACATTTTGACACTCTTTCCTTAACTGCTTCAATCAGTCCCTATTAAGTAACATTTTGATGTCATTATAAATTAAAAATAAAATAGAAATACTATTATTAAAAAACAGTTGAGTACCTTGTGTTGGTCAGAGATGATGGTTAGTCCTCTACCTTGTCCCATATCAATGTCTTCAAGTAATAGATCCAAAAACCCTTTCCAATTTGCCTTATTTTCAACTGGTACAACAGCCCAGGCTAGAGGATACATTTGGTTATTAGCATCCCTACCAACAACTGAAAGTACCTCACCTCTACAAAGTCCCTTTAAAAAACATCCATCTACACCAATCACTCTTCTACACCCCTTAATTCATCCATCCTTCACAGCCTTCAAGCAAATATACATCTTAGAAAAATGGACTGTAGAATCAGGCATGATATCCACATCCAATTTCACTGTGGAACCTGGATTAGTCCTCAATAACTCCAAACCATAACTCCTAAGCTTTTCATAGTGTGCCATGAAGCTCCCTTCTATCTCATCCATTGCAAATTTTTTGGCATTTCTACACTGACCAAAACTAACTTTTAGATTAAAATCTCTAAGGACTGTTGCTGCCATTTTCCTGTAACTAATTCTTGGATTATCTATTATGGTTTCTATTAACTGTTTTCCAATCCAACTATATGTGACCATTGAACCTAAATTGAAGGCCCTACTACAATTATGTTCAGAGATTAAGGACTTAATATGAAATGATCTTTCTTTACTCATCCAAGTTGCCAACAACTTAAAAGGGCATTTAGACTTCTCTTCACCTTTGCAACATCTAACTAATAATCTAGTTGAATCATTTTTTTCATACCACAGTTTATACCCATTAGCAACAACATAATTGCTTAACAAATGCTTAAGTTCATAACGATCACATAATTTCATACCTAAGACTGGAAACATTGTATCCCATTTTTGGTTAGGATCATGAATTGGATACTTATGAAGATCTTTCTTGACATCTTTCTTATCATCTTTCTCATCATCCACAACTCTTGAAGGCTTGAAAAAATTTCTTCTAATGAAAGGATCATCAGATGGCTGTAGTTGTATCACTTCATCATCAAGCTCATACTCTACGAACTCATCATCTGAAAGGTTAGAGTCTACATCATCATCATTATCCGTATTACCATCTATCGATCCATCTTCAGCTATCTCTTCTTCAGTCCACTCCATAACTGGATATTGACTGTGATCAATGTACAAATTGATCATACCCCCATTCTCATATCCAGCATCAAGGAAACGAACATAATCATTTTCATCTTCCAAGACTCTTAACCAATCTCTCAGTGAACGTTGTGGAAGACAATAGTACACATTGATTGTTCCATCCTTGACCAAGTTCTTCACATACGAGATGAACTCCATGAAACTCATGCTTCTGAAATCGACATTGCTAACAACCATTTTTACTGGATTGAAATACACAATTGGTTTGGGGACAAAATAACATGTATGATTTACTTCGATTGTGAAGTTGGAATCCATTGTGATTCTGTGGAAAGGATGAACGAACGAAGTAGAAGGAAATAACCCTTGATTTTAGGGGAAATAACGAAGGGTAAGGGAACAATTATTCTGATAAATCTTTTAACCGGTTAACCTATAATACCCGGTAACATGGTATTTTTTTCACTAGAAAAAGAATAATGGTGTTTTTTGTACGTTTTTGAAACATTATTACCTTTTTAAGTCATTTTTCCATGTTTGTAAGTTAACGCGATGTAATTTTTTGTTTTACTTACTTAAAAATCATAAAATATCCAGTTATGGAGTGGATTGAACTCCATGAAACTCATGCTTCTGAAATCGACATTGCTAACAACCATTTTTACTGGATTGAAATACACAATCGGTTTGGGGACAAAAGAACCTGTATGATTTACTTCGATTGTGAAGTTGGAATCCATTGTGATTCTGTGGAAATGATGAACGAACGAAGTAGAAGGAAAGAACCATTGATTTTAGGGGAAATAACGAAGGGTAAGGGCACAATTATTCTGATAAATCTTTTAACCGGTTAACCTATAATACCCGGTAACATGGTATTTTTTTCACTAAAAAAAGAATAATGATGTTTTTTGTACGTTTTTAAAACATTATTACATTTTTAAGTCATTTTCCCATGTTTGTAAGTTAAGGCAATGTAATTTTTTGTTTTACTTACTTAAAAATCACTTATTCGGAAAATTTGAAATATAATAAATAATAGATTTTTTGATATCTTTTATTTAAATTGACTTTTCGTTCCAAATTTACAATATTTGAAACTTTTTAACTATTTTGGTAGGATATTATTATATTTTTTTAAGTTTATTTTATATTTTGATTCATGTTTTGCATTTAATAGAACATCTAAATTAACAAATAAATATATTATAATAATTATTTTAAAAGTCTATTAATGTAACATCAATTAAATTCGAGCAAATTTAAAACTTTTTAAATTATTTAAAACCATTCAATTATTACAATTTGTTTTCAAAATAGTTTAAACATCATAGTTCCCAGAAATCATAATCATCAATCGAGGAAGTGTACGGTCACGCCTTCGCCTTTCCACGACCATCCGCTGAACTTGAAACAATAAACTAAAACTGTAAGCCTGAAAGCTTAGTGAGTTACCCCAAAAATACCAATGTCATACAGATAACCACATCATATAATATATAATTAACAGAACAACCAGGTATCACGAGTCTACAGTGTGACTGGTCCGCCCGCATCGGACCTTCAGTCCACCTGGTCTACTCTTTGAGTCTACAGTATGCCTGGACCGCCCGCACCGGACCTTCTATCTATCTGGCCCACTCTTCGAGCCTCGACACGTCTGGACCACCCTCTCGGGGCCTTCAGCCTATCCGGACCGCTCGTCGGGCCTTCGGCCTGACTAAGTGCCCTCCTGGACCTGCAGTCTATCCGGTCCGCCTTGGGTATGTTGGCCTACAACACAAAGCAGGACCCGCCTCAACCCAAACCCCAATCAAACAACCATGTGCACATATAACAGATAATCATATAACAGTCCATAGATAAACAAACCGATCTAACAGATCATATAGCATAGCAACATCCTAACCAGGATACCGACCTAACCGGTCACTAACATAACATCATCCTATATACCAGGATACCGACCTAAACCAGGTCACTAACATAATACCATCCCAACTACCAGGATGAAGATCTAGCAGATCAATAAACATATCAAACAAAACCAGGATACAAATTCGATAAAGGGTCGGCCTTGGTGCCTTAGACCCTGTTGATATAGTGAGGATAACTCATCTCGCAAGTAGCTCGGAAGGTAGTGTCAAACTCTTCTAGATGTTGCTCCAACTCCAACACCTATATTCACCAATGCCCCTTAGCTATCAAAATCCAATTTACCAAAATACCCTCAGAAGTCCAATAATCAACCCGTGGTCAAAGTCAAAGTCAACAGTCCATGTTGACCTCAACTCGTCAAGTACAACCAATCACTCGCCGAGTTCCTTGCATAACTCGCCAACTCGTCGAGTTCCTAGTGTTAGTGGTCGTAAACCCCTTGACCAACTCGTCGAGTTTCCCTATACAACTCGTCGAGTTCATACGTGTCCAAAGGTCGTAAACCCTATCCTCAACTGTCCCTTCTTGGACTCGACGAGTGGGTCACTTAAACACGCGGACCAACTCGCTGCTACTCGACGAGTCAGGCAACCGACTCGTCGAGTAGACCTTGAAATCATGAGAAATTATATCCACAAATTGATACACAGGAATCAGGAAGTTACAATTAATATTAAAATAATATTTTATATTTAATAACATATTTTAAATTAATATTGATTATATATTAAGTTGAAAAGTTCTTAAATTTATAGAAAAAATAATAATGGGCGGGTGAATGCACTTGGTTTGATCACATCACCAACAATATACAAATATTTTTATTTTAAAAGAATAAGAATATAAGAAAAAGAATGCGGTCCATTTCCCATGAACCAGCTCGTGAGAAAAGAAAACCAAAAATGTAGCTAGGTTGGGTTTCTCTCACCGCTATATGTCATTTTCTTGGTAGGTGTTTTATTGAATTTTTATAAACATTTAAATGTATAAAAATCCGTTTCCTACCTAATAAATGAAAATACTTTTGCGACTTGTCATCTTCTCCTTCATTTTGACAAATGTCATTTTTTAGGATTTTTAAAATTGTTATTTTTCACTTGTCATTTTTTGGGGAATTCTTGATTTTCTTAAAATAAATTTTTCAAAAAATTCTAATGGATTATATATGTAAGGTTATCATTCCATTAATTTGATAATAAATTCTCATAAATGTTTTAAATAATTTGATTTCATTCATAGATACTTCAAAAGATTACATTTTATTAAAGAAAAAACATTATTTTATAAAATATTTATTGTTTATATATATTAATATTAAATTTTTATTTTTAATAAACCCGTGTAATACACGGGTTTCACACCTAGTTTGTAAATAAAAATATGAACTAAAAACATCATTTTTTTTTCTTTACAAATATTTTATATAAATAGATAACAATAATAGCAGTTTATTTTATTTTGAGTTTACACACAACATTTTTTTTAAATATAGTCTAACTTAGTAATAAAGAATAATATGTTATTATAAAATTTTGGTTTAAATACGATTCAGAAAAAAAATTCAAAAATAAAATTTAATTGCCTTATACACATAAATGAAAAAGAAATTACACCTTTAATAATAATAATAAAAAAGTTGTGTGTATCTTTATATCAACGACCGAGTTGTTTTTAAAGTAAAACACAAAAGACTATAATACTAAGAGAAATGGTAATTCTCCTATCATTTTATTACCTAAATTTTTTGTTTGAGTTTCATCTTAGTTTTCTCTGTGTAACAACTAATCTTAATATTTGGTAGAAAATGGTAAAACTCCTACCATTTCATTTTTTTTAATATCTTTTCTAATTTAATTTAATTATTTTATTTTAATAACATCTTTTTATATTACACAAACATTTTTTTTTTATTTAATTAATATGGCATAATTTTTTAATATGACACACAATTTATATTAAATAAAATGGTTACAATAATTTAAAGCACGATTTAATATTTTTTAAGACCTAAAACACGATTTAATACTACCTAAAACAACCTAAAACTTACTTAAGACATAAAACACGATTTAATCTCAGTTATATTGTTTTGCAAGATCATTTATTGCATTGTTAAACACTCGACAATCATCATCGTACAAGTTTTTCACCGGTATTAAACAAAGCTTCAATGCATGGTTTTTTTTCCTTTCCTAATTCTAAGAAAACATTAAGCTTATTGTCCAACCTTCGGAGATCGTCTCTAATCTCCTCAACTTCAGTCGATGAGCTTTGAGCATCTTTAAGCTTTCTTTTTTGCTTTGTTTCGTCCCATAGAACGAGTTTGAATTTCATATGACTCATCATTGTTGATGTCAATCCCTCCAATACGCGCATCAGAAGATTGATTGTGGGTTGTCTCCGAACTTTTTCTTCGTTTCGACATCTCCGCGTAATCATCAGGACTTTTAGATCTAGCCATTCTCGATTGCCCTTCACAACTCCCCAAAACGACTTATTGACAAAAGCTCTTCCGACATTCGCCTTGTAAATCTGACAAACTTTAGCCATGATATCTACCTTAGTTGCACCGCTTAGGGGGTGCGGATCGCGTTCAGGTAGATGTCGTTGAACTCCATTGCGGCTCAATTGGCGGTTCTCCATTCCGAGTAAAGTGAATCGGGATTGCAGTACTTCATTTTCATGTGTTGACAAAAATTAAGCCAAACTTTTTCTTTGAAGGTTGTTGACTCTTGGTCGTTGTCGTTGATCGGGTCCTTTGACACATCTAGCCATAATTGTGCTAGTGTCCTCTCTTCATCATCCATCCACCATCTACATGGAGCCGTCCATTGTCTTTTTTTTTTTTTGTACTTGTAGTTCGACTTCGGGCTCTTGAAATGTCTCTTGAACGGGATCTTTAACGGGGCCTTTATTGGAAGAATCGGCTGACTCGTCGAGTACGCGGCATGGTTGAAATTGAAAATTAATTTGCGGTAGAGGTTAAGAAAAGAAGTAAGTTTCTTGAACCGTTTCAAACGGTTCAAGATCGACATTAGGATGAGGTGTTGGTTGAGATTGGTTGTGGTAAAATATCATTGGTTGAGAAGAGAACGGATTGAATGGAAGTATTTGCCGAGTCATTGTAGGAAAGTAGTAGCTAGCGGGGGAGTGCACTGGTTGATCAAATAATGGTTGATAACATGGTGGTGATGGAAGGTTTGACGATTTAGTGTTTGGAGGTGGAAATTTTAGCGATGGAAGGTTTGAAGGATTCTAATTGTTGGTTCTTAGGAGTTTTCTTTGTTTGAAATGAAGACAATTTCCTTGGTGAATTGAGAGAGTTTGTGAGAGATATGATATTTTGTATGTGTAAATTGTTGAAAGTGAAGTTTGATTTACAGTAGTTGAATATATATTTTTCTATTAAAATCGTTTTTTTAATGAAAGTTGGTAATAAGTTGTTGAAATTAAATTCGGTCAAACAACAACCAATCCGGTCAAACATACTCCAACCAATCAAATTTGTGCATGACCTTCTCTCTCTTCTCGCCAAAAGTTTGGTGCGTCTCCAATAACGACCCCCCCTAGCGAGAGCTAGGGGCGGTGTTCTAGTGAGCATGACAAGGCTAGCGAGTGTCATTCTGCTTAAGTTAAAAGGAACTCTTAATATATGTGTCAAACATGTCTTATATATGGTTTGAATTCTTAAAAAAATACACGTAAAACATGTGTTATGTGTGATCTCGTCATTACAACTAAATAATTATTTTTGTTGTATTTAAAATTATATTTAATTAATTGATTAATAGTTATATTATCAAGGAGGTCTTCGTATAATTTCAGGTATATATTAAATCGGCGTTAAAAAATACTTATTGTATTATGATATACTAATATATTTATAATTATAAAATTTTTTAATTTATATTTTAACATATTCTAATTAATTTCTATATTGTATACTTGAAATAACAAAAATATAATAATATAAACTTCTATACTTTAAAATGTTTTATGCTAGTTAATTGGAAAGATAAACAATTAAACACGTACTGACGTACACATTAAGGGGTTCTTACAATAAGCTAATTTAAGTGTTAGGATAAAATCCAGCTTATTGAGCTAAATAAGTTAATTTTAATAAGCATCTCTCCCCATGCTTATTGCTTATTGCTTATTCTCACCGCAAATAAACAATAAGCAATAAGCTAATTAACTAATCCAAACACCCCCTAATTGACTTTTACTTTATACAAACTATTAATTAAAAATAATTATATTATTATTTTAATATATTATTGAAAAAATATTAAATATGATTATAACTAACTAATATACTGCTTATTAAATGTATTAAGTAAAGGACTAAAGGTTGGTGATGTCTGCCGGGCCATTTTATATTCTTGTTTATGGCCAAGTGCCTTTCCATATCATTTGCCAATAATATTTTAATGACAAGAAATAAAATATAATTAAATAGAAATAAAGTAGGATTAAAATTGATTTTGGCATTAAAGATTTAAATTTAAATGTGACTATATATATCTATATACACCTATACATATTTGCATGTATAGCTCCATTTTATTCACAACAATGACTTCTGAATATCAATCATCCAATGCTTCGGATCCTTACAAGCACCTCAATGTCACCCTAAACCCGGATGGTACTTTGACCCGACACATCTCCTTTCCATCCTCACCGGCCGAACCCCAACTCACCACCGATTCCCAACTCACACTCTCTAAAGACATCCCGCTCAACCCCACCACCGCCACCTTCCTCCGCCTCTACCGCCCCGTCTCTCCGCCCACCCAAAAACTCCCTATCATCATCTACTTCCATCCCGGCGGTTTCGTAGTCGTTAGCGCCACCGCTCGTCCCATGCACCTTATCTGCTCCGAAATATCCGCTCAGACTCCTGCCCTCGTTATAAACGTCGAATACCGTCTAGGCCCCGAACATCGTCTCCCGGCGGCGTATGACGACGGGGTTGATACAATCCGGTGGGTGCGTGACCAGGCATTAGGAACCGGACTCGACGGTTCCGAGGAGTGGCTGACCGAATTCGCTGACTTTTCTAGAGTCTACCTAATGGGTTCTAGTGCCGGAGGAAATCTAATCTACAACGCGGGTTTACGTGTACTTGATCTTGATCTTGATCCAGTTACGATCATGGGGCTTATCATCGACCAAGCTTTTTTTGGTGGGATCGAGCGCACTGAAGCAGAACTTCGACTAGTAAATGACCATATTCTCCCTTTAACCGCATCGGATCTTTTATGGTCTTTGGCGTTGCCTTTAGGAGCTGATAGAGATCACGAATACTGTAATCCTTTGGCAGATCGACGCGTGTCATACAAAGAGAAGATCGGACGGCTTCCGAATAGTTTGATCAGGGTGAATGGTGAGGATCCAATGGCTGATAGACAAAAAGCTTTTGCTAATATGTTAGAATCACATGGTGTGCACGTGACAAGAAAATTTTATGATGAAGGAAACCATTGTGTCGAGATGTTTGATCCAAAAAAGGCACAAATCTTCTATAATGATGTGAAGAATTTCGTTTGCAGTTAACTTAGAAAAGTCAGAATGAATTATTAGTATTGCATTATATTATTATATTATGTTGTAGGCTCAATGACTTCAATCGCTCTTGTATTTAACTACGTTATGGGGATAAAATAATGATCTAAAAGTTATTATTTTTCATTTGCACAATTTATATGTTTTTTTATTGCATCGGTGATGTGGATGTCATAAAATATTGACGTTAAATACATGTTGATTTCTTTTAATTGCAAATGCAATCAATAAACATTAAATACATTATGTGTATTAAAAGAAAGTTTTGGTAACCACATAGACCATGTTAATAAAAAAAATAAGTAACGACTGAGTTTGTGACTTTTTTGTAAACCGTATGGACTATTTATGTAATTTGGTCTTAATTAATATATACTAATAAAATTAATTAATATGAATTCACAAATGGAATGTATTATCTATATCTACCCTAATAAATAAGAATGATTTTGACACATGTCCTTTTTTCCTTCATTTTGACACTTGTCATTCTCTAGATTTTTTTGAATTATTTACTATCCACTTGTCATTTTTATAGTTTTTTTTCTTTTTTATTCAAATCTCACATATTAAATGTCACCTTATATTAATTAGTTTTATAAATATATTAAATAGAAAGAGAAATTCAAAAATAGAAAGTTATTATGTACATTAATTAATATATTTATAAAACTAATTAATATAAGGTGACATTTAATATGTGAGATTTGAATAAAAAAGAAAAAAAACTATAAAAATGACAAGTGATAGTAAATAATTCAAAAAAATCTAGAGAATGACAAGTGTCAAAATGAAGGAAAAGATGACATATGTCAAAATCATTCTTATTTATTAGAGTAGAATGTTGATTTCTTTTAATTACTCAATGACTTAGAAAAGTCAGACTGTTGATTTCTTTTACAAACTAAGACATAATACTTGTTGAATTTAACCGCAAAATGCAATCATTAAACAATTCTAAACTCACTAAATCAAATAAAATATAGAAGGAAAAAAAATGATGGTCTAGAAGAGTAAAGAAGTAGTCCCAAAATAGTTTTTTTTTTTGGGTCTCACATGTGTCACCCTCGAAAGCTCAATGTCCTAAAAATTCCACATTTGGGTCGAACATGATTTCACATTTGACCATAAGGAGGTGGATATGCTTGGTGGTTATCTGTCCAACATGATCATCAATCTCACTAAAACGAGTAAATGACTCGTCACTTGTGACTATTTATATACATATTACATCACGGCGTCTCTATTCTTTGGTTACAAAGTCAGGTTGGTTTATAAAATTAAAGATCTCAAGTCCGAAACTGTTTGCTTACTTGAATGATCTCAATCTTTTTGTTTGCTTAGAGCCCCCAAATTGGTTGAGCCGCCCATGTATTACATATATCTATCTTACCACCGTTTCATGACAATATGGCATCATCCGCAACAATGGCTTCTTCGAATCCTTATAAGTTCCTCAATATCATGCAGAACTCGGATGTCACTTTGACCTGACACACCTTATTTCCATACTCACCAGCCGAACCCCAACTCACCACCGATTCACAAGTCACGCTTTCTAAAGATATCCCACTCAACCCCACCACCACCTTCCTCCGCCTTTACCGCATGTCTCTCCGCCAACCTAAACACTCCCAATTATCACCCTGGTGCTTTGTATTCGTTAGCGCCACACCGCTACCTCTACCCCCATCCACCATACCTGCACTCATCTATCCGCTCATTCTTCAAGCATCGTTATAAGCATCGAATACCGTCTTTCCCCCGAACACCGCCTCCCGGAGGGTATGACGACGGGGTTGAAGCAATCTGGTGGGTGCGTGACCAGCATTAGCAACCGGGATCGATAATCCCGATGAGTGGTTGACCGAATTGACTGTCTTTTCTAAAGTCTACGTAATGGGTGCTAGTGCAGGCGAAAATCTAACCTACATCGCCACTTTAAGTGTACTTGATTTGGATCTTGATTCGATTTCGATGGTGGGGATCATAATGGACCAACCTCTTTTGGGAGGGATCGAACGCATTGGAGAAAAACTTTGATTAGTAAATGACCATACGATACCTTAAGCCGTAGTGGATCTCTTTTGGTCTTTGGCGTTGCCTTTAGGCTTAGAGAGAGTGGTGTCACAAAAGGTGCACTCCCTTCACTGCCACGTAGGCGACACGCCACTTTTTGCCACAGAATTGTAGTTTAATGTCAAACACAAGGAGTGATGTCACACTCATTTAATTATTTTTATTTTTAAATATATTTTTTTTAGTTTTAAATAAAAACAAAAGATTTCATTAATTAAAAATTAAAACCATTACATTACTTAAAAAAATAATATGACAATAAAAAATCCTAGAAAATTAGAAAATTAAAAATTAGAAAGCTTAAACCTACAAATTAAAAAAAAAAACACATCAAATGATAAAAAAACTTGGAAAAAAACTAGAAATTAAAAACGACTAGCGTAACATTTTTTTCACGTCTTCCTTCATCGTCAAAACAACCTGAAGCGCATCCCCGTTCATATTCGACGTGTCCATCGCTAGCACTCTCAGGTCGCTGTCCCTTTGTTTCCGAGTCTCTCTATCCGAAGCAAGTTGCAAAAATTTATCCATTCTACCTTTTTTGCCTTGCACATTCTCGCCAATTTCTTTCAAGTCATCTGATTCCGACGCTTTGCCCCTTGCCTTTGCTTTTTGTTTTGTCCATTCCTATTGGTCCGGGGGGGGGGGGGGGTGGTGACACTTGAACCTGCTCATCATCTGTAACGATCGACTTCCGAGGTATAAATTTATTTAGATTCTCAAGTTTTATGTTGGGCTATAATAGAATTGTATGTGGGATTGGGCCTCTTTGTTATGGGCCGAGCCATAGTCTGGCCATGAGCCGTACGCGGGGCGTAAACCCGTTGTACGCTGGGCGTAGCAATTAAATGAAACGCGGGGAGGAGAAGCGTACGCGCAGCGTACCATATGGTACGCCCAGCGTACGCAGCCAGAAGAAAAACCCTAATTTTAGGGGTTTAAGGCTATATAAAACCCCATTATAGCCTCATTCCTTGTTTTCCCATTAGCCTCCTCACTCTCAAGAAAACCCTAATTCGTTCATATCCTCTCTTTGTGTGTGAAGAAGCTTTTGTGAGTGTTTCAAGGAAAGGAAGTAGTGTAGAAGGAAGGGAAGAAGTTGGAGAAGAAGCTTGAGCTCAGGGATCTGGACTTAGCACCCTCTTGGTCAGCAAAGGAAGGTATAAAGTTCTGAACTTTCTTCCTCTTTCCTTCTAGATCTAGGTTATGGAAGTTTGGACCTTTTTAAGTCCAAAGGTTGAGTCTTGATCTTGTAAGTCGGTTTTGGAGTTTGGATTGCCATCCTTAAGGCTCAGAAACATCTTCCTAGCAATAAAGTTGCAATCTTTGTGGCTTATATGGAACCATGCATGAAATCTAGTTAGCTCCATGGAAGTAGAATGTTATTTATGGAAGTTTGAGCCTTTATTAGACTTGTAAGCCATCAAGTAAGCAACTTTATGGCTTAAGACGTGGAACAAGCTTAGGATCTGGATTTGTAGCTTTTGGATCGGATTATTAAGCACTTAATGAGATTTTGGCTTAACAGGGCTATACGCTAAGCGTACAAGGAGGTACACGGTGCGTACAAGCCAGCAGCCAGTACGCTCAACGTACCTTCGTGTATGCCCCGCGTACGCTGCCAGTTTGGGCTTCGAGTGTTTTGGGCCTCGGTGTGAGATGAGTTTCAGACTTAGGGTCCTTGGGCCTTAATGGTCCATTAAAATTCAGTTGCTAAGGACCAAGGATTTAGTATTGGACTTGAGTAAGGCCCAAAAAGGGCTTTGGGCCCAATATAGCAAGTTGGGCCATTAATGGGCAAATAGTAAGCTTGGAAAGCCTATCTTGTTGTTGGATCTCCAGAAGTAGGGGTGTCAAAAAAACCCGAACCCGATTAACCCGACCCAACCCGAACCCGAATAAGGTAATTAGGGTCGGGTTTAATAGGGTTAGAACTCTTAATCAGGTTATTCGGGTTAACCCGACTAACCCGAATTATTATTAGGGTTGGGTTTAGGGTTGATTTTTTCAAAACAATTTAGGTTTCGGGTCAACCCGAATAACCTGATTAAGAATTTATTACCAAATTTTTTTACTGCATTGAATGACATGAATTCAAGATCCTATGAGATTTTACAACTAATACATATTTCTTATTTAAACAAACCAGATAGTAAAATTACTATGTATAGAGATGTATGAAATGACATAACTTTCCTCTCTTCTTAATGCAGTACGGCTGTGTTGTAATAGTTTTACGAATTTTATTTACTGTTTACATTACTAATATGGTAAAAGAAACTCCAAAAATTCATATCGTATACCAACTTTACAATTTAAGTCCCTATACATGTGGATTATGTATTAAAATAGCACAACATAAATTCATATTACATTTCAACCTCAACCCGACTAACCCGATTAACCCGACCCTACAAACCCGAAACCCGATTAACCCAAACCCGACTAACCCGTACCTTATTAGGGTCGGGTTTCAGGTGAATATTTTTTCTAAAAAAACCCGACTAACCCGACCCGTTTAACCCGAAACCCGATCGAGTTAACCCGATTAACAACCCTATCCAGAAGTTAGATTATGGGCCAAGATTATTGTGGGCTGGTAGGGCCCATACGAGGACATAGGCCCAATTTAGAAAATTGGGCCATTAGTGAGCCTATAGTGGGGCCATGGATGGACTTGGAAGGAATTGAGGGTTTGGGCCATGTTGTGACCCATGCCATAGCAGGGGTAAAATGGTCATTTTACCCATAGGAGAATCCCTATTCTGATTTAGTATTTTATTACCCTTGATAGCCAGGAAGCATCCGGAGCAGCAATCAGGGATTTCTCATTCAGGAGTTTAGCTGTCAGCATCACGAGGTGAGTTTCCTTCCAGTAGGAACGGGTCTACGGCCACAATGCCGGCCCGTTTAGTTAGCAGTCAGTTCCGGACTTCGGTCCGATGCAGTAGTTCAGAGTGCTTGACGTCTTTGTGATTCAAGCATGTCTATGTGTTATGTGTTTCGGACTTCAGTCCGATGCAGTATGCAGTATATGTGTTTATGCTAGTTGATATGAGTTTATGCTATGCTATGTTCAGTCAGTTCCATACTTCGGTCCGATGCAGGGGACAAGGTCCTAGTCAGTTCTGGACTTCGGTCCGATGTAGTTTCCGGGCTTCGGTACGATGCAGTGGGCAAGGCCCAGTATGTGTTTATATGTTATTGTATGGTATGTGGTAGTTTGGGGGAGCTCACTAAGCTTCGTGCTTACAGTTTCAGTTTTGGTTTCAGGTACTTCCGCAAGTAAAGGGAAGAGCTCGGGATGATGGCATCGCACACACCATAGCTTTAGTTTTTGTCCTGGGAGTTGATTTAGCTTTTCATAGATATGATTTGATACAGTCTTGATACCGTTTTCTCGTGATACCTTGTTATGGTTTTGAGATATTGACGTATGGGTTTTTATTTTATGGTATTGATCTAATGATTTTAGTAATAATTAAACAAAAAATTTTGGGTCGTTTCGAGGTCGAAACCAACATGAGCATCTGATAAAGTGTGTTCGGATTCAGAAGTTCTTGACCGTTTTGATCCACTATCGATGTGCTCGTCGATTGTTTTTTGATTTTGCCATTTTTTGTTGCCTATGAGTAGATTCAAAACTTCAAAATTTTGAAAGCCTTCTTTTTCTCTTTTTGGTAAATGTTAAAAGTTTTCTCCAATATCACATCATCACTTTCGCCGCTTTTCCATTGTCGTTTCATGTTGTTATACAAATCCGTAAACAACATGACATCTTTGTTCATCTTTCCCCATTTTGAGTAGACTTGATGTTTAGAATGATATGGTTGTAGGTTCATTCCTTTGTGGAACCTAGCTCTAACGCGCATCCAAAAATGATCATGTTTTTGGTCACCTTCCATCTTTGTGTCATCTGAAACGTCAATCTATGATTGTGCTAATACTAACACTTCTTGAGGTTCCCACATTTATAGATTCCGCCTTCTTTTTTCTTTTATTTCCTGGTTGAGAGGGTTGAGTTTGTGGAACAAATTCTGGTTAGGATTCAAAAATGAGTGTTTGCGGTTGTGATTGTGTTTGTGTTTGTGGAACAAACTCTGGTTGAGAATCAAAATCAAAAGGATCAAAATCTTGGTCAAATTGTGGTTGTGTTTGTGGAAGTGGTTGTGTATGGTGTTGTGATTGTTGGATATGTTGCGGAAAATAGGGAAGCATACTCCCATTGTGGTAGAAAAGGGTGAATAAACTGGTTGATTAAGTGAAAGTATTGGAGTTGTGGTTTTTCTAGTGGGTGTTTTTTGGTTGGTAAGATTTTTGGAGGATGATACTTTTGTAGGTTTTACAATGAAGAAGATGGTAAAAAAAATGAAGTGTTTGTGAGTTGTGTTGGTTAATATGGCAATGTATTTATAGTGTTAGTAATTTTTTTTAAAAAAAATTTCGACCGTTTGCAACGGTAAAGAAAATGTGGCCAATCAAAAACGTCCAAGAGGTGCTCCCTCCCATAGCCGTAGTGCGGCCTCAGCCGCACCTCTACCACACCCTGTAACATCTGGAATCTTGAAGAGAAATTGTTGAGAATAACCCCATTTCTAGGTCAACTCGACGAGTTGTAGGGACCAACTCGTCGTGTTGAAGATGGAAGGATCGTGAGGGTTTAATGAACCAACTCGACGAGTTGAGGACCGTCAACTCGACGAGTTGGCAGATGGGAAGGAAATCATAATTTTTAGGGTCTTACACCTTATTTAAAGTCATTCAGTCTTTCTTCTAACCTCCTTATCAGTCTCCATTGTTGTCCATACCCTAAAACGAGTTGTAGCCTCCATTATCTAGTTTTTGGAGCCTTGGAAGGAAGTTTGGTTTTCATTTTGTGCATTGTGAAGGAATTAGAAGATCTTGAAGTTTCTAGCTTGGAGAAGGAAGTCTTGGATCCAAAATCACTCCATTTCTTGTAGTCACTTAAAGGTATCAAGTTCATACCTTGACTTGTAGATGATTAGATCTCCTCATTTTGGGTTTTGCTGTGTTTTGGCCTCCTTTTTGGGGATGATGATGGAGCAAAGTCATTTAAGGGGTTGTCCTTTCAGATCTGAGTTGGTTTTGGTACCCTTGAGCTTAAAGGTGCAAACTTTATGAGGATTTTGGTGTTATGCATGCTTTAAGTCAATTATTAAGTCCATTCCAAGCTTAAGAGCTTCATTTAGACATACATGAACGTAAAGTTGGTAACTTTACGTGGTTTTCCATCTCAAGCAAGCCAGATATATGATTTAGAGTCATGTACTTATGGATTAACTGCTTAATGTATTAAGAGTTGGGTTCCGAAAAACTCGACGAGTAGGCTCGGTTTTCCCCGATATTTTTAGATTGACATAGGAACTCGGCGAGTTGACTTGGTTTTTCCCGGTATGTGCAGTTGACGGAGAAAACTCGGCGAGTTGGGTCAACTTGAACCGTTCACTTTGACTTTTGATTTATGTCTTTAACCAAGTTTGACCCAAGGAGTGTTTGAAGTAATCTGAATTGTAATAAGGAAAATTATGGGCTTAGGATAAGGCCCATATGGGGTTGGGCCCAATTTGGAAAACTAGTCCATTAGTGGGCCTTTGTGGAACTTTTGGTTTTGGGCCTTAGTTTTGGTTCGTGTTGGGTCAAGGGTAAAATGGTCGTTTTACCCCAAGTATGGATTATGGATTATAGCATGGAACCCAATTGCTAATTAGGTGTGTTGTTGGTATTGATAGCTCGAGATGTCAGCAGGGCAGCAGCTAAGGATTTTCTTTCGGGTTGAAGACACCAATACCGACCCTTTGGATTGTTATTCTGGTTTATCTTATGTTGCTATGCTGATATGATCTGTTTGATCGATATCCTGGTAGATAGGATGTTGTAATGTTGTTATGATCTGTTAGATTGGTATCCTGGTAGATAGGATGTCGCTATGTTGTTATGATCTATCAGATCGGAATCCTGGTAGATAGGATGTTCCTATTGTTCGATTAGGTTTCTAAGCCCATAACTATAATTGGTATGTACTTGATCCGATAGTAGCATGGTATTTTTGGGTTGCCTTCACCATAGCGATTTGATAGGATGAATTATAGAGAAAAAGGTTAATTAATGATTTATTAATATATTATAAGAATAATATATTAATTGAGAAATTATAATATTTAATTAGTATTGATCAGAAATTAATTTGGAATTAATTTAGTGATCAAAAGAGACTGATTAAAAGTAAGGGGACTGATATTGCAAATCATTGATAGTTGCAAGTTGGGCTGATGGACTCCTAAAGAAGGAGTGGACGAAATCTATGCGAAGGCCATAGAGATTTCGTCCAAGGGGTTTTCTAGAAGTATCCCATGGATTGCTTAAGGCTTAAGCAGAGAATTAGGGTTTCCTCCTAAAACCTTAGCAGCTCAACTATATATTGAACCCTTGGCTTGAGGATTTCGGCTCTATGCATTCTTAGATAACCCTATCCGAATTCAAGAAGCCTCCACCACCTCTCTCGAATTCAAGAAGCCTTCATCACCTCTCTTTGTTTTGGCCCTATGCAATCTTATTGTAACATTGTAAATTTTCAAACAAAAATTTTCATTTAAAAACACAATTATCTCATTTCCAAAATCACAAAAATCCCACAAACATCAAGTTAACAAAACACATGTCCCAAAACTGTTTATAACACAAATCCAGGATCCTCCAAAAACATATCTCCAACTCGGGTGTGTGTACAATCAGGTCGGTGCCTTCCTGTGATCCTGAGAGGTACCTGAAACACATAACACATAACACGGTAAGCACGAAGCTTAGTGAGTTCTCCAAAATACCACACATCACATTAGCCACTCAAGGCTAACTTAATACGACCCTCCAGTCAATGTGTCTCAGTGGAGACCCTCCGGTCCCACCACTCGGGTGGACCCTCCGGTCCTAACTCAGTAAGCTCATAATAATAATACTCAACATAAATCACAAAAATATAATGCAGAATATCACAATACACAAGTAAGCACATAAGACATCTTGGTCACACAAAGATACCACTCATGGAAAGTATATTGAGAAGACTCACCTCGCAAGAAATTGGATAATATTGAACTCAAATCACCGGTTTAGCCTCCTCCTAACACATACGACAATTATCCCTAATTAATCACGAATCTCAAGAGGCTAAAATTACCCTTCTACAAACTCACAGAAGGGTAAAAGACCATTTTACCCTTCAATGGCCTTAATAGTTCATAAATTGACCAAACCCTAAAAGTCAACCAAAAGTCAATGCTAGCGTGTACGCTGTACGTACAAGATCTCTATGATGGGCGTACTCCGATGCCACGCATGCATCGAGGATTCTCAACCCTACGCTGCACGTACTGGGATTACGCTCGGCGTATGCCCTCGTTTTGCTCTTTCTACTCTTTTGGTCTTAATTAGTTAAGACCTTGGCTCATATCACAGATCTGGACTCCCTAAAGGCTCTTACTCCAAAAAGTCAGTGACTTTAAGCCTTTGCATGGCTGATAAAGTCACAAACAACCAAAACTCTCATTCTCTTATCTTAAAATGCTCATATCTCATGCATGGGTTGATTCAAACGTCCAAGTCTCGAGTTTTATGACACTATACCCCTAAAGACACTCAAAGGAGTTGCTCATAATCTCTTGAGCTCATTTTCTCATAAAGCATGCAACTTTGGGACCAAAACCCTAAAATGGTCTAACATGATGCACAAAACAAAAGAGTGAGAAAGCTTTGAACTTTATACCTCCAAATGAAGCTCCCAACACAGATACGCTCAGATCTATAGCTTGGACTCCCACTCCTTCTTCTTCAAAGCTCCTTCTTCACTCTAAGAACATACAAAATCATTTAAATGCTCTCAAATGGACACACACAAGCTCAAGAATGAGGATTAGGGTTTGAGAGGGTTGTTTGTCTGAGAATGTTGGCCAGTAATGAGGCCATCATATCCTTTATATAGGGACACACCCCAAATTAGAGTTTTCACTCTCGGCTTAGTACGCCCAACATACCCTCTGGTACGCCCAACATACTAGGTGGCTTCTATTAGATTAGTGTCTAAGTCCATAACTATTTTGGTATGTACTTGACCCGATTGTGAGCATGGTCCTTTTGGGTTGCCTTCATCAAAGCAACTTGATAGGATGATTTGTGGAGAAAGATATTAATTATGATTTATTAATATATTATATGAATAATATATTAAAAGAGAAATCATATTGTTTAATTAATATTAATCAATAATTAATAAGAATTAATTTTGTAGCTAAAAGACATTAATTAAATAAAGGGGGCTAGAACTGTCAATTGTATGATAGTTGGATATTTGGCTAATGGACTCCTTAGAGGTTGAAGTGGACGAAATCTATGGAGAAACCCATGAGAATTCATCCAAGGCCTCTAAGAAGGGAGTCTATGGGCTGCTTAGGGCCTAAGCAGTCAGATTAGGGTTTCCTAGTTCAAGACCCTAATAGTCTCACTATATAAAGACCCCAGGGCACCCAAAAACATAGCTAAGCATTCCTTAGAGTTTCTTGGATGTTTTTGGTGCCTCCTTCTCCTCTCCTAAGTCATCATCTTGCTCTTGGTGTTTGTGAGCCATTAGAGGTGTGACACTATGCTTTCAGAAGCCAATTACAAGACGGAATAGATTGTTATTGCTACATAACAATCAAAGGTAAGATCTAAACCCTATATTATGATAATATTGATTATTTTATGCTAAATCTAGGGTTTATGGCTTTGGATGATTATTGCATGTTCATTAGACAGACTAAATCCAAAGCTTTAGGGTTTGCGTGTACACCATAGGAATGATGTAGTGCTCAGAACCCATCCATGGTATCAGAGCCAAGGCTGTTTGTTTGATGTATTTGATGCTTGTTTGATCATTCATTGCCTGAAAATTGAAGTTTTTGGTCCTCTACATGACTGAATCGACGAGTCAGTTGATGAACTCGGCGAGTCAGGCTGACTCGTCGAGTCCAGTCCCTGACTCGACGAGTCCCGGGGTCAGACAAAGGATATTTCGGGATTTTGACCTATTTTGCTGTGGGATAATTACCAAAAATGCTTTTCATTAATAAAATCTGGATTTTATCAATATTTGGTGATTATCCTTACCAAAATAGAAGATAATTGTCAAAATTAAGATAATTACTTGTTTTATAAGATAAATATTAATTATTTGTAATTTTGTTTTCAATTATCTAGTAAGAAATTGAATTAGGTCAAATTTAGATATTTACCAATTATTTGATTAATTTTAAGTATTTGTAATTTGATCTAGATAACTTTGAAAAGTTTCAAAACTCGCCCTCAAGTTTTGGAATTTAAATTTTTGATTAAAAGTTTAATTTTGAAATATTTAAATTCTAAACCCTAATGTTTTGAAATGTTTCAAAACTTGCCCTCAAGTTTTGGAATTTAAAATTTTTGATTAAAAGTTTAATTTTTGAAATTTTAAATTCTGAAACCCTAGTTTCGAAAAGTTCAAATAACACCATTATGGTTTTATTAAGTTAATTAAAAGTATAATTAAAAGAGAGTTAATAAATCCATAATGATATAGTTTATATTTAATTAAATTAAAAGTGTAATTTATAAAATTAAACCACCTAGTATCTTAAAAGTGTAAAATACACCCTTATACTATATATAACATTAAAAGTCTAATATTATATATGTATAACTTAAACTGCTAGTCTTACCGTTAGTAGGCGTCATTCACGAAGTCGATCTATAAGGGGGTATAAGGTTATGGCCTATAAAATGGCCGTTTAATGGGTGTCCACTCACACCCACCACTTCCTTGATTGGTGGAGGGTCGTTAGCCGAACGGGTATGATAGGGAAAACCCTCTCCTCATTAAAAGTATAATGGATGTTAAAGTAACTAAATGTTTTAGAAAAAATTCCTAATCTTAGTTACTTTAGGCAAAAGTGAATTGATGCAATTTTATGAAATTACACTTTGTACCCTTGCTAAGACGTTAGTGGAGCGTGTGTGGTTAACCGACACACTAATTGGGTTCTAAGCAAAGGTGGCGAAGGGTGACTCGATGTTTGTCATAGTTCGGTGGAGCGTGTATGGTTAACCAGCACATCGAATAGGTGACTGTAACATTGGGGGCACCATGTATGTTTGTATGGTTATTCACACCTTGTTTTGTGATCCTCGACATCCCAGTCACAAAGCGAGGGACATATCGAGATTTAAACATGCCATTGAAAAGTTCAATGAATCTCAAAAGATATAGGAGTTTCCAATACATTTAAAAATTAACCTTCTTTTTCGTTTTTCATGGTGGAAATTGGTAAATCATCATTTACCTACCTTCAAATATTCTGCAAATTGGATTACGACATCCCTCTTCCAATTTGTAGAGTATTGTGTTGGGTCCTAGCCTTAGTATCTCATTTGGCTGTTTTATTAAGGACTCAATCAACTAACTTGAATTTTCTCCCGTTTTATAGATGTGAAATTCTGACAACTATGGTCTTCCTGAATCCGTTGGAAAAAGGTTTCCATGTGAAAATGATGTTCCACGATTGGATTGTGGAAATGGAAATCATGCTTCACTTCCTCCACTTCCTCCAATAATTCTCCCTGACCCACATGTTCGAAGACTTGAAAAGTTCAAGGTCACTCAAGCCCTATTGGCAATAAGACACAAAGATGGAAAGTTTGTGTGTACACATGTCTTAAAGATGAAGTCACACATTGACAGGTTAAGGATGTTAGGTGTCGATGTCTCAAGGAAGTTGGTTGTTGACTTGGTTCTTCAATCATTTCCCGAATCATATGGTAAGTTCGTTAGAGAGTACTATATGATGGACCACGACATGACCCTTATTGATTTGACTTATTTGCTTATTGCTGCTGAATTAGAAATGATTTGGTGCATTGGTCAAGCAAATTGGTCTGATAAATCAATATCCCATCCTTCTACGAACAATGGCAACATTGGAAGTCTAGAAAAGTTTTCTCTACGTAAGAGAAAGTCTGAGTCTGAGATAGTCCCGTGTACCATTCTAGAAGAGTCCATATGTTTCTACTGCCAAAAGAAGGGGCATTGGTTACAAAGCTGCCCTGACTACCTGAGAGATCTATGAGATGGGAGAGTCAAGATGTATGACTCTGCTTCAGGTAAAATCCACTATATAACTCCATTCAGTTCCTATTTGGAGATTCTTAATGTATGATGTGATAAGATTACATTTTGATGTTTTGAAGGATGGAAGAAAATAAAAGAAGCTTAAAGGAAGGAGCGAGCTGAGTCTGATCGCAAAGAAATGGTTTACGATCGCATGGATTCGATGATCGGATTTTTTAGCTGCTGCTTAGAGTTATGATAAATTGCTTAGGAATATGTAATAGCATAGTTTCATTTGCATTGTAAGGATATATTTTTCCGCAATAAAATAAATTTTGATTTTGTCTTATTTATATTTCCTTGCAATGGCAATTGTGAAAATTGATGTCTTTGTGTTTCTATTATAAGCAATATTAAATGGCTATGATTCTTAGTTATGTTATTTATGGTAATGTCATAATTTTCTAAATAAGGAAATATTCCCATCTCCCAAGTTTCAATTGGACAAAAGCTTGGAATCATATGACTTGAATTATGTGATGTATGGAAATCTTGGTACTTAGAAAATTTAAGGCTAATTCCGTGACAAAGAGTCAAGTGAAGGACTAGGAGATTGAGTTCACTATGTTGTGCATTGGTCAAGTCCACCATAAATAACAATAACAATATATGTCATGATTTAATAAAAGTCTAGTAAATGTGGTTATACTTACAAGATTAAGTGTAGTTCTGAATCATTGAAAAGTTTCAATGAATGGCAGAACGAATAAGTAGAATCAATGAAGGTAGAAAGATAAAACGTTTCTCCAATCTAAGAAAAAGGGAGAGTACTTTTGTATCGTGTTTTATGATCTTCTTGGTAATCGTAGGAGCCATATTACAATTCATCCTTTAAGGACACCTTGGTGCACTAGTTTGGCTAAGAAGAGGAATCGAGAATTGTTATAGTGGTTAAGTCAATAAGATGTATCGTACTTCGTTCCAAAATCAAGTCTTAGATTCATACTCCAAGATTGTGACTTGAGTGACATAATCTTAAGTAGGAATGTTCTTACACTTGCACATTTTGGTAAGTTGTGATGTCTTGAATAAGACAAAGACCAATTAGTACCAAATTGCGTGTAGGTTTTGTCTTGATATAGACACACTAACTCTTGAATATTTGTTTTGTCAAGAAATGTTTCTTGATAAGAGAATCTCATATGTCAAGAGGTCAGTGTGAGTCTAAAGATCTTGAAAAGTTTCAAGAACTAATCGAGAGTAAACCTGCTGTTAATTACTAGCACACGAATTAAGGTTTCTAACCTATCGTGTTGACGTATTCTTGTTTCTGCACCATTCCAGTTTGGTCAACTATGAATGTGAGTTCTATGAGTTCTTAATAGGTTGCATAGGGGCAAGAAACCTTAATCAATGGAAAGTACATTGAAAGGTAGGGGTGAGCTGCTCAATAACTTGGAAGGAATGGTAGAACCCTTGATGGCAAGAAATTAAGAATGGACAAGTCCGATCCGCAAGAATTTGGATTTGTCACAATTATTGTCTTATGATTATGGTTATGACAAATTCACATTGATAAGAAGACATACACCACAAAATCTGAGTGTCATAAGGTTTCTCTCCTTCATGAAAATGATTGTGAGGAAACGCTTTCACTAAGAGAGATTTTGAAGATAACATTATGTAATTTGCATTTCTCAAATTCGATTATGATTACGACATCCCTCTTCATAGTTCAAATTGTGGGAAATGGAAAATGGGTCTGGACATTTTAGACTTAGTGTTATAAGTTCTAAAATTGTTTAAACATACATATAGGTTATCTAAGGAAAGGTGTTTGAGTTCGAGAAGCTTAGATAAAGGCTTAGCGAAGCGTCTCGGTTTCATAAATCTAAGCTTTTGTAAAGAAAGTCAAAAAGTACTGGTTTCTAGAAGTCGAACTAATTTCTAAATATGTGTCAAAGCTAGTGGGAGCATAAGTGTTATGCTTGGAAAAGATATAATCATCATGTGAGTGGGAGCATGATAATTATGGTAAGTATTGCGAGATAGCAATATTAATTATAAAAAACAAAAGGTTCAATTCGCAAAGTTGCAAGGGTTGAAAAGTTGTTTTTCTATAATTAAGGGAGAGAATTTTATACTTCATTTCAGTTCTAAAAGCTTGGATTGATTTTTATCTAATTTAGTCATATAAAATTAAGATTATGTTCACAAATTCGATTATGATTACGGCATCCCTCTTCATAGTTCGAATTGTGAGAACATGGAAAATAGAGATATTGTAGCAAAAGACTAGTCAAGTATCACGTCTTTATGTAAGACATTATGAATCGTATCCCATATGCTTTGGGCATAGGATCGATTGCATATGCTATAATATTCACGTGTTCTAAAATTTTCCAAATGCCTAGGGCATTAAGAGTGAAAAAGGATTGGAACCAGATATGACAAAAGGTGATTAATCAACTATCAAGAGGACAATCTAAGGTTCGCTAAGGATTGGTCGATTATGAGCAGTTGGAAGTGTAGTAATGGAAGGACCATACTGACATTATTATTATTAAATATGATTCTATTAATAATGAGTTTTCATATGGTAAATATGGAATTGTTTCCATATTGGGAGTTAGACTTTAAGAATCTTTATGTAGATTAGAAACTTTTATGCAAAAAGGATATTCAAAGGAATGTACTTTGAATGTGAGACTTCATGTTTATGGAATTGCCTTGCAACAATATCCAATAGATGACTTTGTAATTTCATTGGCAAATTCTTTGTGACTTTGGCGCTATGACATTACGAAAGAATCGTTGCATAAAATTTTAAAATCTACCATATTCTATAAGTGGCAAGAATTTGGTATTCTCACACTTGTGGTAAGGATTGGGAATTGTGAAATGAGTGTGATTGAAAATGTTATTCAATTATACTATTTCACAAAGTAAGGACCATAGGTAACCATAGTGTGCATGCCAAGAGCATGGGACAATTGTTGTTATAATTCAAGTAATAAGTTGATTACCCGAAACATTCTACAATGAATAATGTGTAATAAATATGATGATTAAATAAAAGGAGTTTTATTTATACTCAAAAGTTTGGGACCATATTGGGTTCGATTATTCTTGTGTTTCAGTTTGCATGTTTTGACTCCTGAATAATAAGATTATTCGAACGTCCCACAATCGTTCATACTTTAGGAGTAGGTATGAAAGAAGATTATCATGAATTGGTTTGTAGATTGCCTAAAGTGTATTAGACATAGCAAATGTTTGTTGCAATGTTCATGAGTGCTTATGAATATGATTTGAGCATTGGACTAAACCCACGCTCACTTGGATCGCTTCATGGATTTTATCACGAGTGATTGGTTAGACGATAATATCTTATAATCTTGAAACTGAGATGTGTAAGTTGTATCTTGCGAGTCGGTTACACATTGATAATATGTAAACACACCAGTAACTTGGTGTTATAAAACATATTGTTGTGTGTGATTCGGTGAGTGAGTATAAGCGAGGATTGAGTCGAAGTTTATCCGTTCCTTTTACCTAAAATGGGATAAAAGCGATATATGTGGGCCCCTCGATGATTTAGCGATGAAACCTAAGCGCTTGGCTAAGCTGGGACTAAGTTAATGTGTTCAATTGTAGTTTGTTGTCAGTCGTCATAAACTGGAAATCGGAAACAACACATGAACAGAGGATATGATTTAAATCCATGTCTCAGTTCATACGATATCTAGAATGGAGGAATATATGATCCCTTATCTAAAGGACACGCTTCTGATAAGACCAGAGTTGACAACGGATTTTGAAAGCTACGATTGCTGACCAGGTTTGAAGTCATACACATAATAGTTGTTAGACTTATCCAAGTGGGAGACTATTGGATTAGTCTCTAAGTCCATAACTATTTTGATATGTACTTGACCCGATTGTGAGCATGGTCCTTTTGGGTTGCCTTCACCAAAGCAAATTGATAGGATGATTTGTGGAGAAAGAGATTAATTATGAGTTATCAATATATTATATGAATAATATATTAAAAGAGAAATCATATTGTTTAATTAATATTAGTCAATAATTAATAAGAATTAATTTTGTGGCTAAAAGACATTAATTAAATAAAGGGGGCTAGAACTGTCAATTGTATGATAGTTGGATATTTGGCTAATGGACTCCTTAGAGGTTAGAGTGGACGAAATCTATGGGGAAACCCATGAGAATTCATCCAAGGCCTCTAAGGAGGGAGTCCATGGGCTGCTTAGGGCCTAAGCAGTCAAATTAGGGTTTCCTAGTTCAAGACCTCAATAGCCTCACTATATAAAGACCCCTAGGGCACCCAAAAACATAGCTAAGCATTCCTTGGAGTTTCTTGGACATTTTTGGTGCATCCTTCTCCTCTCCTAAGTCATCCTCTTGCTATTGGTGTTTGTGAGCCATTAGAGGTGTGACACTTGTGACACTAAGCTTGTAGAAGCCAATTACAAGAAGGAATAGATTGTTATTGCTACATGTTAGGGGGGTCAGACCCAACAAATAATAAGGGTACGATATACTCCAAAATAATCCCACTATATTGCACTAAAAGGTAGTACAAGGCAAGCAGGGTCGATCCACAGAGACACGGGATAATTCGTCTATACCTCTTTGCGCAAGGTACTATGGTCACCAATAGTAATAAGGGGGGTTTAGAATGCAATGACTAAACAAAAAAATTTAAAACACGAGTAGACAACTAAACGAATGAATTAAGTTCAGATTTTGTAAGGACTCCAACCCCATGTATGACAATTTAGCAATGTGACTCAACGATGACACAATATTCGTTCAATTCTATCTAAGTTGGTACTTGAAAGTGCTAATAAGCTCTAACACTTCCCATTCACTACATTAATTAACCAAAACAAGCTATTTGATTAACTCTAACCTTATTAACCTATCTAAACAAGCTCTTAGAATTGGATTATAAGATTGCATGAAGCTTTATGTGAATGTTCCCAACAACACCCAATACTCCTCATAAGCTCGGGAGTGTAAAAGTGTATGAATAAGATTTACACTAAATTCATTCAATAGAGATCAATTTAATTCTTGTTACTTGTTCAATTCACAAAACAATTACGGATTTTGTAAAAGAGATAACTTGAATGACCTAACCCTAATTCAAAAGGCCAATAAGAATCACAATTAGAATCAAACATTCGATTGAAGCAAAATGAAATTCATTAGATAGAAATTAAGAACAAACATCAAGTCATATGATTAGATTCAGAACTAGAAAGTCAAAACATGAGTTGGAGAAACTAGGGTTCTAGCCACACATGGCTAGAACAAGATCACAAGTCTAAAAGATGAAATTAAGTGTAATTACAACTTACAGAAACAAGAATTAATGTTTCCAAATGATTAACGGACAAACCCTTGCAAAAAAAACTTCGAATTCTCCTCTCCAATGGTGCTCTGATATGTTGTGTGTGTGTAGAAATGACTCTTAACCCGTAATATGAAAGATAGGAAAAACTGCCAAAAGTTAGTTTTTGGGTCGAACACGGCCCGTGTTAAAATAGGCTAAACTGACACGGGTCGTGTTCAGCAACATGCCCCGTGTTGATTTGCACTAAACTGACACGGGTCGTGTTCAGCAACATGCCCCGTGTTGATTTGCACTAAACTGACACGGTTCGTGTTCAGCAACACGCCCCGTGTTGATTTGCACTAAACTGACACGCCCCGTGTTCAGCATGGTCAACAACTCCCATTTTGGTCAAACACGCCTCGTGCCCACTTTTCATTGTAAATTCAACATGCCCCGTGTACCTCTCTGACTCCAATTCCAAACTTGATTTTTCCAACTTTTTCGTTCTTCGCCCGATCACCCCGAAATCTTCACCAATGCTTCCCGACACTTCCCAGAGCGCGTTCCAACCTACGGTTCACCTGAAAAGGGCATGAAAATGGTGCAAATAAGGTTGTTCACGAAGTTAACCTAGATATGATGAAATGCAATAAAAGTAAAGAACAATTATGCTAAAAACATAAATAAAAAGGGCTAAAAGTTGTGCAAAAAGGGTGCACAAAATGCATCTAACAAATCTCCCCAAGCTTAGACTTTTCTTGTCCTCAAGAAAGAACAAGAAACAGACAAAACAGGACGATTTCTAGATGACAAAAAGAAACTTAGAACAAAAAGGGATGGAAAGGATCCTAAAGGTTAAGAATGAATGCATGCAATGTAATGCCATGAAAATTTAAGATATGTACAAAATGCACTTGAGAAACAAAATGAAGCAAAAGAAAAGAAAATTAAGAACAAACACAAAATATATACTTTTGTAACTAAATAAAGGTACGATCAGACTTTACATCAATAGGGCTCCGATCGTTGATACCTTGGCAACCATCCTGTTTCTTTCCACATATCACAGACTCTCAATGTGAGGAAGACCCGAAACGGTGTAACCCAATAATCCAACCAAAGGTTTATTTAATCTTTATACCTTACTAAGCTTTATGGGCGAAAATAACATAGTCCGGATTTCATGTCCTTAAGACTAGATGGCCAAGAATCAGAATCAACGCATCCTTAAGAACCCGTCACGGCGAATCAGCTTTCGCTAAAACATTGAGCCCACCCGAAGGGGCCCAACTCCTATGCTTTCACTTTTTCGAGAGCTACAAGTATCATATCACACAGTTCTTCATTCGCCAAATTTGACTTGAATTGGCTTTTAATTTGATTGAACTTTGATTTGTACTTCGTTTTGAATTTGGATTCTTCAATCTTCATTTTTGGAATTTCTTTAGATTTCTTCGTTTTCGCATTTGAAATTCTGATTTGGGTACTAGATATGACAGTTGTACCCTTCCTTCTTTCTTGACTGTGTGGATCTGATACTTAAGCTCTCTGTTACCGCCGGGGTAACGCGTGTCAACAAATAGGTCCGTGTTCTGTGGGTCCAGAGTTGCCGATAAAGATTCTTTTTAAACATTCAAAAGCAAATCATCCTAAAGTTGTTATTACCGCCCAAAAAGCATTTCAATATAAATTCTTTTTATTATCTAAGGCTAGGGTCTCAAATTACGGTGTTTGGGTCCCCTAGTTATGACAGCTGCTTCTACACTTCCGGTAACTATCCGGCTACTTCAGTATTATTTTTTTTTCTTTTCATTTTGATTTTTTTTCTTTTTCCCACTTCATGGAGAAATTGTATGTAAAGAGTGTCATCATCTCGTACATTTTAATTTTTTTTCCAATTTTAAAAAAAATACAAATGCAGAATGCAAAGACAATGAAAATAAGAAAATAAAAAGAAGAAATAAAAAATAATAAAATAAAAATTTTGAAAATAAGAAAATGCATGCATGAATATGAATGAACCTAATATAGAACTCTACCCCTCCCCAAGCTTGAATATAAGCATCGTCCCCGATGCTTGGAGAGGGCGGAACAACCTATCTAATCACTGGAAGGTGGTGAGGGATGGTAGTTGGGTTAGGTAAGAGTCTAAAACAGTCACAAGTGCACACATATTGAATTTTAAAGCAAAATATGACGATTAAAGATATGGAAAGAATTTACCGAATCGTTCTTAGAGCCTTGTAGTTGGTGGGAACCTCCTCTTCAACCTCCCCAAGCTTGCCTACATTAAGTATCAAGCCCAAAAGCACAAAACAAATTGTGAAAATTTCGGACCTAGGGGATCTTGGAAGAGAGAAATTGTTTTGAGGCTGAGTTATGGGTGTATGGGGAGATAAAAGCCGATTTTTATACTTAAAACACATTTGTTCTACAACACGAACACGACCCGTGTTCTTTTAGTGTAAAAACACACGACCCGTGTTGGGGGTTTAAAATTATGAAAATGGCTGAACACGGCCCGTGTTGAGCATAAGGGAAAAATGACACGGGCGTGTACCCCTCTGATTACGAAAATGTTTGCCTCTTCCCACTTTTTGAACCCAAAAATTCTCTCTCATTCAAACGAAATGGTTTTGCATCCCGAGGTCCGTTTGGTGATTTAAAAACATGCTTAAATGCATTTGGAACATTAAAAACCAAAAACTTCAAAGAAATGGAAATTGTTTTTTTTAAGAAATGACAAAAATACCCCCGGGTTGCCTCCTGGTAAGCTACCCTTGTTTTAAGTCGTTGGCTCGACTTGGCCCCTGAATGTGCTTTGTTCTAAGTAGGTGGGCCTTTACAACACATTAACATTCTCGCCACTTCCTTCAGTTGAAAACTTATCTTCTACCAGACTTTGTTTTTTTTTTTGAAAAGCACTTGCTCACAAAATGCTTGGCATAAACAATTAGTAACACCGTGTCCCCGACCACGACGCCAATTTGTTAGGGGTGTCAGACCCAACAAATAATAGGGGTACGATATACTCCAAAATAATCCCACTATATTGCACTAAAAGGTAGTACAAGGCAAGCAGGGTCGATCCACAGAGACACGTGATAATTCGTCTATACCTCTTTGCGCAAGGTACTATGGTCACCAACAATAATAAGGGGGTCTAGAATGCAATGACTAAACAAACAAATTTAAAACACGAGTAGACAACTAAACGAATGAATTAAGTTCAGATTTTGTAAGGACTCCAACTCCATGTATGACAATTTAGCAATGTGACTCAAAGATGACACAATATTCGTTCAATTCTATCTAAGTTGGTACTTGAAAGTGCTAATAAGCTCTAACAATTCCCATTCACCACATTAATTAACCAAAACAAGCTCTTTGATTAACCCTAACCTTATTAACCTAATCTAAACAAGCTCTTAGAATTGGATTATAAGATTGCATGAAGCTTTACGTAAATGTTCCCAACAACACCCAATACTCCTCATAAGCTCGGGAGTGTAAAAGTGTATGAATAAGATTTACACTAAATTCATTCAATAGAGATCAATTTAATGCTTATTACTTGTTCAATTTCACAAAACAATTACGGATTTTGTAAAAGAGATAACTTGAATGACCTAACCCTAATTCAAATGGCCAATAAGAATCACAAATAGAATCAAACATTTGATTGAAGCAAAATCAAATTCATTAGATAGAAATTAAGAACAAACATCAAGTTATATGATTAGATTCACAACTAGAAAGTCAAAACATGAGTTGGAGAAACTAGGGTTCTAGCCACACATGGCTAGAACAAGATCACAAGTCTAAAAGATGAAATTAAGTGTAATTACAACTTACAGAAACAAGAATTAATGTTTCCAAATGATTAACGGACAAACCCTTGCAAAAACCTTCAAATTCTCCTCTCCAATGGTGCTCTGATATGTTGTGTGTGTGTAAAAATGACTCTTAACCCGTAATATGAAAGATAGGAAAAACTGCCAAAAGTTAGTTTTTGGGTCGAACACGGCCCGTGTTAAAATAGGCTAAGCTGACACGAGTCGTGTTCAGCAACACGCCCCGTGTTGATTTGCACTAAACTGACACGTCCCGTGTTCAGCATGGTCAACAGCTCCCATTTTGGTCAAACACGCCACGTGCCCACTTTTCAGTGTAAATTCAACACGCCCCGTGTACCTCTCTGACTCCAATTCCAAACTTGATTTTTCCAACTTTTTCGTTCTTCGCCCGATCATCCCGAAATCTTCACCAATGCTTCCCGGCACTTCCCAAAGCGCGTTCCAACCTCCGGTTCACCTAAAAAGGGCATGAAAATGGTGCAAATAAGGTTGTTCACGAAGTTAACCTAGATATGATGAAATGCAATAAAAGTAAAGAACAATTATGCTAAAACCATAAATAAAAAGGGCTAAAAGTTGTGCAAAAAGGGTGCACAAAATGCATCTAACACTACATAACAATCAAAGGTAAGATCTAAACCCTATATTATGATAATATTGATTATTGTATGCTAGATCTAGGGTTTATGGCTTTGGATGATTATTTCATGTTCATTATACAAACTAAATCCAAAGCTTTAGGGTTTTCATATACACTATAAGAATGATGTAGTGCTCAAAACCCATCAGCTTCCGTGTCACAAACACGCATATGATTACGTTGAGCATACACTCATGTACGCCCCGCATACTCATTTACCACCTTTTCTCAATAAGGGCTAAACTTGAAAATTTACTAAAATAACAAGGGCTTATAAGGTATACCTAGTCTTGGGATGTTACAATTCTCCCCCAGTAGGATCAGACTTCGCTCTCGAAGTCAGGCTCCAAAAATAACTCTCGATACTGCTCGCGCATCTTGGACTCCGGCTCCCAAGTGCACTTGGACCCCTTCTGATGTTGCCACTAGACCTAAACCAGAGGCACCTCCTTGTTCCTCAGAACCTTCACCTTCCAATCCAAAATCGCAATTGGTCTCTCAATATAATTCATAATCGCATCAACCTGAATGTCCTCTAATGGTACCACTGTCATCTCATCGGCTACACACTTCATCAGCTGGGAAACTTGGAAGGTGTTATGAATCTGGCTCAACTTTTCTGGTAGCTCTAACCTGTAGAATACCTTACCTACTCTGGCGATCAATCTGAAAGGAACAATGTACCGGGGCCCCAGCTTGCCCCGTTTCCTGAATCGGACCACCCCTTTCCATGGGGATACCTTCAGGAGGACAAAATATTCAACCTGGAACTCTAGCTTGGATCATCGCCGATCCGCGTAACTCTTTTGGTGACTTTGGGCTGTCAGTAACCTCTGTCTGACCTGCTGAATCTGCTCGGTCATCTTCAGCACTATGTCAGTGCCACCCATCACTCGCCGCCCTACCTCTCCCCCTAAAAAATGGGAGTCCGACACCTCCTCCTATATAGAAGCTTAAATGGAGGCATACCAATAGTCGAATGATGGCCGTTGTTGTAAGAAAAATCAACCAAGGGAAAATAAGTGTCCCAACTTCCTCCAAAGTCCATAACACATCCACACAGAATGTCCTCAAGTGTTTGAATCGTCCGCTCGCTCTGCCCGTCCGTCTACGGATGGTATGCGGTACTAAAATGAAACCGGGTACCCAACTCCTCATGAAATTTCTTCCAGAACCTGGAAGTCAAGCGCACGTCTTAATCTGACACTATCGAGGTCGGCACTACTTGCCGAGCTACCACCTCTCTCACATAAATATCGGCCAGTCTCTCTGCAGAAGAGCTCTCACTGATAGCGAGGAAGTGAGCACTCTTCGTCAACCGATCCATAATCACCCATATCGCGTCAACCCCATGCACAGTTCTTGGTAACTTGGTGATAAATTCCATAGAAATCTGTTTCCACTTCCACTGGGGAATCTCTAAAGGCTGCAAAGGACCTTGTGGACGCTGGTGCTCCGCCTTAACCCGAAGACATGTCAAGCACCTCTCTACAACCCATGCACGTCCCTCTTCATACATGGCCATCAATAGTCTATCTTAAGGTCCAAATACATCTTAGTAGCCCCTGGGTGGATCGAGAATCTCGATCTATGTGCCTCCTCTAACAATACACAACGATCTCCACCTGTATAAGGCAACCAAATTTGCCCATGGAAAGTCATAAGCCCACGACTGTCCATCACAAACTCGGAAACTTACCTAATTAGATGCTCTCTCTTGTGGTTCTCCGGTCTCACAACGTCCACCTGAGCCTTTTAGATGGTATCTAATATCGGAGCGTTCTCGGCTCTACGACTCAAGGCATCTGCTACCACATTAGCCTTGCCTGGGTGATATAACATCTCACAGTCGTAGTCCTTCACTGCATCCAACCATCTCCTCTTTCTCATATTCAGGTTGGGTTGATCCATCAGGTACTTCAGGCTCTTATGGTCCGTGTATATGGTACACCGGACACCATAAAGATAGTGACGCCAAATCTTGAGGGCAAACACCACCGCCCCTAACTCCAAATCATGGGTGGGATACCTCGTCTCATGAGGCTTCAGCTGCCTCGACACATATGCTATCACGTGAACCCTCTGCATCAACACTGCACCCATCCCTGAAATAGACACATTAAAATAGACTACGAAGTCCTCCACTCACTCTGAGAGATAATTTGGCGAAACCGAAATTGGTCAAAATAAGATCGGTGTCACCAAATTCATCTCATGGGTCATCATCTAACCAAAGATGGATACACAAAAGTTCAAACACAAAGGATAAAAATTCTTCAAAATCTAATGTTAAAGGTCCCATCTGTGTCAGTAATAAAATTCTTAAGCTTGATTGTAGATGGGTGCCCAAAAGTCCTGCGACCCAATCAACTCATTTTCCTTTAGATTCTTCATGTACATTATTTGATTCAAAGAATATGGTATGGCAAGAATTTCATGTGTAGATGGAAATGGTCAACCCAGTGTCACTATGGACTGGGTTCCCAAATTTAACTAATATCGCACATTGTGCAAGGACATCTATAGAGGAATATATCAGACCTTGGTATAGTGATAGTGGCTGTTCCAGGCACATGACATGATACATCTCTTAACTGCATGACATTCAGAACTTTAATGGAGGGTACGTTTCCTTTGCGGGAGGAGGAGGAAAAATCACTTAGAAGGGTATGGTTACTAACGGTGTTTTTAGCTTTGAAAATGTTAATTTTGGTCCAGAGTTGAAGCACAGTTTGCTGAGTGTCTCTCAGATATGTGACAAAGGTTTTTCAAATCATTTCACAAATAAGGAGTGGCTAATTTTGAAGCCTGGTATCATCATACCAGAGGATTGGATTTTGGTGAGATCTCAGCATGAAGGGAATGCTTACCTCATCGACATGAATCACAACATTCCCGAGTAAGTCACATGTCTATTTTCAAAGCTCTCAGAACACAATGCTATGCTTTGGCATCGTCGTCTCGGTCATGCAAATGCTAAGAACCTCAATCGTCTTGCTAAGAATGATATTGCCCGTGGTCTACCAAAAAAGGACTTCATCACTTTTGAGAAATGTATGGCTTGTGCTTAAGGAAAACATCATCGCAAGCCACACAAGCCCAAGATGGTTAACACAATCAACACTACTCTCCAGCTGCTAGATATGGATTTATTTGGTCTCGTGAATTAACTGAGCATCAACAGGAACTCTTATTGCTTGGTTATAATCGATGATTACTCACATTTCACATGGGTCTTCTTATTGTCTAATAAGAGTGAAACTGTTGAACTTATCAAGAGGTTTATTGTGCTCATTGAAAATCAGACCAACGAGAAGGTGAAGGGGATTTGTAGTGACAATGGCACAGAGTTTAAGAATGATATCCTGGATCATTTTTGTGCTGAAAAGGGTATATTGTGTCAGTATAGTGCAGCTTGGACACCTCAACAAAATGACGTAGTAGAGTGGCGAAATCATACTTTAATTAATGCAACAAGGACCATGCGTTGTGACTCTAAATTATCGGTCTTCTTCTGGGCTGAATCCATTAACACGACGTGCTATGTTCAGAACTGTGTTCTGATAAACAAACAGCAGATGAAGACCCCATATGAAATTCTATATGGTCACAAGCCAACGGTTGCTCACTTCAGGATCTTCCGTGCACGCTACTTCACCTAAAGTCAACTCCTCAGTTCAATTCAAAAGCTGGTGACTACTATTTCGTGGGATATGTTGGATGAACTGCTTATAGGGTTTACAAAAAATCCACCAAACAAATCATGGAGTCATTTGATGTGCGCTAGTTGGAAGAGAACGTGACGGACGCTAGAGTTGGACCAGATTGGCTATTTGATTATACTTCTTTGTTTAAATCATTTAATGTGTTTTCAGATTATGTTTCACATACATACTTAGGTTCGAGTGCAGCTTCTGAAGATGATGATGATGAAGATGTTATCATTGGCTCATTCAAACCATCTATGGTGATTCCTGAATCACCTACGATAGATGACACTACATCAAGTACACCTCCTTCCTCACCAGTCCAAAAGGCAACTTTCGACACCGAAGCCACTCCCCTTACTCCCGAAGAAGCCTATATTCTCTCAAGGGAAAATGTAACTGCCACACAAACTTTCATGGAATTTCTCTTTCCAAAGCCATTCGCAAATGAATTTGTGGCAAGTACTTCTCATGATCATAGGCCGTCTGAAGGGGGTGATTCGGTAGCGGGAAGATTTGACAATATAACAAATCTTCCGGTTATAGTCAATGATATCAACCATCCAATCCCAACCAGAGTTGAACGCGATCATCCTATCGAAAACATTATTGGTCCACTAGAAAGAGGGGTTCAGACCAGAAGTCAAAGCGGAGATGTCAATGAGTGTCTTTACTCGTGCTTCATATCCCAAATTGAACCAAAGAATGTGGGCATGGGTCTAAATGAACCAAGCTGGGTGGATGCAATGCATGAAGAGCTGAATCAGTTCGAGAAGTTAAGAGTATGGTAGTTGGTAGAGCTATCTAATGGCAAGAAGTCCTTTGATACACATTGGGTGTTTAGAAATAAGCAAGATGATATCGGGGTGATTATGTGCAACAAAGCTTATTTGATCATTCGTGGATTCAGGCAAATAGAGGGTCTTGACTACACCGAAGTGTACGCTCCTATGGCGCGTTTGGAAGCCATTCATATATTCCTAGCATAAGCTTCCTACATGGGGTTTACGGTTTATCAAATGGATGTCAACACAGCCTTTTTGTACAGAGTCATGAAGGAGGAGATTTATGTTGATCAACCACCAAGGTTTGGCAATCCAAAGTTTCCAAATCATGTCTACAAACTGGATAAGGCTCTTTATGGTTTGCATCAGGCTCCTAGAGCTTGGTATGCTACCTTAACTAAACATCCATTGGAGCATAGGTACACAAGGGGAACGATTGATCAGACGTTATTCATCAAGAAAGTGGATGCATATTTGATTGTCCTCCAAATCTACGTAGACGACATCATTTTTGGGTCGACCAACCCAGAGCTATGCAAAGAATTTGAGGAAGTAATGAAGAAAAGATTTGAGATGAGCTCATTAGGTGAAATGACAATGTTTCTAGGGTTACAAGTTTGACATGAATCAGCTGGAATTTTACTACATTAAGGAAAATATGTGGAAGACATTCTAGAAAAATCCAAGTTTAAAGATTCAAAAATTGCTTCCACTCCAATGGCAGAAAGACCACTGTTGACGTCGGATCCAGAAGGAGAATCTGTAGATCAAACTGAATACCTATCGATGATCAAATCTCTGATGTATCTGACTGCCAGGAGACCTGACATCATGTTTGCTGTTTGTCAATGCACTTGTTATCAGGCTAATCCTAAACTTTCCCATATAATTGTTGTTAAAAGGATTTTTAGATACCTTAAAGGTAGCCCTAAATTGGGTCTTTCGAATCCTAAAAATCTGGAATTTGATTTATATGCTTTTGCTGACAGCCATTATGGAGGTTGTGATTTTGACATGAAATCTACACCGGGTGGATGTCAGTTCTTGGGGGACCGATTGGTTTCATGGCAATGCAAGAAAAAACAAACGGTGTCGACCTTGATGGTTGAGGCTGAATACATTGCTGCCTCAGCCTGCTGCTCTCAGGTTATCTGGATTCAACACCAATTGCTGGATTACGGTTTGAATTTTCTTGACACCTCCATTTTTTGTGATAATGATGCGGCCATTCAAATTGCCAAAAATCCTGTTCATCATTCAAAAACCAAGCACATCAACATTAAATTTTATTTTATTCGAGACTATTATGAGCGTAAGCTCATTCATTTGGAACAAATTCACACCGATAAAAATGTGGCGTATTTGTTCACCAAACCTTTCAGTAAGGCTTGTTTCGATGTGCTTGTGGGTTTATTGAAAATGATTTGTTTTGAAGATTAATTTTTTATTTTTATTTTATTTTTTTGTTTGCGCATTTATTTTATTTCCTTTCTTCCCTATGCCCAAATTTAGAGGGAGAAATAAAATAATAATAATAATAATAATAAAATTATAAAATAAGAAATCATAAAAATTATAAAATCAAAAATTCCTAAAATATGTCTTCTTTCGTAAGTGTTATTGGGAAGTGATATGAAGTTTAGTATTAAAAGGCAATCTGAAATACGAGTAATGCACTGAAGCTAAATTGTTTAGTCTCTTTGTTCAATGTGCTGGTAGGCATGAAGGATTCAAAATGAAAGGACTGGACACTATTGACAAATAAAAGGACTTGACAGTGTTAACTTATCCATACTTAGATAGTTACATTTAGACTGACCATACAACGCTTGGATAGATTGAGTTGTGAGATAAACAAGGGAGCCTGCGAGATACATTAAAGTTACTTATCATCTAGAACTATGGTTCAACACTTCTTCGACGTACATACTTATGTCCTTAATTCTGGTGCTGATAGGGTGACTGGGAGTTTGATAAGTCTATTTTATGAATGTACTAAATTGTCATAAATCTGTTGAATTGATGTGTAATTTCCCAAGAATGGCACTACTTTGATGAGTTGTTGAACTTCATATGTAGGTCAATATATTGTACTAAAAGTGGGTGGAACCTGCAAGAAAAACGAGCACAATGCAGCTAACAAGCATGGGAGACGAATTGCTAAAAGAATGAAGAAAAATGGTACTGAGAAATTCGACCAATATTCAATGTTTTGATCATATCTCAAGATCTACAGCTCCAATTGACATTAACGAAGAAGTTATGGAAAATAGAAAAAAATTTCTACTACTTTTATGTTTTGCATTTTTACCGATTCTACCATTTTCATCACCAAAAAAGGGCAACAAAGATGAGGAATGTCCTAGAACGCGTCTAAAACGCCCCCTAGGACGCCTACCCGTTTTAGGCCATTTTCAAGTGCAAATCAAGGACAAGAGAAGGCATATAAAACGCCCTGAAAGACGCCTAGACGTCCTATCTGACGTCTAAAACGCCTATTAGGACGCCGACGTGGAAAACAACTCCGAAAATCAGTTTTTTAACACCTATTTAAAGGAGATTAAACCGTAATCGACTTGGGACTTCTCCCCTGCGATTTTCACCAGTTTTGGAGGGTTCCAAACCTTCACCAAACGCGTTCTTGATCATCAATTTCCGAATGAAAGCCAATAAATCATCAAATTCAGTATCATTCAACGTTTGAAGATTGTTCAACCAACGAATCTACATCAATTCCATCAAGCTCTAGATTTGATTACTTCATCCCTAAGGTTTCATCGTTCCATAGTTTATTGATCATTAGACTTCATTGATTTTATGATTCCAAGTTGGTTTGTGAATTTTAGCATTAATTCCATTGTTTGTATTGAAGTTGTGTGTTTTGTTAATCATATGGAAGGCTAAACCACCTAGGTTACTTCCGGGAACGTTGTAGGATGTTAGGATGAACACGTTTTGATTATTACTTTTATTCTAGTCAATTTCAATTATTGTTTCATTCTTAAAGTTATGATTTTTACTTACAATGATTGGAGTTGTGTTTTCTTATTGGGTGATATTCCAACTAATATAGTGTACTGTTAATTCACTAATCATTCTGAATTCAAGTAGTTTAGGAACTAAGATGATCAGTTGAATCTACATACATTATTCTGAATTTGTAGTATTATATATTCAACATTGTAATAGGTAATCGTAAGACACATTATCGCCAAACCACTAGTTGTTCCTAATCTAATTAGACATAGGGAGTAATACAACTAGTTGGGATAACATATTGTGTGCTCAAAATTATTTGTTGCAAGTTAATCAACCTTAATTATGTCTAGGTAACTAAATTGGAATTTAAGGGAAGAAAAACGTGTAAGTCCAACCATCTAAATAACTGAACCGGAAGTATCTTGTTTTTGTTTTCTCATTCATAGTATTTGTTTTAACAAACTTTTGCAACATAAAGTTTCTAGTTGTCTAGTTTATTTTAGTTTAAATAATTTCGTGACAATTGCTTATAGTTTTTCGTTAACTATTTTAACACAAAGTTTGACCACAACCTCTTCGTGGATTCGACCCTTACTTACCCTAGCTATCTAGTGTGTGGGGGGTTTATTTTTGACCGAGACAATGAAAACGAGCAGAGGTTCTGATAAAGTAGGTCTGTGTGAATTTTTTTTCTTTCTTATCCTCTATGTAAGTCATATGTTGCCCCTTTGCGTGATTGGAAGAGATCCGGCCTGGGACGCAACATATGCATCTCTATTTCTATGCATTTCTATTTATTTATCTCTTTATCTATCTATGTCAGTCATATGTTGTCCCCTCTGCGTGATTGGAAGAGACCTGACCTGGGACTCAACATATATGCACCTTTCTATCTATCTAACCCTCTATAAATGTTAGTCATATGTTGTCCCTCTGCGTGATTGGAAGAGATCCGACCTGGGATACACCATATGCATCTCTATATCTATATTCTCTCTCTCAAATAATTGAACACTCACCTAAAGTAAAGAGCTCTTTGGAATTCCTTAATTGCTAGGGTATGTCATGAAGTGGGGAACACATTCTAGTGCGCTTAAAATTGAATTGGTTCATGACTAAAGGTTGATTGTAGATCTCGCTACTGAATTTAAGTGGACAACAATATCCTTGGTCGTCATCAACAAAATAGTCTATTTAGGAATATCCTTTTTGTTTAAGTGGAACCAATATTGGTGATTGACCAGAGTTATCCATATAGGTGTGTGCTGAGAAACGATATTAAATTGTTTGACAACTTTTGATCCCAAAATGTTTTAAATTTAATTATTAAAATGTATTTATTTTATTTTATTTTATTTATGTTTCTAAAACTTTTATTTTATTTTATTTTATTTGCTTTCATTTTGAAATTTAAAATTTTTATTTTATTTCCAATTTTTTTTTTCTAAGAAACGAATTAAAGAAAATGAGTTGTTAAATGGATTGGGGCCCACTGAATTCGGTAGCCCATAGGGCGGAGAACCCATTTTGGGGGTTTAAAATGATTTTCTTCTTCATTTCATTCACCTCCACCGAAATCAATTTTTAACTCTCAATTTTTTCTTTCAAAACCCTAAGCCAAAACTCCTTGTTCACTGTTCATCTTTTCATCCTAAAATCATGATTTTTTCTTGATTCTTTGAAATCGTGATTAGGTATGTAGATTGCGAGTAACATATTTCAATTTTTATGTCATTTTCTTGGATCTTTTGCAGGTATTCAAAGGGTTTCAGGCGAGTTAACGGTGGTTTCCGACGAATCTGTCAAGGGTTTCAAAATTTGAATCGTCGGGTTTTCGGTAGGACCCGACTCCGACCGAAATCGATCGAATCCGACCGAAAACACCTTTTTTTGACCGAAAACATCCCCTTTGACCAAAATCTCAAGTTTGACCAACCGAATTCAGTGGTTTCAACCGAAAACAACTTGTTTTGACCGAAATCATCCGTCTTTGACTGAAATCAATATCTTTTAACCGAAATCAACATTTTGACCAAAATTTGAATTTTTGAGAAAATAAAATTTTAATTTTAATTTTTTATCGTTCTCACTTGATTCGTTTGGTACAGAAAAATGGCGGATCAGTTGAAGTTTGTTGACTCTCACAATATCACATGACATCTCTTGGATCCACCTGTTACGCATAATGAATTCAAATCCATGATCATTGGTTTGAACAATTGTAGAATTTCTCACGCTTTACGTACTAATCCAGTCATCTACAAAGACCTGATTACTGAGTTCTGGAAAAATGCTTCAATCAACGAGCCAGTGGCGGAGGGCTATAGAGGCCTAGGGGGGCCATGGCCCCCAGCTTTTTCATATTCCTATTGTATATATGTTGAAATAAAAAGTAAGTTGTGATGGCAAACGCTTATTACAATATGAAAATGAAATTTGACAGTACTCTCATTCTTTTCTTCTCTCGCCAAGTCACACCCTTAAAACATAATATATTTTATTTACTACGATGCATATATTTTAATGTTTCAAAATTAAATGTTATTATCTACATAAAATTATGTAATATTAGTTGTACTCGCAAACAAACTTATATATTATATTTTTTTTACCTAAAATTATATATATTAGCATTCTTAACTTTCAATTAATTTTATAATGCATACAAACTTAACTTTAGTGTTTATTTAAATCCTTAATAGATTATAAGTGTACAAAAAATAGTTATTTATTTTATTTTTTCAAAATAAGCTACTTAACAACAGAGTAAAAAAATAATTTTCGAAATACAAAATTATTTAAGTTATGAGTATAATACCGTACTATTGGTTTTGTCTTTTCGAAACAAAACTTGCCGAAAAAGATTAGCTTAGAGACCACCATGGTTATCATACAAGGTTTCAAAAAAATCCGTCGATATTAAAGATTTAATAATAATTCATGTTAATGGTTTTGAATAGATCTTTGAAATGTCATAATTTTACATAAAATTAAAACTATTTATATTGTTTTGTTTCGAAGTTTGATCCGGCCCCCGTAAATCTAATGCTCGTGTTCCGCCCCTACAACGAGTAGGGAGCAGATGGAGCTGGTGCTGTTGAATCGATGGTGAAGGGAACTCCACTAATTATTTCTGAGCAAGTTACCCGAGAAGTACTTGAATTTGGTGATGCATCTACATTTCCAATTGAGTACAGTGTTGATCAAGTGAATGGGAGTCCTTGAAAAGATGTGCTATTGTAACACCCATAAAAATCAAGCAAATTTTGAACTTTTTCAACCAATTAAAAACCATTAGTTATTACAAAGTGTTTTCAAAATATTTTCATGTCAGAGTATCCCAGAAATCAAAAATCATAAAATGTGAGGAACTGTACGATCACGCCTTCGCCTTCCCGCGATCATCTGATGTACCTGAAACCAAAATTGAAACTGTATGCCAGAAGCTTAGTGAGTTCCCCCAAAATACCGATACATAACAAATAGCACAAATAATAACAACATGTAATAGGTCCACAACTCTATACACTAGATTACCCCTGAGCCCACAGTATGAGTCCGACTTGCGCTACAGACCCACAACACATATTTGGCTTGCTCCCTCATTCCTTGGACTGTAACGAAAGGACTAGCCCTCAGTGCTCTCCTAGCCCTCAGCTCGCATCTGGAATGTTTAGGAGTCCTTAGTATGAGTCTGACATGCTCTCCCTGGCCCTCGGATCATATCTGGCATACTCTAGGGTTTGTTGGTCACCGCACAGAGCAATGCAACCTCAAACCTACCCACATAACATGTCGACATATAATACTAACTATGCATACAGATAATCAGGCCATATCACAAGTAGTCCTACAAATCTACCAAGCTAGTACAACAACTAGCATGCATAACCACTCTCAAACTATCATAACAACTAGCATGCAATACTAACTCATATCCAACATATCAACAACTACTAGGATATTAAATCCAATGAGCCGGCTTTGGTGCCTTAGACCCCTTAGTATAGTGAGGAGAACTCACCTCACAAATGTCGAACTGAAGTGATAAGATCAAACTCTCGAATCACGGCCACAAACTCCACCACCTATATTTACCATAAGACCATTTCCATAGATTTCCAATTTACTATAATACCCCCAAAAGTCAAACTGGTCAAACTTTTGTCAAAGTCAAAGTCAACAGTCCATGTTGACCCAACTCGTTGAGTGCAGCTAGCAACTCGTCGAGTTCCATAATAACTCAGAAAGTCATAAAACCCTAACTAACTCGCCGAGTTTCCAACCAACTCGCCGAGTCAATGCGTGTCCAAATGTCGGGGAAAACCTTAGTTGACTCGTCGAGTCCTCTTAGTGACTTGCCGAGTTCATGTAGAATCAAATACGGAAAACCTTTGTCCGACTCGCCGAGTTGGCTAAGCGAATCGTCGATTTCATGCAGTCCATCACTTATACAAATGTTTTTAAGCCACCCCAAATCTTCATATTGCAGACCCAACCTTCTAGGACATGGTTTCCACGTAAACTTGCAAACTTTACGTACATGCATGGTCCTAAATGCCAAAACTAGACTAAGGGAAAGGTTAAATCGAAGGGAAAGGCCCATGTTTACCAAATCTCATAACTTTATAGCTATAGGGACCAAGGGGAGTCCAAATCTGAAGTTACAACTTCAGATCTTGCCCTAATACTCAAAATGATTCTCAGATGTGCTAAAGATAGCCCTAAACCCAAACATGAAGAGATTTAGCTAAAGATAAACCAATGTAACGACTTGTTACCTTCACAATTATGCCAAGATGAAGTAGAGTCAGATCCACAAGCTCCTTTTTGCTCTAAGCTTCTTATACTTCACACATTCTTTAAAAAAGCACCAAAATCACTCTTTTAACTCTGTTAAAACGGGATTTGTTGTGGATAAAGTTAAGTTAAAAGTTGATCTTTTAACTCTTTTAAATACCTTTTGTTAGACAAAAGACTATTTTTTATAGCTTTTTGCACACGAATGTGTGTAAATCTGGAACTTTTAGCATTTATTTTCCTTCTAAAATCATCTCGTAGAGATGTTTGTAGCGTTAAATCTATTTAAGAAATTTCATCATTAATATAATTTAAATTTCTTTGATGTTGTTTGATAGTGATTCTGCAATCTTTTATTTGAGAAATCAAGAACTTATTAGGTTCTTGATTAGCTAATACTTTATTACTACTTATTTGAGTTGTTATAAGATTTTTGTTGCTTTTTATAAAATTTTATTATAGAGTTTATGGTTTTTTAAGTTGAAAAAACTTAACGAGATAGTTTTGTTATAAATTAAAAGATAGTTTTCATACCTTGCTCGTGCTTAAGGCTTTGTGATTTCTTCGTCAATATTGGCGTTGATCGTTCCTTCTTCCCTACGTCCTTCTGACTAGCAGTACTTGTTAGTACTAGATCAATATGACGAGTAAGACTTCAGACTTTAGAAATACAGATAGTTGCACAAAGGATGGATTAAGAAAACTTCTCTTATTTATAAACGAACTAAAACCCGAAGGTTTTTACAATTTAAAACTATAAACCCTATATGGGTTTTACTCACACATTTGCAGATTTCAAATAAAATGCTTAAGGCTCTCGTATTTTCACTCTACCTAAAAATGAAAGCATAACTCTCTATTTATAGAATCATAGAGAGGATCTGATACAAGTGTTTTACGTCACTGCTGACCAAATCATCCACTAACTACATTATTGTGTAGTGGCTTATCTTTGAGCGTCCTCTCTTATCTGGAGCTTGTGGAGGAATCTTCTTTAATAATGGATTTGCCATTATTATTGTCGGTAGTGGAGGCCACCTTGATGGTTAAGCATTGACAGTTGTATCTGCTAGTGCTTTTGTGGAGCGTCTTACATATGTCTGCCACATGTTCGTTGATTAAGTATGGCTTGAGCAAGGAGTTTTGGAAGGCTAAGAATAGTTGTCTATGGGCCGGAGAAATCTCTTTGTTGTATTTGCTATAGATTAAGGTCTTCTCATTGGCATCATATCCATTGACGAAGATCTTGTCATCCGCTGAAAAACTGAAAACCTTATTGATAAAGATTTCAATTATAGATTTAGCTAGCTGGAGGATATCAGATCTTTCATGCTTTTCTTCCATGGCTTTGCTAGTGTAACGTCCCAAAATACGAGCCAAAAATTTCATTTTTAAAACATATACTTAGTAAAGCATTTAGAAATAAAAGCGTTCACCGATGATAACATTTCATAAAAGATATCACATGTCTGGAAAACATTTTCATAAACATAATAATGTCAGAGTAGAAATCCCCAGGAAGATCTCATAGTGCGGAATACGAGGCATGTGTGTGATGGGCCGCTACCGCGCCAGCTCCTTCACCCTTCGAAGAAGAGGTACCTGAAACCAAAACTGAAAATTGTAAGCACGAAGCCTAGTGAGTTCCCCCATAATACCTCATATCATACAAACATACAATGAACAGCTAGGAGATATGGGCCTCGCCCACACTCATGAAGATACGGGCCTCGCCCACACTCCGCTAGCCGGGAGATACGGGCCTCGCCCACACTCCCTTATCTGAGAGATACGGGCCTCGCTCACAATCCACTATCAGAGAGATACGGGCCTTGCCCACACTCATCTGCTAATCCATAACACACAAGTATCACACAGACAACGAGTATAGACAAATCTATCATACTGGCATATATCATCATCAAACTCAACCATCAGATACGGGCTCTGCCCACACTCCAACACTAGCACATCGTCTATACGGTCCGACCTTGGTGCCTTAGACCCGTTACTACTGGAAGGAAACTCACATCGAAGAGTAGCTACCAAAAGTCTGACTGCTCGACGTCTGGCTGCTGCACCGGTAATCCTCCGGCTACAAACCCATAAACATAGATTAGCCACTCATAAATACCCTTAGGTCAATTGACTGACCCATCCCTGGTCCAAGGTCAACTCCTTGGTCAAAGTCAACTTCCATTTGACTGGACTCGCTGAGTCGTGGCACAAACTCGCCGAGTCCTCCTCCTACTAACCCGGTCCTACTCGCCAAGTCCCTCTTTCCACTCACTGAGTCACCCTTGACTCACTACTCGGGACTATGGAACCGACTCGTGATCCGACTCGCCGAGTCCGAGAGCAACTCGTCGAGTTCCACGAGCAGATCTGCTACTCGCTTCCAATCCTCACCAGAACATCCCGCAAGAGGATTTGGGGTTTTGGGACTACGTTACACTGCTAATCCCGCGTGTAGATACGAAGGGTTGGACCTTCGACACTTAAAACCCTCTTACTCAGAAAATTTCATATGACTCACCGAGTTTGAAGAACAACTCGGCAAGCTCCAGACAATCTTCATAGGACTCGCCGAGTTGTTCATCCAACTCGCCGAGTCTAAGACCATCTTCATAGAACTCGCCGAGTTCCACTTTGGGACTCGCCGAGTCTCTTCAACCCACTTCCCATACAGACCAAAACTGAGACATGCAACACTTCTAACCCATAGATCTATGCTCCTAGGGCATGCTTATCACGTAAAGTTCCAAACTTTACATGCATGCATGGCCCTATGAGCTCAAGAAGGCAAATCCAAGCTCTTTAAGGGGTCATACACCCAATAGGGACCTCAATAACCCCAACCACAGAGACTTTATACTTCTAGGATGTCCATAAGATCCCAATCTGAAGTCCCTTCAGAACTTAAAGCATAAATACATGAAATTTGAGGTTTTAGGGCTTGAAACCTCCAATTTGGGACACAAGGGGATCTAATGTACTAATGATCAAGGTAAGAACTTTTCTACCTGAATGGAAGCTTCTCACAGTGTAGATTCCGGATCTACGTCCCCTCCTTGCACACTTCAACCTCCTCTTCCTTCCTCTAAGCTCCAAACCTTCTCCACAAAGCCAAAATCACTCTCAAGAACAATATGGGGGCTAGGGTTTCTTTCTACAGTTCTCTGGAAGTTTTAGGGACTAAGGAGGCCAAGTTAGAGCGTTTAAATAGGGTGCAAATGCCCGGATTAGGGTTTTTGTCCAAACAAGGTCTACTCGCCGAGTACAAAGTTCAAACCCCTCGCCTTATCCCGCTCCTACTCGGCGAGTTGGTCCTTCAACTCGCCGAGTCCAAGGCAAAAATGCATAAAATTAAAATATTAATCACAAGGAGTACGTACCAGGAACCCGGTGCTACAAATCTCCCCCACTTATTTCAGACTTCGTCCTCGAAGTCTGCTGCTCGATCCAGAAACAGCTCGGGGTAATGCTCCATCATCTCTTCCACCGACTCCCAAGTCCACTCCGACCCCTTTCGGTGCTGCCATTGCACCTTCACGAGTTCCACCCTCTTGTTCCTTAGATCCTTCGACTTCATGTCGAGGATCGTCACAGGCCGCTCGATGTAATTCAGGCTGCCATCGACCTGAATATCCTCTAAAGGCACCATTGCCGAGTCGTCTACCAAACACTTCCGTAATTGAGAGACGTGGAAAGTGTTGTGGATCTGGCTGAGTTTGGCTGGCAGATCCAACATATACGCCACCTTGCCCACCCGGGCTACAATCCTGAATGGCCCGATGAACCTTGGCCCCAACTTGCCTCGCTTCCTGAATCGGAAGACGCCTTTCCACGGCGACACCTTCAGGGGAACCATATCCCCGACCCGGAATTCCAAGTCTGAACGACGCTTGTCGGCATAGCTTTTCTGCCGACTCTGGGCAGTCTGGAGCCTACTCCGGACCTGCTGGATCTTCTCTGTCATCTGGAGCACCACTTCGGTGCTTCCCATGACCCTCTGGCCAACCTCTCCCCAACATATCGGGGTCCTGCACCTCCTTCCATACAACATCTCGAAGGGAGGACGGTCGATGCTCGCATGATAGCTATTATTATATGAGAACTCCGCCAATGGGAGGTAGGTATCCCAACTACCTCCGAAATCCAGAACACATGCCCGCAACATATCCTCCAACGTTTGGATGGTCCGCTCGCTCTGACCATCCGTCTGTGGGTGAAAAGCGGTGTTGAAATGCAGACGAGTACCCAACTCGTCATGGAACTTCTTCCAAAACCTGTAAGTAAATCACACATCTCTGTCTGAAATCACTGATACGGGCACCCCGTGCCGCGCCACTACCTCCCTGATATATATATCGGCCTACTTCTCGGCCGAGATGCTCTCCTGAATTGGGATAAAATGGGCGCTCTTGGTCAATCGGTCAATGATGACTCATATAGAATCCACTCCGCACATGATCCTGGGTAGCTTCGTGATAAAGTCCATCGTAATATCTTCCCATTTCCACAACGGGATATCCAACGGCTGCATCTTGTTGTGCGGTCTCTGATGCTCGGCGTTGACCTTCCTGCAGGTCAAGCACCGCTCGACGTACCAAGACACATCCCGCTTCATGCAGGGCCACCAATAGTCCAGACGAAGATCCCTATACATCTTCGTCGCCCCAGGATGAATAGAGAATCGAGATTTGTGCGCCTCCTCCATCAAGACCTGGTGCACGCCCCCGAGGTACGGTACCCACATCCTGCGGTGTAATGTCAATAATCCCATGATATCTCTGTCTCAGAACCTCACACAATCTCTGTCTCAGAACCTTGAATGTTGCCTGCTGCTCAGGCCCCCATCGAAAGACCACGACTTTCTTAGTCAGCCGCGTCAGGGGTACAACTATCTTGGAGAAGTCCTGAATGAATCTCAGATAGTAGCCCGCTAATCCCAGGAAACTCTGAATCTCGGATGGAGACTTCGGAACCTCCCATCTCATCACGGCCTCCACCTTGGCCGGGTCTACTGAAATCCCGTTCTGGTTGACGAGGTGCCCCAGAAACTGTACCTCGCGCAACCAAAACTCACATTTGGAGAACTTGGCGTACAAGCTCTCCTCCTCAAGGTCTCCAAAACCTCTCTCAGATGCTCCCCGTGCTCCTCCTGCGTCTTGGAATAAACCAAGATGTCATCAATGAAAACTATCACAGATCGATCCAGCATCGGTCTACATACGCGGTTCATGAGGTCCATGAACACGGTAGGAGCATTAGTGAGCCCAAACGGCATCACCACGAACTCATAATGGCCGTAACGCATCCAAAACGCGGTCTTCTGTACATCCTCCTCTCGGACCCTCATCTGATGATACCCTAAATGCAAGTCGATCTTGGAGAACCAAGATGTTCCCTGCAACTAATCAAAGAGGTCATCAATCCTCGGGAGTGGGTAACGGTTCTTCACTGTTACCTTATTCAGCTCCTGGTAATCAATACATATCCGATGCGACCCGTCCTTCTTTTTCACAAACAGGCTCAGGGCTCCCCAGGGTGAACTGTTCGGTCGAATAAATCCCTTGTCTAGCAACTCCTGCAGCTGTGTAGACAACCCCTGCATCTCGGGAGGAGTTAACCGATAGGGTGCCTTGGCTATTGGAGCCGCACCTGGAACTAGGTCTATCCTGAACTCTACCTAACACTCCAGAGGTATTCTAGGAAGCTCCTCCGGGAACACATCAGCGTAGTCTCACACCACTGGAACCTCGCTCACCGTCGCCTTACCCGCCTCCCGGGTATCCATAACGTACGCGACATATCCCGCGCAACTGATGTGTGTAAAACCCACTAGTTTTAAACCTACTTTTAATTATCAAATAACACACAAAAGGCAGTGAACCTATCAATTGTGGTATAGTTCAAGCAAGTAGGGTATCGAACATAGGGAACGGAAAATTAAATACTAAAAACTAATTTATCTAATTTAACTAATAAGTAGCGGTTTTCTCTAGTTTTACAAGACTAGAAACTTACTAATGATTACTTGTTAAACTAGAAAACAAAGACTTTGACTAGATTCAATAACGGAGAAATACTTCTATTTAGTTCAACTTAATTGATCCTATGGTTGATTTCGAGGTAAAAGTGCAATAGATTAATTCTTTTGCTAGTTACCGATTCAATTGATTAGTTCCGTATTCACTTCATTAATCCTTAGCAAATAAATCAATTTAAACAATGGCCAGTTGTCTATTTCAATTAAATTTACTAGATATAATATTCGGGTTAAGTTAGACTTGCAATAGCTAATTAATTTATCTTTTAATTAACTTCTTGTTTAATGGTCATCTCACAAGCTTGCACATAAATTTATTTGATTTTCTTATTAATCCTAGTTTCATGTTCACTACACTAGACATATGACAAAAAGTGTTCACTAAGCATATGAGATTGATAACTAATAGATGTTCATACTAATTAATTATCTCCCTATTAACAGAAAATCAATTATCATTCACACACAAGGTTCTTTAGCAAGCTAAAATAACTAAATTAACCAACATAGAATTAATCCTACCAAGAATCAAACCATATTACCAATTTCGTATCCCCAAATAGAAGTTTAAAGAATTTAGTTCATAACTAAGGTAAATAACAGCAAACAAATAAGTTCAAGTTGCTTAATCATGTTGACAAAACAAAAGAAATAAGTAGAATGATGAAATTGTGCCTTAATTACTCCCGGAATTGGATTCTAGCTTCCTTGGTCAACTTCTAGGGTTCTTGTGGCTTCTTATTCGCAGCAAAGCACTTCTGAAACTTCCCAGAACTCTCCCTCTCGATTTGTGAAATTATCTTTAAATAAGCGGTTCGACTCGTCGAGTCAAGTGGTGACTCGTCGAGTCCCTCTCACATTCCCCGTATTGCGATAACTATCTGGGATCCCGAGTCATTATCCTTCTGATTCCTCGACCGGACTCGTCGAGTAGCTATCTGACTCGATGAGTAGAAGCTTTTTTAAGGTGTTTTTCCTTCTTCATTCCACTCTCAATCTCCTAACCGCTTCTCTTGCTTCCTTTTGCTTCCGAGCTTCATCTTTGGACTGAAAAACATAATTTAACACTTTTAAGTACCTTTTGTCCATAATATGCGATAATTTAGCTAATATATGAATTAAAAAACTATACTAAATACACACTAAATATGCACATATCAAAATACCCCACACTTGTCTTTTGCTTGCCCTCAAGCAAAACTGAATTTTAACACATTAGAATTATGTATAACAACTCCAATCTAACCCAGCCATTATGCCAAGACCGCAACGCATGCATTTGTGTCTAAAATTTTTCCTAAAGAACCCCCCATATTCCAAATACTCACAATCCTCATAAACATTCACCCACTCACCCCGAACTATACTCATTTTATGCAACCCTCCGAATCCATCCGCAGAAAACCTCTTTACCCTCAAGGTATTTTTAATTGAGCCACCCAAGCATACATATTCTAGAAAATTACAACTTTTCAATACCACTATGGAATTCTTTGAATTCTTCACTTTCTTGATAATTTGATCTTTGATATCTTTGAATTCACCGTCTTTATTGACTTTTGGCATCTTCAACTTTTTTTTGGATTTCTTGGAATTTTGATCTTTTGATCTTCACTTTATTTGCTCCAAAATTCTTATAACTTTTCTTGTAATTCTCTCTTTTTTTTTTAACATGTAACTCACTTTTTTTTTTTCACTCAAATCCTACATGCTTAAGCAGGGGCGCTCAATCTCAACCTTTATTGGCTAATGATAACAATTTTCCTGGATACATTTCAGGTTTAGGCTGCTAAACATATTGCATCCCTCAGGCTGAGCAGGGTTGTGTTTTTGTCTCATGATTTCACTAGAATAAGGAAGCCACAAATGCACTAGAACGTATATAGGCTCAACTAAACATTTGGGTCTTCAAGCAATCATTAACACAATTCTAATATGGAATCCTAATTTTTACCAAAATTTTCTAAATAAATCCTAAATAATACTTTTGGTATGCAAACAATTTTTTAAATTGACTATTATGTAACCAACCCCTACCCCACACTTATGTGATGCAATGCCCTTATTGCATATGATGCATAAAAACATAAAAAGAAACTAAAGAGGGAATTGGAACAAACTCCCCTGGGATAGCAGTCGATAGGCTGATCACACTCATTTTAAGCTCCAACTTCAATCAACTTTAGACATGGTAACATCTCATCCATGCCTTGGGTGTCAAAACTCGTGTGGGTCGCTCCAAATACGCAGAAATCAGTGTAAGATCTTCAAGAATGGATATGGAAGAATAAGTGAGCAAGTGGGACCAGTAGCAGCATCAAATCAACAGTCCATCGGTATAAAAAGTGATCGACTCGTCGAGTCTTATAGTGGACTCGTCGAGTACCAGCGCGCCTTCTCAAAATATGTAGAAATACAAGGCGACTCGTCGAGTCAGCTTAGTGCACTCGTCGAGTAGGCCACTGAACGAAAAAAACTTGGTATTTTGCAACTGTTTTAGCTTCTAAAAACTTATTTAACTCTTCCCCACATTTGGACTCAATTGCTCATACCCCTAGGACCGGACTCGACACTTTGACGTTAAAAACCCGTTTCCTTGACTCGCTCTCACTCTAGAAAACATCCATGCTTTACATCTCTAAACCATCCTAAGCAAGCAATCAAAATTCAATCCTGAAAAATAACTAAAGCAAACAACCATTAAACATAATAAAATCTCAAAGCATACACACCAAAAAAAAATAAAACAAAACAAAAAATTAAAATTAAAATTGTTTGATTAAAAACACAAAAACATCAAAATCAATCTTCATCCTCCTCATCATCATTGGCGGCTCTACTTCCCCCGGCTCCACTTCGTCTCGCAGCAATCCTCTCATCCCAAGATGGAATGAATGGGTAATTCCCACCATCAATATGTGGAATATTGAAGTGGTCAAAAAGTCGTATGTGGGATTGGTTGCTAAAGTTCAGCCCCCTCGCCAATTGATCCTGCATCCGCCTCATCTCTACATTGTACCAATCCATTGGTACGTCTTCATTCTCGATCGGAATCACTGGCGGTTCGTCCTCCACATCCCGTTCTCTTATTGATCTCACCCTCCTTCCCGGTGCTTCGGGAGCAACAACGGGGTCATCATTTGGAATGGCATAATGGCCACCACCATAGTCTTCAATTATCTGTGCTCTTCGGAAAAGAATGGGATTAAACGGGGGCGTCGGGATCAATGTCATGAAGTTCCAGGCTCCGCGGTTCATCAACCCGAATGAATTAGCCAATCGAGTGACAAACATTCCTCCATTGATACGGGAGGTTTTGCGATCTTTGACCGCACCCTCCGAAAGGTATGAAGCAATACACCATGGGATGTTGCAAAAGACGTCGGGTGTTATTATGCTCCATAAGTAGAAAACGTCAAGGTTGGAGACCTTGTCATCGTCTTTCCTTTGGTTGATGGTGGAGGAAATAAGGCGGTGAATGAGGCGGTGAGTCGGGGATCGGATGCTCCCTTCTTGTGCAGACTTCGGGATGTAAACTTTGTTTCCTATGGTATTCCACCAACCCGTGCTTGTAACTCCATCGGGAAATGCCCTATGAGTGTTTTCCAAGAAGGCCCGAAAGATGTTTGTTGACACCAAGGGTTGAGCATAGATCCCTAGTCGGCAGGCAAGGTCCACCACCGAGCATTGACGATACTCGCCCCCAAGACAAAAAGTAAAGCTCGCCGGGTGAAAGACATCCACTCCCCCGGTGAAAGACACCGTGGAGAAAAATTCCAAGCAAAGCTCTAAATACACCGGCTCTTGTATGCGGAAGATCCGGCTCCACCCGTCACACACCATAGTGTCGCCTTCATGTTGGAACTCCTTCAAAAGGTAAGGAGCTAGTTCTTCTTCATAGCTAACACTTTGCAGCCATTCCCAATCAATTCTGTTCGGTACATACACCTCCTTCTTCTTAATGTCGGAGAGCTTCTTCTTCCACTTCCTCATTGTTGAGGCGGATTCAATTTGCGGGAAGTTTAACCATGGAAACTCCCCTTGGCTACCACTTGAAGATTGTCCTCTTCTGAACATGATTTCTGCAAAATAAACACACAAAACCCAAAAACACAGAATATAATTAAAAACTGGATTGTATCTGTAAATCGACTGGACTCGTCGAGTCCATGCCCGACTCGACGAGTCGCGCAACCTGCACGAGTCAGTCGACGGGTCGCATAAAATTGGACTAATAAACCTGTAAATTCTTTCAAGGGTTTTGTTCAGGGACTTCCTACTAAGTAATAAGGCCAAAATAAACATTCAAAACAACAATATTCATGAAAAATCGAAACCCTAGAATTTCATTTCTTTTCAAAAACGGGTTTTTTCATGCAATTGCAGGTATAAATGGCCTTATAATCACATTCTTTCTAGAAATCAAGAAGAAAGTTGTTACCTTTTGAGTTTAAACCTTGAGAAATTGGAAGAAGATTTGAAGACAACTTTGAATGCTTGAGAGAGCGTTTGCGAAAGAGGTACCCGGCGAGTGTGGTGTGGAAACTGAATTTTTTAGGGTTAAAACCCTATTTACCAGATGTAAAAGTAATTTCGAGATTATATTTTTTTTCTGTAAATAAAAACGACTCGTCGAGTCAGGGTTAGACTCGGCGAGTCTAGTCGCGCGGTCAAAGATTTTCTGAAATCAATATATACTCGTCGAGTCAGGGTCAGACTCGGCGAGTCATTTAAAAATTTGCATATTTTTCAAAATTTTTCTATTTATTATGAATCATTTCACCCCACACTTAGGCTAGGCACACTCTCAAGCAGACATGTCCGATGATTTGGAAGATTAAAATTGTGAAATGAAACAAAAACTAAAAAAAAAACTATAGAGTAAAAGAAAGCAAACTCTAACGACGGGTTGCCTCCCGCCAAGCGCTTCTTTTTAAGGAGTCATTAGCTAGACTCCTTCCCATTTACGTTTTGTTATCTTCAAGCATCGGGAATGTACGCCTCTCTTTTTGTGGTTTATACGTGGTCTTGTAGGCGTGAATCTTTTTCTTGTAAGCCCTCTTCAATTCGTCTCTTCTCCTTTTCATTGCCTCATCTTCAGCTGCTTGGGCTTTCCTTTTTCTCTTTTTCTGCTTTACCCTCTTCTTTTTCACCAACTCTTGAACATCCTTCTCTTTAAATTTAATAACTTCATATTTCATGATGGTCCGTGCTCTAGGTTTAGTGGTGAATTGGTGATCAGCTTCCTCCTTCCTTTCCTTTATTCCTGCATCCTTTCCCGTGCTTAACCCTTCCTCGAATTTGACCGTATCAAGGCATGCCACATCGGCGTGTTGAACCTCCATTCCTTTTACTACTTCTGCCGATTGTTCTTCCAAAGAATCAAAAACAGTAACTGAACCCAGGGTATGTGAAGAACTATCAAACAAATCAGCTTTGGTCAAGTTTTTATCCAAATCGACTAGACTCGTCGAGTCCATTATGACGACTCGGCGAGTCTGATCGGGTTCCATCAATCCTGGAGTGTTTTCTGAGTTGGCTCCTTCCAGTAGCTTTTCTAGCTCCTCCAAGTCTTTGTTAGCATCTTCAACTCCTTCAGAGTGTAGTGTGAACTTACTTGGGTCTTCTTTTAGTAAAATTTCAAGCTCTTTTTGTAATACCTCATCATCCAATTGGATAAATGAGATTTCTTCTCTCTTTTCTTCTTCTTGCTTGACTTCTGGAATAGCTTTAAACATCACCGACTCATCACCCACTCTTAATGTCAATGTAGACTCACATATGTCAATTAGGGCACACGCGGTGTTTAAGAATGATCTTCCCAAAATAATTGGTATTTCGGGGTCTTCTTCCATTTCCACCACCACGAAGTCTACTGGAAAAATAAACTTGTCCACTTTGATAAGGAGATTTTCACAAATTCCTTGTGGATTAATTATTGTTTTGTTTGCCAAATGGATTCTCATATTTACCGGCCTTGGTGCTGGTAAATTTAGCTTCTTAAAGAATGAGTAGGGCATCAAATTAATGCTTGCACCTGAATCAGCCAATGCTTGTGTAGAAACTTCATTACCAAATTGGCATGGAATTACTATGTTACCCGGATCACCCTTCTTCTCAGGCAGCTCACTCATCAATATCTCCGCGACTTCAGCCAAATCCTTCCTAGCAGCAAAAAGGCCTTTAAGCAAGTTAAAGTATTTAGGAGTTTGGAGCATTGTTTCCATAAATGGCATATTGACTTGGAAAGCTTTAACATGCTCCATGAAGGTTCTATAGGCTTGAACTTTTTCTGCAGGCATGGCTCTGGTTGGGTATGGAAAAGGAGGATTGTATGGCTTTAGAAAACTGGCAGTATCTTCATTCCCGACTGGACTCGTCGAGTCCATGAGATTGACTCGGCGAGTCTGGTCGGGTTTTTCTGGTTCTGGTTTTTCTTCCTTTTCTGCCTTCTTCTTGGAGACCCTTAGTGCTTCTGTAAATTTTTCTTCACCGCTGGAGGTTATTACGCTCACATTCTCCATTCTTGGATTGGGCTCGGTGTTGCTCGGAAGTTGACCCGGTCTTCTTTCATTCACTTGATGTGCAAGCTGTCCCAGCTGTTTCTCAATGTTGAGAATGGAAGCTTGCTGATTCCTCAACATGTTTCTGGTTTCTTGCATTGCTACATCGTGATCATTATGTCTTTTCTCGGATGCGGTTATGAACCTTGTGAGTATATCTTCTAAATTTGCTTTCTTTTCCGCCACCGGCTCTTCCTTTTGATAGAATCCCCTCTCCCTCTGTTTGTATTTCTCCTCCTTAGCCTTTTTATACTCTTCGTTTGGGAGCTATTCCTTCTTTGGTTTCCTCCAGTCTTCATCGTATCTATCGCCACTGGAATAAAATACTTGAGCCTATTTATTTCCATTCTCGTCTCGATCACATTCCTTGGTAAGATGGGGGCCGCCACAATTTTCGCATCCTACCCTAATAGCATGGATCGTTTGATCCATTTTCGTCATTTTTCGGTCTAGGCTATCGAGTTTAGCTATTACCGCTGCCATGCCATCGTTCACCGAGTTTACTGCTCCACGACTCACTTCATTCCTCGGATTGTGGTATTCTCTAGAATGCTTAGAGAATTCTTCAATTAATTCCTTTATTTCCGGAGGTGGCTTTCGGGTGAGCGGGCCTTGTGAATCGAGTAGTTGCCTTGTGGTGACATTAACTCCATCATAAAAGATGGAGACCTCTATTGGCTATTAAGATCATGGTGTGGGCAATTTCTAAGTAGGCTCTTGTACCTTTCCCAAGCTTCATAAAGAGATTCTCCGGGTTGTTGCTCGAAGTTGGCAATGGCTTTCTTTAGCTTGGCTATCTTGGAAGGTGGGCAGAAATGGTCAATGAACTCTTCTTTCATCTTGGCCCATGTGGTGACCGATCCGGGAGGAAGTGATTTTAACCAATCTTTCGCAGCGCCTTTAAACGTGACAGGGAGCATTCGAAGAAGCTGGGTCTCGCGTGGAACATTAGGCGCGTTGAAGTAGTCGGCCATATCATTTACTTCGTCCAAATGCTTGTAAGTGTCTTCATGATCTCTCCCGTAAAAAGGGATCTCCTTGAGTTGAGCGAGAATATGGCCCTTTAGCTCAAACGTAGCGGTTGCGGGAATTGCGGGTTGCACAAGTCCCGGCCCAGTGTCATCACGCATCCTTTTCTTCCATTCCCCCATGGGGACTTCATCGATGTTAGCCATAATGATAGCTAACTCTTCTTCGGAATCGGTTTCGTGCTCGGAAATATGCTCTTTTTTCTTCCTCGGTCTCGTACTCGATATCTTCGTGAATTGGTTCTTCAATTGTTAATGAGGCACTGGATGCTCCTGATTTGCTGCCTTTCTTCTTGCTGAAAACGGATTTCAAGTTCTTGAGTGGTGAGTTCTTTGAAGTTGCGGTTTCTCCTACGGCTTTTCCCTTGCTTCTCTTTAGTGCGGATTCCGGGTCCTCCAAAGGTGGTACTAGAGGTGTGTCCGATCCTCGGGTCATGAAACAGCTGAAAAAAAAACGAAACAAAAGAAACGAAACGCGTAAAAGGAATAAAAACGAAATAATAACTAGGGATTAAAACTGCGATGGACTCGCCGAGTCTGCTCGAATGCACTCGGCGAGTTCAAGGCCAAAACAGAAAAGAAAATTTGCTAGTTATTCTAAAAACGGAATTTATTAAAACTAAATCTACTTACTGATTTGCTTTGTAAATAACTTTGTGTAAGATAAATCCCACACAAAGGATCGATTAAACTAGATTTTACTATTAATTTTAGAACCGTTCCCCGGCAACGGCGCCAAAAACTTGATGTGTGTAAAACCCACTAGTTTTAAACCTACTTTTAATTATCAAATAACACACAAAAGGCAGTGAACCTATTAATTGTGGTATAGTTCAAGCAAGTAGGGTATCGAACACAGGGAACGGAAAATTAAATACTAAAAACTAATTTATCTAATTTAACTAATAAGTAGGGGTTTTCTCTAGTTTTACAAGACTAGAAACTTACTAATGATTACTTGTTAAACTAGAAAACAAAGACTTTGACTAGATTCAATAACGGAGAAATACTTCTATTTAGTTCAACTTAATTGATCCTATGGTTGATTTCGAGGTAAAAGTGCAATGGATTAATTCTTTTGCTAGTTACCGATTCAATTGATTAGTTCCGTATTCACTTCATTAATCCTTAGCAAATAAATCAATTTAAACAATGGCCAGTTGTCTATTTCAATTAAATTTACTAGATATAATATTCGGGTTATGTTAGACTTGCAATAGCTAATTAATTTATCTTTTAATTAACTTCTTGTTTAATGGTCATCTCACAAGCTTGCACATAAATTTATTTGATTTTCTTATTAATCCTAGTTTCATGTTCACTACACTAGACATATGACAAAAAGTGTTCACTAAGCATATGAGATTGATAACTAATAGATGTTCATACTAATTAATTATCTCCCTATTAACAGAAAATCAATTATCATTCACACACAAGGTTCTTTAGCAAGCTAAAATAACTAAATTAACCAACATAGAATTAATCCTACCAAGAATCAAACCATATTACCAATTTCGTATCCCCAAATAGAAGTTTAAAGAATTTAGTTCATAACTAAGGTAAATAACAGCAAACAAATAAGTTCAAGTTGCTTAATCATGTTGACAAAACAAAAGAAATAAGTAGAATGATGAAATTGTGCCTTAATTACTCCCGAAATTGGATTCTAGCTTCCTTGGTCGACTTCTAGGGTTCTTCTGGCTTCTTATTCGCAGCAAAGCACTCCTGAAACTTCCCAGAACTCTCCCTCTCGATTTGTGAAATTATCTTTAAATAAGCGGTTCGACTCGTCGAGTCAAGTGGTGACTCGTCGAGTCCCTCTCACATTCCCCGTATTGCGATAACTATCTGGGATCCCGAGTCATTATCCTTCTGATTCCTCGACCGGACTCGTCGAGTAGCTATCTGACTCGACGAGTAGAAGCTTTTTTAAGGTGTTTTTCCTTCTTTATTCCACTCTCAATCTCCTAACCGCTTCTCTTGCTTCCTTTTGCTTCCGAGCTTCATCTTTGGACTGAAAAACATAATTTAACACTTTTAAGTACCTTTTGTCCATAATATGCGATAATTTAGCTAATATATGAATTAAAAACTATACTAAATACACACTAAATATGCACATATCAGCAACCCTGCTGAAGGTAGCGCCTAGCCCTTGCTGCTGAACATACTGTGGGTCCACGCTGTGGCCTTTCGCCGTGGATCACCAACTCTCCCCCACTCGGGGTCCTGATCCGCACCAGCTGCTGTGCGCAATCTATCACCGCCCCATTAGGGCTCAACCAATCCATGCCTATAATCACCTTGTTCCCACGCAACGGAATGAGAACCAAATCCACCAAGTAGCGCTCCTCAAACAACCTTACAACACAATCCCTGAACACTGCTGATGCTCGCACTGATCGATCATCGGCAATCTCCACCTCTAAAGGGCAATCCAACGTGCCCGAAGACTCAGGAAACTTCTTGCTAAGCGCAAGAGAAACAAATGATCGGGTAACCCCCGAGTCAAACAACACCTAAACTGGAATACCGTTCACATGGAACGATCCTAAACAGAGCACATATCAATATCATAACATCATAAAAAAATAAGATAGAGGGAAAGAATCATACCCATCACCACATCGGGTGCGGTGCGTGCCTCCTCTGTCGTCAACTGAAATGCCCGACTCCTCACCACTAGAGCCTCTGCCTTGCCCTGCCGGCCATTTGTGATCCTCAGAGTCGCTGGAGCTGGCGCCTTCACTGGCGTTGATGCTGCCGTCAACTGGGGGGAAATTGGCCCTCTTATGGCGCCTCTGGTTGCAGTGGAAACACAGCAACTCAGATGTCTGAACAACCGAGACAGGGGCAGTACAATCCTTGCTAAAGTGTCCCGCCTTGCCGCACTTGTAGCATCCTGATGATCCCAACCTACATGCTCCTTCATGCAACCTGCCGCATTTTCCGCAGCGGCCCGGCCCCTCTTGGCCTTTCGGCCTACCATCTGATTCCTTGGGCTTCTTCCCCGAAGCCGCAACCACCTGCCCCGTCTCTGCCTTTCTCTTTCGAATGTGCTCCAAATCAATCTCCCTTTCCCTCGCCCTGGCAATCATGGACTCCAGGGTAGGGCAAGCTACATGCTCCTTCATGCAACCTGCCGCATTTTCCGCAGCGGCCCGGCCCCTCTTGGCCTTTCGGCCTACCATCTGATTCCTTGGGATTCTTCCCCGAAGCCCCAACCACCTGCCCCGTCTCTGCCTTTCTCTTTCGAATGTGCTCCAAATCAAATTCCCTTTCCCTCGCCCTGGCAATCATGGACTCCAGGGTAGGGCAAGCTGAAAAGCTAACATGCTCCCGGATATCAGCCCATAGCATGTCATGATAGCGGGTCCTCCTCATATCCTCATCTCCCGCATACTGGGGAACCAGTAATGCTCTCTCCGGGAACTTGGCGGTGATCTCCGCCACAGTCTCCGTAGTCTGCCTCATGTCTAAAAACTCTCTGGCCAGCTGTTAAAGCTCGACAACCGGCGCAAACTCTGCCCTGAACCTGGTTATAAAGTCCGACCAGGTCATAGCCTCAACAGCTGAGGCTTCCAACGAGTCACCCACGGACTCCCACCAATCCCTAGCTCATCTCGTAAACACCCTGTTGCGAACCTCACCTTCGACCCCTCAGGGCAGAAGCTAATCGTATGTGCAGACTCAATGTCTGGAATCCATCTTCTGGCAGCTATGGGGTCCTTTACCACGTGAAAATCCGGCGCACCACTGCCCCGAAAGTCCTTAAAGGACAGTGTGCGAGATCCTGACTGGCCAGATGCCATGTCGCTCCTGAACGCCCTGAGGCGGTCCTCCATCAGCTCAACTATCCTTTCCTTAATCGACCTAAAAATGATGGGAGTCGACTCAAGGATGCCTCTGGTGATCTCTGACGCGATGAACTCGCGTAGCCTCTCATCTACTGGCTCGGAACCTGATCCCGAACCCGACCCCTCTCCGGAACTACCACCCATTGGCCTCTAGCATAGTACCACCATTCTGCAATACGCACAGACAACCATTAGTGATACTGATACCCCTAATGGATCACATCTATTTCACGTTCCCTGGTCTTGTCTCAGCCTTCCTTAGTTCGGGTACGGATCCTCTGCTTTCAGTAGTACGGGCCCATACTACCTTCCACATCTATCCGTACCTTCTCCAAGGACCGCCTTGACTCCACCAGGTCCCTTTCACTACAGCTAATCATTGTTGTACTCATCCTAGGCTTGCCCCAAGAAAATATCTAACTCCACCCTACCCGGTCCTCAGCTGCTGAAGGCCTCCTTGTATTGTCAATTTGTCATTTTTTTGAATACCATCACATGTGGTGAAGCTCAAATAATCCTTCGAGTTGCATCGTTCAGCGTTTGCGGAAATTGTAAAAAACGATGATCGGTCACATCCTCGGGTGGGTTGGTCCTTTGCGTCCTTCGGGCCATAATCTGCACATATTAACACAAAACCAAACAAAATATAACAACATTAATAATATTTAAACCAAAAAAAATTGGTGTTGGACCTGGACTTTACGCGGGGCGTACGTCCAGCGTACGCTGGGCGTACGTCCAGGCTCACGAAACTGCATCCTGCTTGTTCTAAAATCAATACCCATGACAATATTCACCTAATTTAAGTATATACGAAGGTGGTCTAGTAAGGTCAAACACATGGGGGCATACATGTTAGCAAACGGAACCAACCTTGTGGTCCAAGGCAGTAGAAAACAAAAAATCGGAGCCACCCTTTAAACTTATGACCAAAAAGATAAATCAATCCCCTATTAGTTCCTTATCTATTCAAGATTGGCAAACAATTAACAGGGAAACTGCATAGAGCAGTAAAAAAAAAGCGAAGTCAACAAGGGACTCTTGGCGTTCGTCCCCGAGTTTAAATCGATGGCGTGGGACGGGATTGAGACCAAATTAGGTCCTAGGGTTCAGTTCATTGGTAGAAATCGGTCTATTCAAGCCATAAACAACCACAAATTTGCGAAATCGGCCCCTATTTCGAGAAACATTTAAACCCTAGCTTTCGAGCAAAAGCTAAATGCAGCCGATTTCATCAATTGAAACATAAATCCGAGCCATTAAGTAACCGAAATACTTACTTGTGTGTCGGATTTAACAAGAAATGAAAAAAATCGAGAATCTTTGGGAGGATTCTTCCGTCACAGCATATGCGAGAGTAGAAGTGTTTGAAAGTGCAATACAAAAGTCAAGGGTCAAAAGATATAACCTGGTCGTCGTCTTACGCGGGGCGTAACACAAGCTTACGCGGTGCGTAACTTCAACCCTATGAAATTTTCATCCGCGATCCGGGGCACATTACGCATGGCGTAATTAAACTTACGCGGGGCGTAATTGTATTTGAAAATTTTCCTTTTCCTTTAATTTAACTTCCTTTTCCTTCTAATTATTTAATTAAGGGACTTAAAACTTAATTATTATTTTTTTTCTTTTTAATTTCTTCAGCTAATGATGACTTCACTATGAGTGATAAAAAAACTGAGACGTCATAATCACTTATCTTTGTCAAGATCAAACAACAACGGTTGATCAAGAACCTTTGCATGCAAGAATTGGTTTGCGAAAATACCCACTTTCGGGACCCGTTAGAATATTTCCTTAGTTTTCCTTGCACCTTTAACTAGAAGCGGAACAAGAAGTGACCTAACTAGTCAAGAACAGCAATAGCTCGGTCTTCCACTTAACCACCACAATACGCCTTGCTATACTACGCCTTATGGATTGAGTTGGACAAATCAACAAAGTAGTAGACTAAGCAGGTCAAGAATTCCCTAATCGCTTTCATTCTCGAAACCCATGCAAAAAGTTAAGTCAAGCAATGTGTACAATCCCAAATTCCTGCAAATAAAAACAAGAACCTTCCCGACAAGTGAAATGATATCAACGAAAATCAAACTAAAAATAAAAACTAACTAAAAACAAATAACGAATAATCAAATAAACTAAATTAATGACAAGCCGTTCCCCGGAAACGGCGCCAAAAACTTGATGTGCATAAAAGTACCCACTAATTTTAATATTTATAACCTAACAAACTTAGACTAACTATGCACTTATAGGCAGTGTACCTAGTCAGATTACAGTATAGCTTAGGTAAGTCGGGTGTCGATCACAGGGAACGGTGGTGAATTAATTTAATATATTTGATTATAGGTTACAGGTCACACGAAAATAATAAAGAAATAGTTTAATAAATCTCAAACTAACAATTAATTAACAACTCTCGATAAACTAACATGAAAACAAATCTCTTCAGGTACTTTGGTTTAGACAAATTACACCTTAAAAACATAGACAATTGCATACACAAATTCATTTATTCATGTTCACCGATTCCTAAAATGATTAGATTCGTGTTCACTATAACTAATCCTTTAGCAAACAAGTCAATTCAAACAGTGATCAGTTGGTTAAACTAACATGCTTCCTAGTGTTCAGTTCGTATCAAGCAAGACTTGTAAATATAGTTAATCGAATTATTAATTCAATTTAACCTCTTGTTGATGGTCATCAAACAAGGCTCACACATTAACTTACTTATTCTCAAGTTAATCCTAGTTTCACATTCGTTATTTCTAGACTTATAATCTCGATGGTCATCAAAAATCATAAGAGACAAGCAAATCAAGCAGATGTTCATGCAACTTAATTCACTTAACAATTAACAGAAAATAATCATCATTAACACATAAGGGTCTTTTAACAAGCTTGGCAAGATAAATTAAACATAAATAAACAATTCAATATAGCAATTAGTCAAATAATCAAAGCTTCATTCAATCATAAACACAAAGTAAAAGGTTTTTACACCCAAATCAGAAACTAAATACAGAAAAGTACCACAATGGAATGCTAAACATGGTCACGTTAACAATCCATATGATTACCGACATGTATCCGCTCTCCAACCCTTCCGATCTCCGCTCCCGTTAGCCTAACGGCCTTCCGGCCGCCTTCTAAACCCTCAAAACGGCTTAACAGAAGTTTAATATCGACTAAACTAAGTTGTAAGTCGAATCCCCCCTCCCGGTTAGCTGAAAATCGACTTTTATAACCTTTGTAGCCGACTTACGTACGCTGGGCGTAAGTCGGATTACGCGGGGCATACTAAGGATCACTACGCGATTGAACTTATCCGAGGCCAACCAGTACGCGGCGCGTACCCTTAAGTTACGCGGGGTGTACGTCACCTTGGTCGTTACACGAGGCGTAATTGCTATGGACGCGAGGCGTAATCATCTAATCCAGCATTTTTAATTTCTTTGAGCTTCTAAGTCCGGTTTCCGTTTTTAGTCTTTTCTTTTGTGCTTTATTGACAACGAATAGCTGCAAAACATAATTCAAAGCATTATGAGTACTTTTTAGTTCTATATAAGGCCAAAATATTAAGATAAAGTGCATAATATATATATATATATATATATATATATATATATATATATATATATAAATACACATATCAAAATACTCCACACTTAGCCTTTGCTTGCCCCCAAGCAAATTTACTTTTAATTTTACCAATATTGCAATAAACAATCCATTTAAAACTCAGCCATTATGCCAAGACCTCAACGCATGCTTTTGTGTCTAAAATTTTTCTAAAGCACCCCCCCATATTTTAAATACTCACAATCTTCATAAACACTCGCCCACTTTTTCCGAACAATGCTCATTTTATGCAACCCTCCGAATCCATCCGCAGAAAACCTCCTAACCTCAAGATATTTTTAGTTGAGCAACCTAAGCATACATAATCTAGAATTACAATTTTTTCGATACCACTATGGAGCTCTTTTTTGGAATTCTTCAATTCTTTGACATTTGATCTTTAATTTCTTTGAATTCACCATCTTTGTTGATTTGATTTATGGTATCTCCAACTTTTTGGATTTCTTCAGAATTTTGATCTTTTGATCTTCATTTTATTTGCTCCAAAATTCTTCAAACTTTTTTCGTAATTCTTTTTTTTATATTACATATACCTCACTTTTTTTTCACTCAAAACCTACATGCTTAAGCAGAGGCGCTCAACCTTAACCTTTATTGGTTAATGATAATAATTTTCCTAGATGCATTTCAGGTTTAGACCACCAAAGTGTTACGCCGAATGGGATCTAATGAACTAATGATCAAGGTAAGAACTTTTCTACCTGAATGGAAGCTTCTCACAGTGTAGATTCCAGATCTACTTCCCCTCCTTGCACACTTCAACCTCCTCTTCCTTCCTCTAAGCTCCAAACCTTCTCCACAAAGCCAAAATCACTCTCAAGAACAATATGGGGGCTAGGGTTTCTTTCTACAGTTCTCTGGAAGTGTTAGGGACTAAGGAGGCCAAGTTAGAGCGTTTAAATAGGGTGCAAACGCCCGGATTAGGGTTTTTGTCCCAACAAGGTCTACTCGCTGAGTCTGGGGACCAACTCGCCGAGTACAAAGTTCAAACCACGCGCCTTATCCTGCTCCTACTCGGCGAGTTGGTCCTTCAACTTGCCGAGTCCAAGGCAAAAATGCATAAAATTAAAATATTAATCACAAGGAGTACGTACCAGGAACCAGGTGCTACAGCTAGGCAGATAGGTTTCTTTCTTGCAGATGCCTATCTGTACTAAATGATGAGGATGATATTTTATTTCATCCTTATCATTCCAGTATGGGATGCTACTATTGAATTTTAGAAAAATGTCTTGATCCTTTTTGCAGCATCTTGTTCTGAAAGTTTTTATTGCTTTTGTAAAGCTTTTAGAGAAAAGCTTTATTTCCTGTAGGTTTCGACTAGGATAGATGTTTTTAACCCATCCTAGTTGAAATGCTTCATACACTTGTAAAGAGTTAGCATTTTTGTAGAAATTATAGTGGCTTGAATTCATCCCGTCAATAGTGGAGAATTTTTCTTCTACAAATTTTTCTTCCGTTGCACTTCGAGCATACCTGTGACAATACTCAAAGTCTTTTATCTTGATTTCTACTGGGAGGTCAGGTGTGACTTCCTCAGTATTTTGGGAGTTCTTCTTGGAAGGCTTCTAAGAACGGTTTTGGAACTTTTGGTAGAATTTAAGGCTAACTTGAATGTGTTAGGCCTTAAGGTCTCTGCTGTAGTAATAAGTTGTAGCTCTGAGCACCTTTCAGATCTTGTGTATTGATCTGCATCTATCTTGGCTTCAAGAAAGTTATTAAACTTTTTTTTAATATTTTTAATTCCTTCTGTTGCCTTTTTGGTGATATTCTAGTCTTCAAATATACCAGCGTTGGGTCCATTAAATACAACGTAGTATGGTTTTGAATTTTTATTAGGAATTTGTAATAATTCCTCTGGGATTTGAATTCCATTATCAGGTGATCCTGATCCTGAAGATGAACCTTCAGTTTTTGGGATTGAATTCCCCCGTTGGGTCTTAGATTAAAGTCTAAGGGTGTAACCAACATTATTGGAGTTTGTACTCCTGTCTGGATTTTTGGTAAATCCACAACCTTGAATGGATTTGTTGAGTCTTTACACGGAGTCATTTACTCAGGACTAGACGTTTCTTTTCTTTTTAAAGGAGGTGAAACATTGACCTCTTGTTGTTCGATGTTCTTTTGAACATTTACATTTTCTTCTTGACTCATAGGAGAGGATGGAGAAGAAAGTTCCTTTTTATGTTCAGACATAAATAGTTTTACAGTTTTTAATTGGTTTCTTTTGAATTCCAATTCTTGCTCAAGAGGAGCTTGTTTGAGCATAAGCTCTTGTTCTTTCTCCATTTGAGGAAGGCTATGTCCCTGTAGTCTAAATTATGGACCGAGGTTAAAACCTCTTGGGTCGTTAGACCACCAAAGTGTAACGCCGAATGGCTTTGATTCCTGCATGAAATGAGTATCAAACCTGATTAGTTTTTCTATTGGAATTCTCGAGTTAAGAAGTCTGCAAAGATATTGTTTTCTCCTTTAATGTGTTCTACTTCGAAGGTATATCTGGAAAACCACATTTGCCATCGAACTAATCGACCTTGTTTGTTATCTCCAGAAATGTTATTTCTTAAAAAAAACAAGAAAAGTTTTTGTTATCTGTTCTTAATGTAAAATTTACAGGTGTTAAATAGATCGAAAACTTTTCAATTACCCTTTTAACGGCAAGGTATTCTTTTTCATTAGAATGGTAATTTCTTTCAGCATCCTTAAAAGATCCCGAGATGTATCTGCAAATTAATTCTTTGGATTGATCCTCATAATTTATTGCTTTAAGGATTCCTCCCTAATAATTATCTGAAGCATCAGTTTCGATAATTAATTTATCATCTATATTACGATGATATAGAGGTGGAAATTCTTTTAGGTTCTTTTTAATTTTTTCCATATAGCTGGAATCATCTTCAGACCATGACCAAAGGACATCTTTCTTAATTTTGCATTGTAAGGGGCTTCTTATTTTTGCAAGTTTAGGAATGTAGTCTGAAGCATATGTTAAGATTCCTAAAAATCTTTGTAACTGTTTTTATCTTCAATTTTATTCGGAAACTTATGAATATTTTCCAAAATATGATTTTGAAGATGATGACTTCCTTGTTCTATTTCTATCCCAAGAAAATGTATTTTGCTTTTAAAAAAGTTAAGATTTCTTTTTGGAAAGAATGATTCCAAGAAGATCACATTTTTTAAGAACAGCTGCTACGTGTAACAAATGTTCATTTTCATTGTTGCTGAATATGAGGATATCATCTACATAAACACAACAAAATTTTTCAAAAGATCTGAATGCATTTTGCATATGTCTTTGAAATATAGATGGAGCTTGTTTTAGACCGAAATGTACAACAGTCCATTGGTAATGTCCTTGGGGACATGTGAAAGCTGTTAAGAGTTGTGATTCAACGTCAAGTAAAACTTTCCAAAAGCCAAATTTACAGTCGAAAGAACTGAATATTGTTTTTCCTCTAATAAGGGTGAGAAGTCCATCTTTATTAGGGAGATTATGTCTATCACTTATAGTGGCTTTGTTAATATCTTTGTAGTTAACTACCATTCTTTTCTTTCCTCTTCTTATTTTTGCATCATTTCGACAAGGAAAGCGTGAGATTTGTGAGGAGATTTACTTGGAATGATGACCTTTATTTCAAGTAGTTCTTTGAATTGTTTATTAAATTCTTCGACATTTTGAGGACTGTATTTCATAGGTTTAACTGTGATGATAGCGGTCGGTCGATTAATTTTATGTTTGCTTTCATCCATGGTTTAGACTTTATTAGGTCTATAAGAATTTCTGAGCAAACTTTTTCAAGTAAACTTTCAATTTTTGAAAATTTTTATTGGTTAAGTAAAAATTTGAACTCTTCCTCATTCTCCCACATTTTAAAGGCAAGGTTTCTTCAATTTTGCTTTGAGAGATGTTGACAGGTTCTGGTTTTTTAATTTTTGAATTATTTTTCATCGATTCTAAAAATCCAGGTTTTCCATTTCTATAAGTGTTTGTGATTTTATCAACAATGATTTGAACAACATTGTTGTGGAAAGTAACTGTTTTGAGATTATGTACAAATGGTCAATATAAAAGACAGAAGTTATTTCCTATGATGAAATCTATTCCACATTCTTGTTAGTATACAGCGGGGATATGGAATATTTCTCTGGCAAGTCTTATTTGTAAATCAACACATTTTTTGTTGATAATTATAGTTCTCACTTTATTTACTGTCTTCATTTGAACCATCCCCCCCCTCTCTCTCTCTCTCTCTCTCTCTCTCTCTATATATATATATATATATATATATATATATATATATATATATATATATATATATATATATATATATATATATATATATATATATATATATATATATATATATATATATATATATATATATATGACAGAAACAAAGATGGACAAAGAACAGCCAAGGCATAAGTGCGTCATATGACATGCTTTCCATATCAACCGATAATTTGATTCAAAGATTTACATTCAATGAGACATAAAAATTTCAACTTGATATACTTCAATAAAACTTCAGCCCAAGTGGCATAGAAAATACAATTTCGGATTATCATTTTGCTAGCATTTACAGGCTTTCATCCCTACCTAGCCTTCTGCCAATACCAAAGTGATACGAGTCATTTTCTAAATGACCGAAGGCACAAATCCAATACCAAAGTGATACGAGACAAGCTCTATATGGCCAAAGGCTTCATATCAATACCAAAGTCATTCACTTCATGTTCCAAGGTATAGCTTCATTATCATAATAACACGGGAAAGCACATTGCACATATAACACATAACATACAATTGTCCCTATATTGAACTCACCGTGAAATAACTGAATAGTAAAATGATAATTTGGGCAGCACTACGTCTTTAAAAATGACTTTCTTTGACGAAACCGGGGACTTTTGTCGAAAACTGAACCTTGCGCGGGCATAGTTTCAACTGGAAAAGATTATTTTCTCGGGTCTTCGGTGCGTCGGAACTTGCTTTGGGGGGGGGGGTCTTAGGGCAACTTGAGAGAGAATAGGGGTGTAAAAGTGTGAAAATTGTAAACTAAATTCGGGCAACCTCACACCCTATTTATAGTGTCAGAAGCACCTAATTACGTTGGGCGTAATTTTAGAGTACGCGGGGTGTACTGCCTTGCAAGGCTCTTCGTTGGGCGTACGAAGGGATCAGCTCGGACGCGTCAAGGCTATGACATGTGTCCATCATGAGAAGGAGTAAGGGTGGTTGACTCCGGATCACGTACACGAGTACGCTGAGCGTACTTCTGTATGATGGGCGTAATCCTTCAGACCAACCTCGAAGTTTGTGTTTAAAACTTCAAAAATGCATATCTTTCGCATATGGGCTCAGTTTTTGACGTTCTTTATATGCACACGTAGGTATGACCTTGATCTACAACTTTTGTTTAGATTCCTTCGGCTAATTTTGACTTTATTTTTAATATTATATTTTTAACAAGTCGGGACATGAAAAGTCCGTTCAAAATTCATAACATCTTCATCCGACGTCCTTTTCTTCTGTCTTTTTACCGTTGTACTATTATTGTCGAGACCTTCGATTCTCGTTTAAGTTGTGTCGGCTAAAAATCACTTGATCTTTATTTCGAGTTTCGGGTTGTGTACTACTGTGCCGAATCCTAAAAAAATTATAACTTCCTCATACAAAGTCAGATTTAGACGTTCTTTTTATGAAAATTCTCGATTTAACGAATACTACGACTTCCATTTAGATCACAAAGGCTAAAAAGTACTTTATCGTAAACTCACTTTTACGTCATATGGCGTCGTGCCGGTTCTATCACGAAACTTCAATAAGTCTTAACTTTTTCATTATATGTGAAAACCCGAAGTTCGCTCCGTCATTTGTAACCCTTTCCTTTAATACATTTGTCATTTTCATATTCGCTTCCGTTTACGTTATTAAATTAGGTCATAGATTTGAGATTTTCTATTATGACTTATTGGGTGTCCAAACACATTTAGAACTCATATTAACACCCCATTCTAGTAATCGGAATATTTTTAGAATCGACAGTATCGGGTTACGGCAACTTGATCGGGTGCGACCAAAAGCCACGTCTAACGTCAGTATCGGGTAGAATTCCACCGTGTCCCGAACTTAGAACCTATTTAAAACCCAAAAGACTTCATTTTGAAGCTTTTGCACTCTCTCACTACTCTCTCTCTCTCTAACCTCTCTCCTCAAACCCAAGATTTAGGTCCAAAATCATCAACTTAAGGCTCCAAAACATCAAGGTAACCACTCTAACTCATGGATTAGCACCTTTAGCCTTCAATTTCGTGTTCAAATTATGGGAAATGACTATGTTCATGTGTTTACGGCCCTGGAAAATTCTTGGGCCGTGAACACACATAAAGGGGGGTTTTGAGCCTTAAAACCCTTCCAAACCACCTTTGGAGCTTAGATATGGCTTAATGACTTGATGGAACGGACTTAGAACACCTTGAACTTCAATTTTGGGGAGTAAACTTGAGTTTACTGCCCAAGAACATGCTTGGGCCGTAAACTCATTATCATGGAGAGTAAACTCATTTTCAAGTGTTTAAATGCCACTTAAACACACCAATAGCCTTGGATTAAAGTCTAGAATCAACCACAATCGATTTAGGGGCCTTAAACATGATGAAAACCATCCCTTTAAGATTTCAAGACCGTAAACCCCCCAAGAATGGGTTCCTGGGCCGTAAACTCACATAAACAAGTCAAATGATGCCCTAAATTATTCTAAGGCTTGTATAATTAGTTTAAATCACATGTGATTGATCTAGGGCCACAAATTCATGAAAGGAATGGTCACATAGGAGCTTATGGCCGTAAACACCTAGTTTACAGCCATAAAACTCCATTTGGTAATGTCCTTAATGGTTAGACTCATTCCTATGCCTTAGATTAAATCATAGCAACCTTTCCCAAGTGTTATTTGACCATTTAGCACCATAAAACCCCTCATCCATGAGTTCACGGCCGTGAACTCATTTGGAGTTGGTCTTAGGGCCGTAAACTCCCTAAGGAGTTTACTCTTGAAGAGCAAACACATTATCCGAGCCCTATACATCCGTAGATGTCACCCGGGTCACTCCAAACACTTGATTTGAAGTGTTTTCTTGTATTGGAGTGTATAATCATCCCTAATTAGTGATTTAAAGTCTAATTAGATACATTTGTATATCATTTCATATTACATAGGAACCTCGCGCGTTATCAAGCCCCGAAGCGACACTTAGCATCTAAACTGTCACGTTTTCTCGCCTGGTGAGTTCATGCCCCTACCATTTTTCAATGCTTTTACTATTTTTAGGGGGGGGATACAGGAAAAGTACAAGGAATACTTGTACTCAAAAACTTGTTTTACATGTGTTGTGTTTCATATTTCATATGCTTTTAACGTTAACAATCGTAACAGATAACCGTTTGAACTTGCAGAACACATTACCGTATTATTTGTGAAAAACGTTATAAAATGTTGTATTTTATATTTTCACAAATGGTTTTCCACATTATATCAGTTAAAAGCATAACATTTGAATTTTGAACATGAAACTTAGTACACTGTTTTGTCCTCGGTAACACTCCACAGAGATACGCGAGTGGAGGATCATTGTTTGTAACAATATCTTTCTGTATTATTACTAGTAAATTTGTTATTCCTATAAATTGGAGACACGTCCTCGGAGAGCACTCCACAGATATATGCGAGTGGAGGACCGCACCCATAACCAGAATCTCTTAGATAGGGAGCGTGACTTGAGTGTATAGATCTATACGGGGCTGACTACCCCGCACCTGGCTGCTAGCTATAGCCGAACCGAAAGGTTCAAGGGTGATGAGAGTCATAAAGTGATTTGGACGAATTATTGCCATATCTAGTCTATCGTATGGTTATGGAACTCGCAATTTGGATAACAGAGATTTACTTGTTAGTAATAATGGATTTAGTAACTAGTTTACTTTGTACTTATTAGTTTTATATACGTGTTAAAACTAATACCTTTCAAAAAGATAACCAGGTTTTCAGTATACATCTTTTACATTACATTTCAGATTGGTAACCAACATTTAGGAAAATATGGGATTTTCCTGGGATAACAGTTGTTCATAACCATATTTGTGTAACAAAACAGATAACTAAACTTTACATATAAGAAAATATGGGATTTTCTTGGGTTCGTAACTTTTTCAGAAACCGAAAGGGAACTTGTACATTTTCAGAAAACAAAACCGCTTATGATCTCACCAGCTTTATGCTGATTTTCAAACTGCTTGTATTCTCAGGTCCGCATTAGACAGGTACCCGATGATCCTTTTGATGAAGACGGAGTGCGTTGAAGACACGTCTTACTTTTGTTCATATATATACATATGTATCACACTTGTAACACTTGGTTTTCAAACAAATGTAAACTTTTATATGTAATGTAATGGTTGTTTACTTTGCTTACTATGTACATTGGTTATGATATTCAACATGAAGTCACCTCCGCCCCGGAACGTTTCCGCCATGGGTTTCGGGGTGTGACAGATTGGTATCAGAGCCCTTGTTTATAGTGAACTAAGTATACCAAACCTTACATGGTATAAGACTATAAACACTAAGGGGCCTAAGTGTTCTGAACTAAAAGTATACTTTAAAATATAAGTATTTTCAAAAAGTATATAAGTATCCCTAACCATCGAAATCCGTGACTACAAGTAGAACAAAACATAAGTAAATGGGTGTTGTATGCTGCGGTTAAACCTAGGCAGTTTTGTAGTCGTGTCTAGGATCAATATAGCCTAGCCAACTATATTCATTCGAGACACGGCCAACATGTGCTTGGGAGTGATTGTGGTATACGACATGCCTAAAACTTACCCCAATACCCAAACATTGAGTCGTCGTTGTAGCGAATCACAAAATACTATGGGAGTATTTCTAGTGCCAGCTTCATTAGAGAAATCCTCATTTCAACGTTGCTCCTCGATCATTCTTTTAGCAATTATTTATCTGCTTTGATAATTCATTCCTGCTTTATCGCTTAATAGAATTCAATATCTGTCATATCTCTTGATTCAATTCAAAGTACTTACCATCCTCTCTTTCTTGATCTTTATAGATCAAGATGCCTCCAAGAAAAAGACCCAGCTCAAAGAACAACAATCCTCCTCCGCCACCACCTCCTCCTCAATTTGACCCTGTGATGTTCCAGGCAGCTGTTACTGCCGTAGTGGCAGCTGCTATGTCGCAAATGAACCCCGGTGGTTCAGGAGGTGGTTCCCAGCCCCAAAACCAGGAAGGTAGCCAGGGACACAAAAAGGAGTGTTCCTATAAAGATTTCATGAACGCGAAACCCTCGTCCTTCGATGGCACTGGAGGTGTCATTTCCCTCACCCGATGGTTCGAGAAAATCGAATCTATCTTTGAAATCTGTGCCTGTTCGGAATCTGACAAAGTGAAGTTCGCAGCCTATACCTTTATCGATAAAACCCTGACTTGGTGGAACGGCCGAGTCAAATCCCTAACTCTACTTGTAGCCAATGCTATGGGTTGGAAAGCCATGAAAGAACTCCTTATAGCTGAGTACTGCCCTCGGGGCGAAATACAGAAGTTAGAGCATGAGCTCTGGAACCTGAAGATGAAGGGTTCCGATATTGCCGCATACACTTCCAGATTCGATGACCTAGGGCTACTCTGTCCGGGATTGGTTACCTCGGAAAGTAAAAAGATCGAGAGATTCATCTGGGGGCTAACCCAACCAACCAAAGGAAATGTCTTAGCTGCGAGGCCGGATACATATGACAGGGACAAAAACTTAGCCCAGACCCTGATTGACCACAATGATGATATCGAGGAAGGAGCCACCACTCCTGAACCGACCAAGAGGAGTGGTGAGAAAAGTAAATTTTGGAAGAAGAAGAAGGGTCAATCTTCTCAAGAATCCTCAAAGAAACAGCAGACTGTAGCAGTTCATGCTGCTACTACCCCCATTGTTGCTGCTTCTGTTGTGGGATCTACAGCCCAAACACCCACTAGTAGGTATGTTGGTAGCCTTCTCCAATGTGAAAAGTGTAAATACCACCATAACCCCGGCCCCTGCCGTGAACTGTCATGCACTAACTGTGGTAAAAAGGGGCATACGATCCGATTCTGTAAGCACCAGCCCAATCAGCCAATCAATCTTCTGGAGCAGGTGTTGGTCAAGCCTGCTATAATTGTGGAGAAGTTGGGCACTTCAAGAGAAACTACCCCAAGAAGGAGACAACTGATAATACCGGGAGAGTCCTAGCCATGGGACGGGAGGAGGCGGTCGCCGATCCCACCATTGTTTCGGGTACGTTCCTTCTCGACAACTCTTATGCTAGTATCCTTTTCGATTATGGTGTTGAGCGTAGTTTTGTTAGCCATTCATTTAAACACCTCCTTAAACATAATCCCCAACCATTAACCGAAACATTTACCGTCAAAATGGCTAACGGTGAGAAAGAAAACGCTAGCGATATCTTCATAGGTTGTACCCTTACCCCGAACGATCATTCATTTCCCATCGATCTTATGCCAGTTTCTATAAAGAGCTTTGATGTCATCATTGGCATGGATTGGTTGAGTCCCAATCATGCTGATATCCTTTGTATCGAAAAAGCCATCCGTGTCAACCTTCCCTCTGGTCAGACTCTCATGATCTATGGAGATAAGCTTAGCTCCAATCTTCGCATCACTTCCTGCATCAAAGCTCAGAAACTCTTGCGAAAGGAACGCCAAGCATTCCTAGCCCATGTAATCAACGAGAAACAGGAAGTTAAAGACCTCGCGAGCATCCTCGAAGTCTGTAACTTTCCTGATGTCTTTCCCGAAGAGCTTCCGGGAATTCCTCCTGAACGTCAAGTTGAGTTTCGCATCGACCTAATTCCTGGAGCTATCCCCGTAGCCAAATATCCATATCGCTTAGATCCAACGGAAATGTAGGAGTTATCCAGCCAACTCAACGAGTTACTCAGCAAAGGGTTCATCAGACCGAGTTCCTCACCCTGGGGAGCTCCGGTTTTGTTTGTGAAGAAGAAAGATGGATCCTTCCGAATGTGCATCGACTACCGTGAATTGAATAAGTTAACCGTCAAGAACCGATATCCCCTTCCGCGAATAGATGACCTTTTCGATCAACTTCAGGGAGCTAGCTACTTCTCAAAGATAGACCTTAGGTCAGGGTACCATCAGCTACGAGTTCATTAAAGTGATGTTTCCAAAACAGCTTTCAGGACTCGATATGGACACTACGAGTTTGTAGTGATGCCCTTCGGTTTAACCAACGCACCGGCAGTGTTCATGGACCTGATGAACCGGGTGTGTCGCCCTTTTCTGGACAAGTTCGTCATTGTGTTCATTGATGACATACTTGTCTACTCTAGAACTGAAGAAGATCACAAGCAACACTTGAGGTTAGTGTTGGAAACCCTTAGATTCGAAAAGTTGTACGCGAAATTTTCCAAGTGTGAATTCTGGATTCGGAAGGTAACTTTCCTCGGTTACGTGGTAAGAGAAGAGGGTATTCACGTGGATCCATCCAAGATCAAAGCGATAGAGAATTGGTCGGCACCGAAGATACCCACAGAAATCCGTCAATTCTTGGGTCTCGCCGGCTATTATCGGAGATTCATCCAAAAAATTTCCTGAATCGCCAAACCTCTAACCACTCTGACACAGAAAGGTGTACCCTTTTGTTGGAGTGAAGAGCAAGAAACTGCATTCCAAACATTAAAGCAAGCCTTGTGCAGCGCGCCTGTTCTGTCCCTACCCGAAGGGACAGAGGACTTCGTTGTTTATTGTGATGCGTCTAACCAGGGCTTAGGCTGTGTGCTTATGCAAAGGGGAAAAGTGATTGCATATGCCTCGAGACAGCTGAAGGCACACGTGATCAACTATACCACCCATGACCTGGAGTTAGGAGCCGTAGTCTTTGCACTGAAGATTTGGATACATTATCTCTACGGGACCAAGTGTATGGTCTTCACTGACCATAAGAGCCTGCAACACATCTTCAATAAGAAGGACTTAAACATGAGGCAACGACGATGGGTAGAACTACTCAGTGACTATGAGTGTGAAATCCGCTACCATCCTGGCAAGGCCAATGTGGTAGCAGATGCCCTTAGCCGAAAGGATAGTTCAAGCCGAAAAGTGAAGACCCTGACGATGACTATCCATGCAAATCCGAGAGGCCAATTAGAAGCCCTTAAACTTGAGAACGTGTCAAGCGAGGCCTTGAGGGGAATGGATAAGAAACTTGAGATCAGAGGTGACGGAGTCTATTGTTTCATGGACCGAATCTGGATTCCAAAGTCCGGAGGATTCAGGGAGATTGTCATGGAGGAAGCACACAAGACCAAATACTCTGTTCACCCAGGTTCGGACAAGATGTACCTGGATCTCAAGAAACAATTCTGGTGGCCAAACATGAAAGCCGAGATCGCTACTGTAACACCCAAAGTTTGGAAGGCCAAGAAAGGAAAGAAAACCTTAATGTTAAGGGGCGACTCGGCGAGTCCAAGGAGGAACTCGGCGAGTCCGAGCGGGATCCGGGTCGAGGAGTAAGTGACCGACTCGGCGAGTCTGGTCTGTGCGTGGAAAACCATAAATTCGGGACTTGGAGCCTATATAAACGTCTTAATCTTCTTCCTAGGGTTCCTTACTGCCTCTTAAGCCCTGGATATCAAACCCTAGCCGCCATATCCTCTATTTGAGCCATTTATTGCCTTCAAGAGTGCATTAAGCTTGGAGAAAGAAGAAGAATCTTGAGAGTGCAAGAAGGGGGCTATAGATCCGGGATTGGGAAGACATTTCTGAGCTTTTGGAGGTATAAACTAGTTCCTGGACCCTTTTTGCATCTAGATTTATGTGTGGTTGTTGGGGCTCTTTAGCCATAATGATATTATTTTGAGTTAGGAGCCGGATCTGGAGTTGCTACTTCAGATCCAAGTGTGTTATGGACTGGAGAAGCATAAAGTATCAGCGCTTGAGTCGATTTTGAAGCCCCATGGCCTTAAACCCTAGTTTATGGTGCTTTTTGCCTAGATCTCCCTCTCTACACGTAAAGTTTGCAACTTTACGTGGGGGATAGGCTTGGGAAGGGTAGATCTACAGTTTGGAGTCTATGCATGACTCGAAAGTCCTCTGCATGTATATAGATCTGAATGGACTCGGCGAGTCCTTCGAGTGGACTCGGCGAGTAGCTTGAAGATGAGGAGGAACTCGACGAGTGGGATGAACAGCTCGTCGAGTCGGATGAAGATGGGCATGAACTCAACGAGTTGGATGAACAAATCGGCGAGTTGGATAAAGATTGCCTTGTGCTCGGCGAGTCTGCTCTTGGACTCGACGAGTCGAGTCGCGTAGTCCCAAACCCTTCGAGTTAAGACTCGGGTCAGTGAGTCGAGCAAGGACTCAGTGAGTTGGTCAGGATAGGATTCGGGAATCAGTAGACTCGGCAAGTCAGGGGCTGACTCGGCGAGTCAAGTCGCAATTGGAAGGACTTTGAGCATAAGATCTCGGTGAGTCAGTAAGTGGACTCGGCGAGTAGGGTTGACCTGGAAAGGTTGACTTTGACCAGGACTTTGACTTGACTAGAGTTGACTTGGTTGTCTGTCAGGGGCCAGTTTGACTCAGTGTTGTATTGATATTGGTAGCTCGGGGAGCTAGTGGAGCAGCAGTTCGGAGTTAGTGGTCAGGTAGCGGTCAAAGGGATTAGCAGCAGCAGTTCAGCAGTATCAGGTGAGTTTCCCATTGTATGAATGGGTCTACGGCCACAATGTCGGCCCATGTAGTTATGAGTAGAAGACCCGGGGGTTAGCCCTAGGCACAGTATGCTAGTGTGATACTCGGGACGAGGTCCAATGATAGAGGGCGGGTGCCCAAGGAATGGTTTATGTGATAGTTTATACTTGTTGTCTGTGTGATACTTGTATGTGCCTGATAGGGAGGTGAGTGTGGGCGAGGTCCCGTATCTCACCAATAGCAGAGTGTGGATGGTGTTCCACATCTCAGTAGCAGCAGAGCAGGGGCAAGGCCTGTGAGTTTTAGCAGCACAGGTGGGACCTGGTAGGGACCTTAGTGTCAAGTTAGGGGATCGAGAATCCCAGGTTTGTAGTGCCTGAATGGAAGAGTAGATTGAGCAGTTATAGGTGATCGAAGTTCTTTGGAAGTCGCTGGGAGCGACTAGTGGTGGTGTTGGGACTAGCTATCGGTGGGAGCCGGTAATCCAGTCATTGATAGGTTGGTAGGGACCAGGGTGGTCTCAGTTCATCCGGATGTCAGAAAAGGAACAACAGAAGTGTCAGGCAGTGGCAGTGCGAGTATGCAGCGCATGTGGAATTCAGTTAGTTGATCGTGGGGTGCTCTGCACCAAACCATAGTAGAAAGAAATGTCTAGTGGATACTGGCGATAATGACCCGTACTGGTAAGCAGGGGTGATGGAGTTGGTGAAGGATAGGGCCTTCACAGTGCTAGAAGGAATAGTTGGTTATGGGGTTTTGCCTTGGAAAGGCAAGGAATTATGCAAGGAAAGAAGGGGTGAAACCCTATAGGTTCAGTGTAGTACTCAGTGAGTACCAGGCGGAGTATCGGTTGAGTAAGTCGTGTTTCCAGAATGTTCAGGGTCAGGGTTGACCCGAGATGATTATCCGCAAGGTTTGATGCTAGTCAGAATGATCGGGCGGTAGGCCAGCGAAGGAAGGCAGCTAGTGATTGGGATAATTGGTTGGGTATTGCAGGCAGATCGCAGGCGGTGGGCCATAGCAAACTTCGAGGACGAAGTTTAGTTTGAGTGGGGGAGAGTTGTAACACCCAAAGTTTTGAAGGCCAAGAAAGGAAAGAAAACCTTCATGTTAAGGGGCGACTTGGCGAGTCCAAGGAGGAACTCGGCGAGTCCGAGCGGGATCCGGGTCGAGGAGTAAGTGACCGACTCGGCGAGTCGGCCAAGGTGACTCGGCGAGTCTGGTCTGTGCGTGCAAAACCCTAAATTCGGGACTTGGAGCCTATATAAACGTCTTAATCTTCTTCCTAAGGTTTCTTACTGCCTCTTAAGCCCTGGATATCAAACCCTAGCCGCCATATCCTCTATTTGAGCCATTTATTGCGTTCAAGAATTCATTAAGCTTGGAGAAAGAAGAAGAATCTTGAGAGTGCAAGAAGGGGGCTATAGATCCGGGATTGGGAAGACATTTCTGAGCTTTTGGAGGTATAAACTAGTTCCTGGACCCTTTTTGCATCTAGATTTATGTGTGGTTGTTGGGGCTCTTTAGCCATAATGATATTATTTTGAGTTAGGAGCCGGATATGGAGTTGCTACTTCAGATCCAAGTGTCTATGGACTGGAGAAGCATAAAGTATCAGCGCTTGAGTCGATTTTGAAGCCCCCTGGCCTTAAACCCTAGTTTATGGTGCTTTTTGCCTAGATCTCCCTCTCTACACGTAAAGTTTGCAACTTTACGTGAGGGATAGGCTTGGGAAGGGTAGATCTACAGTTTGGAGTCTATGCATGACTCGAAAGTCCTCTGCATGTATATAGATCTGAATGGACTCGGCGAGTCCTTCGAGTGGACTCGGCAAGTAGCTTGAAGATGAGGAGCAACTCGACGAGTGGGATGAACAGCTCGTCGAGTCGGATGAAGATGGGCATGAACTCGACGAGTTGGATGAACAAATCGGCGGGTTGGATGAAGATTGCCTTGTGCTCGGCGAGTCTGCTCTTGGACTCGACGATTCGGGTCACGTAGTCCCAAACCCTTCGAGTTAAGACTCGGGTCAGTGAGTCGAGCAAGGACTCAGTGAGTTGGTCAGGACAGGATTCGGGAATCAGTAGACTCGGCGAGTCAGGGGCTGACTCGGCGAGTCAAGTCGCGATTGGAAGGACTTTGAGCATAAGATCTCGGCGAGTCAGTAAGTGGACTCGGCGAGTAGGGTTGACCTGGAAAGGTTGACTTTGACCAGGACTTTGACTTGACTAGAGTTGACTTGGTTGTCTGTCAGGGGCCAGTTTGACTCAGTGTTGTATTGATATTGGTAGCTCGGGGAGCTAGTGGAGCAGCAGTTTGGAGTTAGTGGTCAGGTAGTGGTCAAAGGGATTAGCAGTAGCAGTTCAGCAGTATCAGGTGAGTTTCCCATTGTATGAATGGGTCTACGGCCACAATGCCGGCCCATGTAGTTATGAGTAGAAGACCCGGGGGTTAGCCCTAGGCACAGTATGCTAGTATGATACTCGGGACAAGGTCCAATGATAGAGGGCGGGTGCCCAAGGAATGGTTTATGTGATAGTTTATACTTGTTGTCTGTGTGATACTTGTAAGTGCCTGATAGGGAGGTGAGTGTGGGCGAGGTCCCGTATCTCACCAATAGCAGAGTGTGGATGGTGTTCCACATCTCAGTAGCAGCAGAGCAGGGGCGAGGCCCAAGTCAGGAAAGGAGTGAGTGTGGGCTGGGCCCGTATCTCACTACCAGTAGGAGCATGGACGGGGTTCCGTGACTCATCAGTAGCAGGTCAGGGGCGGGGCCCAGAGATAGGCGAGGCCTTAGGACAAGATCCGTTAGTATGTGTTTAGCTTATGTGAGATGTTTATGTTCTATTATTTGTTAGTGGGCGAGGCCCTGTGACAGGCGAGGCCTACGTGAAACAGATCTGTATCCGAGCGGGGCTCGAAGCCAGGCGGGGCCATTGTAGCGGGCGAGGCCCGAGGTAGGGGGCGAGGCCCAGGATAGCGGGTGCGGCCCAGTATGTGCAGTATGTGGTTATGCATGGTATGTGGTAGGGTGGGGAACTCACTAAGCTTCGTGCTTACGGTTTTCAGTTTTGGTTTCAGGTACTTCCGGTAGCGGATGATGGAGCTCGGGATGATCGCATGGCACACACCATAGCTTAGACAGCCTGGGAATGTTTACTCTGATAACAAATATGTATTTTGAAACTAACACTTTGCTTATGTTTGAAAACGATGAATTTGATTAACGTAATGTTTTATTAAATGAAATTTTTAGTCTTGAATTTTGGGACGTTACAGCTACATTCGTGGGCAAGTGTCTGACTTGCACCAAAGTGAAAGTCGAGTACCAGAAACCCTCGGGTCTACTCCCGCAACCCGAGATACCCGAGTGGAAATGGGAGATGATTACCATGGATTTCATCACCAAGTTACCCAAGTTTCCGAGTGGGTACGATACCATTTGGGTAATTGTCGATCATTTGACAAAATCCGCTCACTTCATTCCTATCAAAGAATCATTCAAGATGGAAAGACTCGCGCGAATCTACATCCAAGAGGTAGTCCGACTGCACGGTGTGCCTACGTCCATTATCTCTGACTGAGATAGCAGGTTTACCTCAAGGTTTTGGCAGTCCCTTCAGAAAGCTCTTGGAACTAGGCTAGATATGAGCACAACTTATCATCCTCAGACCAACGGACAGAGTGAGAGAACTATCCAAACCCTGGAAGACATGCTGAGAGCATGTGTCATTGATTTCGGAAAGTCGTGGGACACACATTTGCCTTTGATAAAGTTCTCGTATAACAACAGTTACCACACCGGTATCAAGACTACCCCATTCGAGGCCCTCTACGGTCGCAAGTGCAGATCCCCTCTGTGCTGGGCCGAGGTAGGGGACACGCAGCTAGCCAAGAGTAGATTCCCCGACAGTGCTCTCACTGGTCCTGAAATCATTCGCGAAAACCACCAAAAAGATTATCCAAATCCGGGAACGATTGAAAGCTTCACGAGATCGCCAAAAGAGTTACGCTGATAACCGACGGAAATCTCTGGAGTTCCAGGTTGGAGACCGTGTCCTGTTGAAGGTCTTGCCCTGGAAAGGCATGATACGCTTCAGAAAGCGTGGGAAACTTAATCCGAAGTACATTGGACCCTTCGAGATCCTCGTCAGGATCGGTCTGGTAGCCTATAAACTTCGATTACCCCATGAGCTTAGTAACATTCATCCCGTCTTCCATGTCTCTAATCTTAAGAAGTGCTTATCCGATGAAACCCTCGTGATTCCCCTAGATAAGATCAAGATAAACGAAAACTTGAACTTTGTGGAGGAACCGATCGAAATCATGGATCGAGAGATCAAACGCACAAAGCAAAGCCGCATCCCGATAGTGAAGGTTCGCTGGAATGCCAAGTGGGGACCGGAATTCACTTGGGAGCGTGAAGACTTGATGAAACAGAAATATCCGCATCTCTTTTCGAATCCATGATTTGTTTCTAAATTCTGAATTTTAGGACGAAATTCCCTATAACGGGGGGATAATGTGACAACCCGAAGTTCGCTCCGCCATTTGTAACCCTTTCCGTTAATACATTCGTCATTTTCAAATTCGTTTCCGTTTACATTATTAAATTAGGTCATAAATTTGAGATTTGCTATTATGACTTAATGGGTGTCCAAACACATTTAGAACTCATATTAACACCCCATTCTAGTAATCAGAATATTTTTAGAATCGACCATATCGGGTTACGGCAACTTGATCGGGTGCGACCAAAAGCCACGTCTAACGTCAGTATCGGGTAGAATTCCACCGTGTCCCGAACTTAGAACCTATTTAAAACCCAAAAGACTTCATTTTGAAGCTTTTGCACTCTCTCGCTACTCTCTCTCTAACCTCTCTCCTCAAACCCAAGATTTAGGTCCAAAATCATCAACTTAAGGCTCCAAAACATCAAGGTAACCACTCTAACTCATGGATTAGCACCTTTAGCCTTCAATTTCGTGTTCAAATTATGGGAAAGGACTATGTTCATGTGTTTACGGCCCTGGAACATTCTTGGGCCGTGAACACACATAAAGGGGGTTTTTGAGCCTTAAAACCCTTCCAAACCACCTTTGGAGCTTAGATATGGCTTAATGACTTAATGGAACGGACTTAGAACACCTTGAACTTCAATTTTGGGGAGTAAACTTGAGTTTACTGCCCAAGAACATGCTTGGGCCGTAAACTCATTATCATGGAGAGTAAACTCATTTTCAAGTGTTTAAATGCCACTTAAACACACCAATAGCCTTGGATTAAAGTCTAGAATCAACCACAATCGATTTAGGGGCCTTAAACATGATGAAAACCATCCCTTTAAGAGTTCACGACCGTAAACCCCCCAAGAATGGGTTCCTGGGCCGTAAACTCACATAAACAAGTCAAATGATGCCCTAAATTCATTCTAAGGCTTGTATAATTAGTTTAAATCACATGTGATTGATCTAGGGCCACAAATTCATGACAGGAATGGTCACATAGGAGCTTATGGCCGTAAAAACCTAGTTTACAGCCGTAAACTCCATTTGGCAATGTCCTTAATGGTTAGACTCATTCCTATGCCTTAGATTAAATCATAGCAACCTTTCCCAAGTGTTATTTGACCATTTAGCACCATAAAACCCCTCATCCATGAGTTCACGGCCGTGAACTCATGTGGAGTTGGTCTTAGGGCCGTAAACTCCCTAAGGAGTTTACTCTTGAAGAGCAAACACATTATTCGAGCCCTATATGTCCGTAGATGTCACCCGGGTCACTCCAAACACTTGATTTGAAGTGTTTTCTTGTATTGGAGTGTATAATCATATCTAATTAGTGATTTAAAGTCTAATTAGATACATTTGTATATCATTTCATATTACATAGGAACCTCGCGCGTTATCAAGCCCCGAACCGATACTTAGCATCTAAACTGTCACGTTTTCTCGCCTGGTGAGTTCATGCCCCTACCATTTTTCAATGTTTTTTACTATTTTTAGGGGGGATACAGGAAAAGTACAAGGAATACTTGTACTCAAAAACTTGTTTTACATGTGTTGTGTTTCATATTTCATATGCTTTTAACGTTGACAATCGTAACAGATAACCGTTTGAACTTGCAGAACACATTACCGTATTATTTGTGAAAAACGTTATAAAATGTTGTATTTTATATTTTTAGAAATGGTTTTCCACATTATATCAGTTAAAAGCATAACATTTGAACTTTGAACATGAAACTTAGTACATTGTTTTGTCCTCGGTAACACTCCACAGAGATACGCGAGTGGAGGATCATTGTTTGTAACAGTATCTTTCTGTATTATTAGTAGTAAATTTGTTATTCCTATAAATTGGAGACACGTCCTCGGAGAGCACTCCACAGAGATACGCGAGTGGAGGACCGCACCCGTAACCAGAATCTCTTAGATAGGGAGCGTGACTTGAGTGTATAGATCTATACGGGGCTGACTACCCCGCACCTGACTGCTAGCTACAACAGAACCGAAAGGTTCAAGGGTGACGAGAGTCATAAAGTGATTCGGACGACTTATTGCCATATCTAGTCTATCGTATGGTTATGGAACTCGCAATTTGGATAACAGAGATTTACTTGTTAGTAATAATGGATTTAGTAACTAGTTTACTTTGTACTTATTAGTTTTATATACGTGTTAAAACTAATACCTTTCACAAAGATAACCGGGTTTTCAGTATACATCTTTTACATTACATTTCAGATTGGTAACCAACTTTTAGGAAAATATGGGATTTTCCTGGGATAACAGTTGTTCATAATCATATTTGTGTAACAAAACAGATAACCAAACTTTACATATAAGAAAATATGGGATTTTCTTGGGTTCGTAACTTTTTCAGAAACCGAAAGGGAACTTGTACATTTTCAGAAAACAAAACCGCTTATGAACTCACCAGCTTTATGCTGATTTTCAAATTGCTTGTATTCTCATGTCCGCATTACACAGGTACCCGATGATCCTTTTGACGAATACGGAGTGCGTTGAAGACACGTCTTACTTTTGTTCATATATATACATATGTATCACACTTGTAACACTTGGTTTTCAAACAAATGTAAACTTTTATATGTAATGTAATGGTTGTTTACTTTGCTTACTATGTACATTGGTTATGATATTCAACATGAAGTCACCTCCGCCCTGGGTTTCAGGGTGTGACATTATAACTCATATTTCGATGAGGATTTTGCCTAAACATTTCTAACGAGATAATTTACAACTATCAATAACATTAGTTTTACTTATTTCCAACTTAAATGTTTTCGTTAATTTTGATAATTGATTTTTGATCGGAATCTCATAAGACTTCCAATACTTACCGAATGATTGTAAACATAGTTTTACTTCTAATCTCATAAAACTATCTTGTTAGAATTCAATACTCAAAACCATATTATATTTAATAATATTCATTTTTAAACTAAAAAACATTATAACTGAACGTGTATGTTACAAGCATGTAAAGATACAACCCTCCACATCAGACAACCACCTCATTGCCACAATCGGGTCCCTGACCCTATCAAAATTCGGGAGCTTCGTATTGTCGAAGTCCCGGTACTGAAAAGACATCTCCACTCTAACCCCTACAACAGAAACAACCGCGGTAGCTGCAGCAACAACATCATCGAAAATAGCATCATATCAGTCGTCAAAGAGCTCAATCATAGTAATTTTGATAGAACCAAAAATCTTTGGCATATTAGGGGGTATACAAAACAACACCCTTTTTACTTCACTTCTTTTAGAATGAAGGGAGTGGATTCGGATGGGGTGGTGTAGCTGATACCTGACAACAAGTGAGCACACATACTATGATGCTAACACTATGAGAATTTCACACACCAATTGGGCGTAGTTGTACCACAAAGTCAGAGGTGACAACGACTATTTTTTTAATGCCTTAAAAATTATAGATAATTTTCAATTTTCTCATTTTTCACTTTTTTTACATTTTAAATGTTTTTATATTTCACATCTACGATTGTTGCTCATTTGATTTGTCACTTATTGTATTGTGATAACTAATTTATAAAAAAATCTACAATTGTGAAATGGATTCAAAATAATCTAGTTTTGATTTTTTTTTTGTCATCGAGCTTAGACGATGATTCATTCACGGGTGCATTAATTTGAGGGTACCATTAACTTTTTATCAACAATGGCTCAAGCTATGTTCCTTCTCTTTGGTGATGCTGTAAGTTCAAGAGGCGCTGACATATACAAGAAGTTATGTCAATAGAAATCGTGAAGGAACACTTGTACATGATCGTCTCATGGAAGATTACTTGGCTAACAATTCTCGACGTGGTGTTGAGAAGTTTAAATCAATATTCCATATGCGAAAAGAACTATTCTTATGAATTGTTCATGATATGAAAAGACAACATCCATATTTTAGAATACTATGAGATGGTAGAGGAAAAATGTATTTCATTTCATTACAGAAGTGTATGTCTGCAATATGTCAACTCGTATATCGGATAGTTTCTGACACTTATTATGAGTACTTGAAAATGTCTATAGGAACTTCATGTGAAAATTTAGATATGTTTTATGTGGATATTATTGCGATGTATTGATGAGAATATTTGTGTAAATCACTTGAAAGCAACATACAAATGCTTTACACAACACATGCATCTAGAAATGGATTTTTCAAAAAAAAAAAATATTAGACAGCCTTAACTTTGTATATTGATCTTGGAAAAAATTGCCCAACAACATGACCATGTAAATATATGAGGTCCCAACCCTATCCAAAATGTCAATCATATTCATATACATGTTAGGAAATTAATGACATCTTTAGTGTGTGGCTACCAATACCATCTCTTCCAAGTGCCAAGTGCCAACCATATTATGTATTATAGTGGATGCGAAAACTTTGCCCTATTTATCATAGATTGAATTATTTTGTTTTCAATTTTCTTACTCAAACTTGTTTTTTTAGTTTGAAGATAAATATATTAAATGTGCTCAAAGTTGCCTAAACTTAATTAAAATACATAAGTAGTATATTAATCGAATAAACTGAATTATTCTATTGAATAATTTCAACGATTAATAACATCTTTAGTGGGTGGCTGTCATCTCTTCCAAGTGCCAACAATATTATGTATTATAGTGGATGCGAAAACTTTGCCCTATTTATCATAGATTGAATTATTTTGTTTTCAATTTTCTTACTCAAACTAATTTTTTTAGTTTGAAGATAAATATATTAAATGTGCTCAAAGTTGCCTAAACTTTATTAAAATACATAAGTTGTTTATTAATTGAATAACCTAAATTGTTCAATTGAACAATTTGGATCAGACTATTCGATTCGAATATTTAGATTTTTAGATTTGTTTAAGCAAACCCGGTTTATTATTTTGGATTAGTTTTGGTTTATAAAATAAAAACCAAACAATCCAAAAAATCAAATAACAATATGTTTGTTATTTACTTATATTATTTTATTTTAAGATATATTTTTAATCATTTATACATTTACTAAATTATTTATTTTATAGATTAGACAATTTCATCCAATATAATAATATACTTCCACTAAAAGACAATTATCTATGAAATATTAAATTTGAATATATCTTTCTTAGTAGTTGTTTATAAATTCTAATTTACAAATAAATAATTTGTATTGGTTTCTTTTGAAAACCGAATTGCAAAAATTGATCCAGCCGAGTAGTAATGTGGTTGGATTAGATCAGATTTAAATTTAGTTTGTATTATTCGCATCTATATTTTGAAAACCAAAATTCAGTTGATCAGACTGGATCGCAACAATTAGTCCAAACGTGTTGTAAAAATCAACATAGACGGTGCCTAAAAGCTAGGCGGCCTCCTACTGTCTACAATTAATGCTAATCGATCGAGTTAGGCGGAGTTGGTCATGGACGGTTGTAGGCAGTTCTAGGTGGCCCTATGGGGTCATGGGTGGTTCTAGGCAGTCTAGACAATCTAAGCCAGTAAAAAAGTTAGACAGTCAAAATTTTCAAAAAAAAATCAATTAGTCAAATTTATGATATTTTGTGACTAAATTATGATGATTGATGACTAAAAATGCTAAAAAGATCCCCCAATTAATTTAAAAATTATTATATTACGATAATTTAAATATTTAGACGACTGGATATGTCAAAGTTTCATGGTTATTTACTTATTTTGTTAGGATATATGTAATATTTAATTTTTAAAAAGAAATTCTATTACAATTAAGGGTCTCCGCCTAGACGCCTATTAATCATCTCCTAGACCGATTAGTCCTTTAACCTTAGTCGACCATCCGACTACCGACTAACGATTTTTACAACCTTGATCTAAATCAACATCCCTAAAAATACATAAAACTTTTGAAATCGATTATTCAAAATTACGGAGTATTAAAATATCATGTTTTGATATTATTTTTATAATGTTTAATATATTAATTGTTATAAATTTGTACAAAAATAAAATAAAAATTCGTTTTGTACGTAAAGCTTGTAAATACCCTTTTTAACTGGTACTAAAAGGTATTCATTTAATCATTTCAAACCATTGTGGCCACAACTCGCCTAGTATTGCAACATGATGCCTTGTCTACATCGTACATTAAATATTTTATGGGCAACTACTCAACCTTCGTTAATAAAAACACACTTTCACACTAACTAGGAGTGCGTATATATATATATATATTGACAACATATCTTTCTTTTATCCACAAACAATGGCTGATCCAAAATCCATTTCTGATCCTTACGAGCACCTTAAACTCAAACTAAACCCGGATGGGTCATTAACCAGACTTGCCCCGGTTCCAACCTTACCCGCAACACCCGAACTCACATCCGATAACCAACTCGCTCTCTCCAAAGACATACCACTAAACACCACCAACGCCACCTTCATCCGCCTCTTCCGCCCCGTGTCACCACCAACAAACACCACCAAGAACCTCCCAATCATTATCTACTTCCACGGTGGCGGCTTTATCCTCTTTAGCGCCACCTCTTTGCCCTTCCACAATTCATGTGCTGCCATGTCCGCTCACTCTCAGGCGATCGTGATCTCCGTTGAGTACCGTCTCGCCCCAGAACACCGTCTCCCGGCGGCATATGACGATGCCGTGGACGCGGTGTTGTGGGTTCGTGACCAGGCTTTAAGAATCAACAGTTCTGATGAATGGTTGACAAACCACGCTGACTTTTCTAAAGTTTACTTGATGGGAAGTAGTGCAGGAGGAAACATAGTGTACAATGCGGGTTTACGTGCACTTGATCTTGATCTCGATCCGATAAAGATCATAGGGCTCATAATGAACGAACCCTTTTTTGGTGGGGTCGATCGTACCGAATCAGAACTTCGACTAGTAAATGACCCTATTGTCCCTTTGGTGGTGAATGACCTCATGTGGTGTCTCTCACTCCCAAAAGGAAGCGAGAGAGATCATCAATATTGTAATCTATCACATGATCAAAATGGATATCGAAATGAAAAGATTGTACGTCTACCAAAATGCCTAGTCAAAGGTTATAGTGGGGACCCACTAGTTGATAGACAAAAGGAGTTTGCTAATATGTTGGAGGCACGTGGGGTGCACGTGATAAAGAAATTTGATGAAGGGTTTCATGGTGTAGAGTTCTTTGATCCCCAAAAGGCACAAGTCTTGTATGATGATATCAAGAGTTTTATTTGGGCTCTTGATGATAAAGAGTCAGCTTTATGATCCGTTGGAAACATTGGAAAGATGAGGGTGTTATTTTGTAATGCTTTTGTTTTCACTGTAGTTTTTTGTTATTATTATATGAAACAAAATGTATTACTATATTATAACATATGCACTTAGTACTTGCTATCGATAGTTATGTAATAGGTGTTTTATCATCTTTTATTATTTCTTAATAAAAAAAGATGAACTGAAACATATATAATATACAGTATTAATCAGATTGAAAAGGAGTTGGGGTGATTTTGTTACAAGTATATTCAAGTTTTTTTAATGGCGTCATGGCCTCAATTCTTGTGGCGTACCCAAGGTTTCCAGCCCAAAAATCCCAACTTTCTAGCTTCTGTCAAAAATCAAAGAACTAAGACAACATTTTAAGATTGGAATTTTTAGTTTGCAAAAAGTGATATGATACGACTATCAAAATAACCATACGTTTGGTCCCTATGGTTTCTATACCTTACTCGTTTTATAGAGCAATTAATACCAAAGCAACAAGGAATTAATTAAAACAACGCCGAGATCAAGAATATATTGATACTTAACCTGATTCAGGTGAGTATAATTTCAAAATCCTGAAAAATTGAATGAAATCAAAGATAATAATAGTGTTTTGTAAAATGGGTAACCGATATATATTGGGGATACAATACGAGGACGACTCTACGAAGAAACTTAGAGCATACCTGAGATCTGGAACCCTAAACTAGGAATGAGCAAAAATCATGTTGCTGGTACCGAAACTCTACCGGTACCGTATACATACATGTGGGTCGGCGTCGGTTCCTGCGAATCAAGCAAAACGGTTCCCGAGACTTTGGATACTCGGTGCTTCGGGTTAAGGAATTCATTGAAATTGAACCAGAATTTGTGCATATTTTTCTTTTCAACTTTAATCACTCATAACTCTCTCGTATCAACTTGAATTGGGTTGATTCTTCTTCTTGCATATTCTTCTTTGACTTGGCTGCATGTTAGACTCAAAGAATCAATTGAATTAGATAAGTATACCCCGAGTTACATAGTCTTAAACATAGGCATCTGAAAATATAAAATTTCCAGATTTTAGTTTTTTTTTTTTTTTACTAGACATGCGTAAAGTTTTCCTCGACTTTGAACTCAAATCGGGGAACTTCTTCTTCATGCATTTTTTTCTATGTATTATTTATATGTTAGGCTCACTAATCAACAAATTTGGGTAAATATAGCTTCAGTTGCATGGTCCTCAACAAAGTTACTTGAAAGCTTAAATTTTCTAGATTTGTTTTTATTTTTTAATTAGAATTTATGCATAATGTTTTTTAGTTTTAAAAACTCATAACTCTTTCGTATAAACTCGAATTTAGCTGATTTTTCTTTTTCTATATTTACTTTGTTGTCTTAGCTGCGTGTTAGGCTCAAGGACCTCCAGTTTTGTTATACTTTAGCTCAAGTTTTATAGCCTAAAATATGTTTGTTGCACATAGAAAGTCAGTACTAAAATGGAATGGTATCGAAGTAGTGGTGCCATATAGTACACATCATTTTAGTACTCAGTACGCACAAAATCACACTTTCGTTTTCGGTACTTTCGCTATCAGTACCGATTCGATGCGGATCCAAGGGACCGAGCTCACCCTTAACCTAAACTAAAGAGAGCGATGTTGGTAATTTTAGAGAGAGAGAGAAGATTAACGATGAGGAAGGAGGACCGGAGGAAGAAGGGGATTACGTCGTTGTCATAGGAGAAAGAGGTCGGCAACAGTGGCGATGATAAGTTTACTAAAGGTGGGTCACTTGACCCACCTATTTTTTTATTATTTTAACAAGTTTTATAGAAATAAAAATTGTGAAGTACCTTAAATCTTTTAAGTGAATTACCTTAATGTTTTAAAAAAAATGTTTAAATAAAGATTCTCAAAGTTTATATTTTATATTTTAATAGCCAAAATAACTAATTCATTTAAGATATAATCGAATAAAAATAGCTCTAAATTTAAATAAAAATATCCTTTGACAATTCGTAGATGTTATTTTCTTCAACCCTATAACTCACTCGTTAGAGATAAAACGTTCACCACTTACTATGTGCTGGCTTTTTACCATTGTTTCATTGTTATTATATTTTTTTATGAAGGTATGTCATGAGAGGTTCATAGGTTAGTAACATCTAACGTTGTCAACTATTTATTGTGTTTTTTCATTAGGCATTAGTATATAGACAGTTTTTTTTTTTTTTTTTTTTTTTTAATATAGCAAGATATAAGACCTCCTTCGGTACAATTTTTAGAAGTTTGAGTCTTTTTTTTGCTTATATGACCTGACCTGAATCTGGACCCGCAACTAGTATTTTTTATTTTTATTTTCATATTTTATTAGTTTCATTTATATAATGAACCATATGACTTTACGTTCTAGACTCGCCACTGGTCAGCAATGGTTGGAAAGATGAGTGACGATGAAGTTGGTGCTAATATTTGGTGATATAGCAAATTCTTCGATCTCGGAGCGCTTAAAGAAAAAGAAGTATCTAAAACTTTTAAGCTTTATATATTTCTAAAAAAAATTAAAATAAACCAAGCTATGCAGTTGGTATACATTCACTTCCACCGAAATTTATTATAAACCAAATTATATAAACTCTAAGAATTTACAATATATGAATTATGACTTTTTTTTTGAACAAGTGCATGTATAAAATCCACCTATCGCAAGACATTGAAAGGCAAAAACAAAAGAGTTTACAAAATAAAGGCATTGATTGGATTTTAAACCAATCACCCAAAGTACAAACATCTTTCTGCATTCTAGAAACAATTCAATTATACGAATATTCTTTAATAACATAAAAAAATTCTCGATTTTTTATACTTATTAGAAAGGCAAAACACACCACATAGTATCGATGGTTGTTTCCATCACACTTTTCTTTCTCCTATTGAAATTAAACGCATCCATCTACATAATCAAAGCTGCAATTGAGTTGAAGAATTTATATCCAACCATTTCAGCACTTCATTCCATGTTCTAGCCGTGACCTCACATTTAAAAAATAGGTGGTATGCCTCTTCATTCTGCTCCAAACAATGTGAACACAAGCGATTATGAACATCAATACCTTTTCCATAAAGATTTTGTCTCAAAGGAAGCCAGTCTGGCAATAGTCTCCAACAGAAAGATGTTAACTTTCCTAGGAACCGAAGAGTTCCATCTCATAGGTTGAACATCATCAGGTAACAAAATATCATCAAACCAGTTATGAACACAGTTTATCGTAAACTCTATCAAATCATCCAACGACCATAACCAAGAATTTGGAATCATAGAGAATTGCATACCATCAATAACTCTCAGTTCCATTGTGGGACTAGCCCACTTGGTAGAGGCTTTGTCTCTTAGATTGGAGGTCCCGAGTTCTAATATGTGCGTTAGCGAATTCTACTAACTTGGGGATACTAACTTCTAACCACTAACCACTAACGATCCATTAAAAAAAATCAACAACTCTCAGTGATCAAGTTGATCCTGTTTCAACACTGCGCCTTACTTGTTTTAGGGGTTGTTTGACACAATCTGAATTTGTAAAAGGGTCTGAATTTTTAAGATCTAAATTTTAACATGTTGTTTGGTTGGAACCTCTGAATTGTTATACTGAATGATAAAAATGACCATTTTACCCTTCTGTATCATTTCTTTCAATTACAACATTGTACATTTGAAAAAAAATTCCATCAAAATAGGATGCTAGAAACGAACATCATGCATTTGAAATATTTTTATTTCATTGAAGTAGGATGCTAAATATAAACATTACCACCAATATTACAAAAAAAAAAAAAAAAAAAAAAAAAAAAAAAAAACAATGTGAATTGAACAACCTAATATTGCGTTATAATTATCAGCCAATAATTTGGTCAATGTCACACCCCATACAAGGTTTACATGAAATAATGTTCAGAATCATTTTGGTTCTTAAACATGTGAATGAAAATTTGTTGCTAATCTACAGAAACACACACACACACACAAACACAAGACATCTTCATCATTGACATGAAACAGCCCATTACCTTCTTCATATCACGCAACCATCATACACCATCACCAAGCACCCACTTGTCATTGAACTTTATCGTCATCACCATAGCCTTCACAACACCATCAAGTTCTATTCACCAACCTTATTCACTCACCTGCCATCAAATTGATGCAAAGAAAGTAGTGGTAGACTACTTTATCCTTTCAACTTTTTAAACCTTTTTCTTATTAAAGCATTGTACTTTCAAAGTACAATGCTATAATTAGCAACATTTTCAAAGTATACTGAATTATAACATCATACTTTTAAAATATAATGGTTTAAATTCAAGAAACATAAACATACATTAATTATTAATTCTTGCATTTAACCAATCTTTTTATATACATACACATTCACATAAAAACATCAGATAAGCCATAAGGGTACACATACCACATATATACAGAAATCAACAAAATTAGCAAGATCAACAACAATTCAACACATAAAAACAAGATCAGCAATAGATTTTAGCAAATGAACAAAATCAACAACTTATATTAGCAACTAGGAACACATTTTCAGTAAAAAAAAAAAAAGAACAAATCAGCAACTAGGAACACATTTTAAGCAATATATTTCACCACATAAACACAAAGTCAGCAAAGTTCAGCAACAACATTCAGCTGTACATAGACATATATTTTAGAAATCAACAAAATCATCGACTTATATTTCAAAAATCAACCCACCTCAACAAAATGAACACAAAACAAACAACTAAATCTACCCATATATTTTACAAATCAATCGATTATAAATGAAGAATATTTATGCTTAGAATTTTTGCCTGCTAACGAGACAAACAGAGCGGGAGAAACATAATCTTGTGGTGGGGACGGTTGGAGATGGTGATGGGGAGGGTGGCGACGATCGGAGATGGCGATGGTAAGGGTAGAGAACGAGAGAAACGGATGGGAGAAAAGAATAGGACACTCATGGCTAGTGTTGTCTTTTTTTTCTTTTCAGATGGGGTTCCGTATATGATTCAGTAAGTGCATTTATTTATATTGAGACCATAAATTAAGGGGTAAACAAACAGTCTGGATTTTTTACAGATTCATATCTATCTCTTATTAAGAGATATTAAGTGGTAAACAAACATCCCCTTAGTCATTGCCACACTCAACCTTCATTACCCTGTATGTCACTAATGTAACAATCTTTGCCTGTCTGTGGAAAAGCTAAGAAGCCGTCATTTTAGAGGCATTCCTGCCACCTAAACATCTTTCCAAAACCGGTCATCGAACCATCATCCAAACATCTTGACCACTTCAAAAGTGTTGTCACTTCATCGCTTACCAATTTCCCACCACACACTTAGGAAATGGTCACCACTCTTCATCAACTTTTATAACTTTACTCCATGTATTATGTGTTGTGCATTTAAAAAAGGGAGATGAGAAGAAAATGGATATAGACAAAGAGAACCATGGAAAGCCGTTGTTCGGATCACGACCAACCACGGTCATGCCCACCATGTCACCCTTGGGGTGGTGTTCATGTCGATAACATGCATAACACCCTCAATAATGGCTCACTCTAGGTAGCCTAACCATCGTAGATGCTGACACAAATGTGTACCATACAACTTTTTTTTAAGATAATATTTATTTTTACAAATAAAAAATTTTACTAGTATTATTTATAATTAACATTAATCTTAATGTAGTTATATGTTACCTATTATACATACATATTTTCCGCAACATTGGATGCTACCTCTGTCACACCCCAAAACCGGAACGGCGGAAACGTTCTGGGGTGGATGACGTCATGTCAAGTATCACAACACATGCATTATAGTAATCAAAGTACAACAAAACATTGCATTAATAGTAATAATTTTACATGGTTACATTACAACAATTCAAAGTATACAAACAAATATAATAAGTACAGCAAGGTACTAAGCCGTCTTCATCAACAGCTCCAGGGGAATGTACCTGTCTAATGCTAACATGAGAATACAAGTTATTTGAAAAGCGAGTATCAGCATTTTTACAAATGCTGGTGAGTTCATAAGTATTTAGTGACATTTCGTTCAAATACCCTTATAAAGTAATAGTTTAAGTGTTTACAGTGCATTAGAGTTCTTTCTAGAAAATCCTATATTTTCTTTAATAAAAGCAGCCTTCTACCAAGACTGGTCAGTGTTATGTGGTAAAAAGTGGTTTCCCTTATTTGCTATCATTATCAAAATACTGAATTTGATTATTAAAGAAAGCAAGAGACTACAAGGAAATAACATAAGCCTCAGCAGTGAGGACTGTTGACTAAGGCAAAGGAATCATAGACTCCACGAGAGTATCGAACTAACGACACGCCTGGTTCAGTCTAACAAGTAGAGACTCAGACCCCAGAAGGTACCAAATGAAAGGTACAGATGGTAAGGTCTAAAACAGTGAAAAACAGACCCCAGACAGTATCAAATGAAAGATACGTCTTGTAAGGTCAATATAGAGAAAACAGACCCCAGACAGTATCAAATGAAAGATACGTCTTGTAAGGTCAAAACAGTGTGACTCTGAAAATGAATTACCAGCATACAGTTTAAATTGCCGGTGAAATATCATTACCTTAAAGCCAATGAATTATAAGGTAACCCGGGATACTTGTAACCATACTGACTAGAGTACCAGACGCCCTACAAGCGTCTAAAATATGACATTTGTCACCCGTTGGCTTGGTAGGCCGGGACTGTAGCTAGCAGTCTGGGTGCGGGGTTGTCAATCCCGTATAGATTTATACACACAATGTCCGCTCTCCCTACAGGAGATTTTGGTTACCAACTAGACGACGGAGAAGGCCGTGTCCTGAAGATGCATCCCAAATAGTGGGTAGAGACTTCCAAATAGTGGGTAGTGTGTAAGTGTTGAACTGGAGGTAGAGACTGCCCAATAGTGGGTTTCTAATGTAAGTGTAGACTAGAGGTAGAGACTTTTAACTGAACTGACTAGAGAATTCCTATATGTCCATACTCATATACATAATATATAACTAATGAATCAAGCGACCTTCGGACGGCCATCCGATCCCACCAGATCACATCTCAACGAAGAAAAGGAAATAGGGCGGACGAGCCTTCCTAAGTCTTTCAATTATTACTTATATGTACCTATATAAGCATAGACATACATCTAACTATGACTGAGTGTGTATCAAGTAGAAGTGATTATTGTGAAGTAGGAGCGTCTAACAAGTGAAGTAGGAGCGGTCGAAAGTGAAGTAGGAGTGTCGAATACGTATAAGCGTATCACGAAGTAGAGACGACAATAAGTGAAGTAAGAGTGTATCGAGTATAAGTGAAGTAGAGGCGATATCAAGTATAAGTGAAGTATAATCGTATCACTAAGTAAGAGTGTGAATAAGTATAAGCGTCCATCAGGTATAAGTGTATCACGAAAGAATTGCATTATCAAGTAGGAGTTTTAAATAAGTAAAAGCGAAGTAGCAGTAACAAACAAGTAAAAGTATACATCGTGAAAGGAACTTGATGAAAACCTTGGAAACCTTTATATTAAGGAAAATCGCATTTGGTGTTCTTGGTAAAATAGGTTTGAAAGCCTTTAAAATCTTTGGAACCTTTATAAACCAATTTAAAATGAATTTAGATAAAACAGCATAAGTAAGAGTTTTGAAACAATTGAAATCCCTTTTGAAAACCATTATAGTGTCCTACTCGGTAAAACAGTGTACAGTGTGGTAAAATCTTGAGCATGCGGGTTATCAATCACATGTGATTGATATGATAACTGGCATGTTTAAGTTGTATTCCCCCCTATAAAATATGTAAAAACATTAAAAGGTTCATTCAGGGGTATGAACTCACCTGGTGTAAGTAGGTCCGACGAGGGTGCCGTTTGGGCGTTCGGTGCTATGTAAAGACTCGAACACACTCAATGACCTATTTAACATACGATAACATATGTTCACATACTATTAGTATATTTAATACTAATTAAACAAGTATACGCGCTCAAAGGAGCGGAAAACACTTTGGTTAAGTGTTTGGGTGTCCCGGGTAGCATCTAAAGGTGCGTATGGCTTAGGAATGGAGTTTATTCTCCAAGAGTAAGCCCTTAATATGGTGTTTACGGCCCAGGGACTATTCACCATGAGTTTACGGCCGTAAACTCATGGTGAAGGGTTCTAGTGTGTTTTAAGGCTTCAATCTTCATCATAGAATTATTCTAGGTCCAAATCTAAGTGGTATGGATGAGTTTAAGGCTTCTAAGGGCACCATTATGGAGTTTACGGCCCATGAACCATCCCTAAGGGAGTTCACGGTCATGAACTCCTATACCATGGTTTTATTGAAGTTTCAAGCCCTTATTACACTCCTAGCATTTTAAAGAAGTAGTCTAAGGCCATTTGAGGAATAAAAACTATCTTTTGGGCATGTTTAGGGGTGTTTACGGCCTTGACACATGTCTGGTCCATAAACTCCCTTTACCCCTTCATTTTATTGAGTTTAATTGATCTAAACCCAAAAGGACAAGCCCCTAATTTATGTCTTAAGCCTTGGTATGAATTTAGGGCACCTTTTAACATGTTTTCATGAGTTTACGGCCCTGGAGCTATTTCTTGGGAAGCTTTGGCCGTAAACTCCTAAATGGAGGGTGTTTGACATGTTTAAGGTTCCCAAACTATTTTTAGATGATTCTAGGATTTATTACAAGGCTATTGGTGGAGTTTCAAGGCATTCTAACATGTAAAAGGGTGTTTACTCCCCATGTTTGAGGAGTTTACGGCCCAAGCACATGCCTTGCCCATAAACTCTCTTTTGTCCCTCAAAATTCAAGTTTAAGGTGTTCCAAGTCCAAGTTTGTAAGCCTCAAAGTCGTATCTAAGTACCAACAATGATTTGGAAGGGTTAATTGGCTCTAAAACCCCTTATTTATGTGTTTACGGCCCAAGCATGTGCCTTGGCCGTAAACACTTGTTCCAGGTCCTAAATCTCATTTTAAACATTAATTTGAAGGCTAAAGAGGTTAGATAACAAGTTAGGAATGTTACCTCTTTGATTTGGAGCCTTAAATCTATGTTTTTGACCTTGATCTTGGATGAGGAGAGAGGTTAGAGAGAGAGAGAGTAATGAAATGAAGCCAAAAGCTTCAAATGAAAGCTTTGAACATTTTATATAGTGTCTAAGTTTTGGACACGGTGGAATTCTACCCGATACTGTCGTTTAGCGGGGCTTTTGGTCGCACCCGATTTAGTGGTCGTAATAATAAAAACTAACTTTTCCAACTAAATGGAAATGTGTAATACGAGTTTTTATTTTCTTTTATCACGACTTAACGACATAAATAAATGAAACATTTGGGATGTTTATTAAATTGACGAAGACTAATTAACGGAACTTTTATAAACTGGAATATTCCGTTAACGGTAACGAGAAAATGTAACGGAACAACTTGGGTTGTCACAACCTCTAATTAATTACATTAATTTGGTTTCCATTTTTAATATTTTTTGCTTTCTGTTTTAATTCCGTCCTGGTTTACACTTTATCAACCCTGACAATCATGTGCGACATGTAAATGTTGAAATAAATGCCATCTTTAAAGTTCCAGCTATACTTCAAGAAGTTGTTGGTTTTTTATTCCAAAGAAACAATTCCCAAATTAACATACTGTTGCAAATATATTAGATTTTTTTTTGAATCGGTAAATCTAATCTACTCCTAAGCTAACAACACATATTCCACCTAACAACACATATTCCACCTATGTCCACAACGGGACTCGAACCCTCGACCTCAAAGAGGGAGGGCAACACCTGATACCGCTGGGCTACAAGCCCTTTGGTAAATATATATTAGATTTGATTGTTAAATACAAAATTACTATCTATTTTATATATTCATTTTGAGAAATTAAATATCTTTTTATTTTTGTCTCTATAAATCTCATACCCAATTAAATGATAACATGTGTTATATTAATATATTAAAATATCATTAAATGAACATTAAATGTTACATATATCATTATTTAATTGGATATAAGGATTTGTAGGAACAAAAAGTATTTAATTTATCATTCATTTTATAAAAAGAAAATACTTAACCATATCATTTGGCCTTTTAAAAAACAATACATTATGCAGGGATGATAATTTCGATATATATATATATATATATATATATATATATATATATATATATATATATATATATATATATATATATATATATATATTAGTTTATAACCCGTGAAATCACGGCTACAAAATTAATTAAACTTTAATAATTAGAACACAAAATTATTAATCAATTATAATCGTTAATTTAAATAAATATGTAAAATTATATCACCTTATAATTTGTATTAATTTTATTTTAATTTTTATTGCATTGTTATTAATTTATTGTAATTAAAGTGAAAATTTTAAAATCCTCCTTAATAAATGAAGGTTTTTTTGTCACATGTCCTCTTCTCCTTCATTTGGACACATGTCATTTTCTAGATTTTTGAAATTTTTATTTTTCACTTGTCATTTTATTGTAATTTTCATTTTATTAAATTAAAATTTCACATTTAATATGTAAGGTAATATATATGTAAGGTATTTATTAGAAATGATTTATATATGTAATGTATTCAATGTATTAAAGTTTCATTAATTTAAATTTTTTTCTTATTTTTCTTATAAATTAAAACTTCTCAAATTGTTAAAATTTTATATATATATATATATATATATATTTTTTAAATAAACCCATGTAATACATGGGTCTCACACCTAGTTTGAAATAAAAAAATTAATAGGTTGACAAGTGGCATGCATTAATTAAGAGGCTTAATAGGTGACACATGGCAAAAAAATAATAAAATGTGTATTAACTAAGAGGCCTAATATGATTACACATAGGGGTGTAAACGAGCCGAGCCGAGCCCGAGCATGACCAAGCTCGAGCTCGGCTCGTTTAATTTGAGGAAGCTCGAGCTCGAGCTCGAGCTCGATTCGAGCCTTAAAATGAAGCTCGAGCTCGGCTCATGAACAATTTAGTGGGCTCGCAAGCCTAATCGAGCCTAAACGAGCCTCTATGTATATATATACACACACACACACACACACATATATATATATATATATATATATATATATATATATATATATATATATATATATATGTGTGTGTGTGTGTGTATGTGTGTGTGTGTTGTATATATATATATATATATATATATATATATATATATATATATATATATATATAGGCTCGTTTAAGCTCGTTTAGGCTCGCGAGCCCCATTAATTGAAGCTCGGCTCGAGCTCATTTAGTAAACGAGCCTCATATCTAGGCTCGAGCTCGGCTCGGGCTCGTTTAATTCGATCTCGAGTCGAGCTTTTAACGAGTCGATCCCGAGTAGCTCACGAGTAGCTCGGCTCACTTACACCCCTAATTACACATGTCAAAAAGAGATTAAAACTATTCTTTTATTAAATTGGTCAATTTGTGTTATATTATTTATGACTGCTGAAATGATAATGGATTTGTTTTAAATGAATTCATTTAATTGATCATAAATTTATCGAATATGTATTTGAATATATGAAACCTTTGAAATCGATTTATGTAATAACATTAAATTTATGAATTTATTACTATATTTCATATATATTAGGTACACCTACTCTTTATTATAAACTCGTTAACAAGACACGTTTTCAAATTGTCTACGGCCATGGCTGTTCCGAAATTCAAGTCGGATCCTTACAACTTCCTAAAAATCACACAAAACCCCGATGGGTCATTGACCCGACTTGCCCCCCTTCCATCCTCACCTGCAACACCACAACTCACAGCTGATTCCCAATTCGTTCTCTCCAAAGATATACCACTTAACACCACAAACACCACCTTCATCCGACTCTTCCGCCCTGTGTCACCACCGATAACCACCACCGGGAAACTCCCGATCATTATCTACTTCCACGGTGGTGGATTTATTCTCTTTAGCGCCACCTCTTTTCCCTTCCACAATTCATGTGCCGCCATATCCGCCCAGTCTCCGGCGATTGTGATCTCCGTCGAGTACCGCCTTGCTCCTGAACACCGCCTCCCGGCGGCGTATGATGATGCCATGGAGGCGGTGTTGTGGGTGCGTGACCAGGCATTACAGATCAACGGTTGTGATGAGTGGTTGACTGAGCTCGCTGACTTTTCCAAAGTATACTTGATGGGAGATAGCTCAGGAGGAAATATAGCGTACAATGCTGGCTTACGTGCCCTTGATCTTGATCTTAATCCAATAAAGATCGTAGGGCTCATAATGAACCAACCATTTTTTGGTGGGGTGAAGCGCACTGAATCAGAACTTCGACTGGTGAATGACCGTATAGTCCCTTTGATGGCTAATGATCTCATGTGGTCTCTCGCACTACCCAAAGCTAGTGATCGAGACCATGAATATTGTAATCCATTACGAGATCTAAACAGATCTCCAAGTGAAAAGATCATACATTTACCAAAATGTCTGATCTTAGGTAACAATGGAGACCCACTAATTGATAGACAAAAAGAGTTTGCTAATATGTTGGAGGCTTGTGGGGTGCATGTGACAAGGAAATTTGATGATCAAGGGTACCATGGTGTACAAATCTTCGATTCCCAAAAGGCACAAATCTTTTATGATGATGTCAAGTGTTTCGTTTGGGGTCTTGATATGAAAAGATCAACTTTATGATTATTTGTTGACATTTGCATGTTGGTTTGTTGTAGTGTTTTTTTTATTAATATCTAATTTACTATTAAAAATCATTTAGGGTATTAATAAAAGAAGTTAAAGTGAGATTACACGTGTTGGTGATATACTGATATACAGTGAATGTGGTGATATATGTGTCATTGGTCGTTGCACAACAGAGAACAAACTATGAGGGCATTACTATTGGAAACTTGCTGGAGGACATTCGGATAGATAGTGAATGGAGTGGAGGAGTTTTTTTGTGCATTTGGGTGAATGAGATTATGCAACCCATGGCCTAAAGTCATGTGGCAACCCGTGACCCAATGTTTCCAAGCCCACCTTCTCGCCAACGGATCGGAAACACAAGCATTATAACTTATAAGGGCTATCACCAATTAGGGATGGAAATGAGGCAGGGTTGACAATCCTTGTCCTCATCCCCAAGTTTCTAACCTCATCCCCATCCCCGATGGAACAAAAAGTTAATGGGACAAAAACTTTGGTCAACGGGACTAAAATTGGTAAATATAGTCCCACCCAAAAATGCCCTATTCATCTTTTCTCCTCTTCTGTACCGTAGTTGTGCAAATCCTTAAGATCGATAATTTCATCCATCGCCTCTTTCAATCAATCTCTTTGATGGTTGCACATATAAATTTTCTTTCAACTCACCCGGTATAATTTAGACTTCTTCTTTGTCGTGATTTACATGATTTTGGATCCTTCATTCTCTCTTCAAAATCCAGCATCTTCTCAGCACATACCCTATCCACGAGTTCACGTGGTACATAGGAGAGTTGTTAATCCATTAATTTCTTTCTAGGAAATCTCCAAGAATTTTTTTCCCTCGAATTTAATAAGCTTAATTGTTCTAGAAAGTGGATAATTGATTGGAATCTATTCCAAAAGAAGATGATGTCCTAAATTTAGATTTAGGTTTTAAAAAGGGCGGATAAGTTTTTAGAAGGAAATAGGTAAAAATATTATTTTTACATAACATAATGTAATCTTTTGGAATATTTATAAAAGAAATAAAATATTCTTTAGAACATTTATAAAACTTTATTATCAAATTAATAGAATGATTCTCTTTCTTTATAAAACTCATTTGAATTTTGTGGAATTTTATTTTCAAAAAATGACAAGTGGAAAATAATAGTTCTAAAACTCCAACAAAATTACATGTGGCAAAACTCTTGACAATTTGACAAGTGACAAAAAGACTTTCGTTTATTAGAGAATATTTTTAATAAACTCGTGTAGTACACGAGTCTCACACCTATTATATATATATATATATATATATATATATATATATATATATATATATATATATATATATATATATATATATCAATTACCATTCACAAGGACATGCAATTTGTATTATATATCGCAAAGGAAAAGCGTTTGCACACTAGCTATTCAATGTAAATAAACATAGTTAATATATTTTATTTGCCAATAACAAGAATACGAAACCTCTAAGTGTTATTTATAAACATAAACTTGCATGGAACACACTAATTATTTACATCTGTCGAAGAAAGATATAGAAAACAATGAACTGAATGCATTGTAAATGATCGGTCGAAATGACAAATCTATAAACCCTAGAACCACCTACAGTCCTATCTTGGACAATTTTTTGTGAAACGCACTTAATTAGATATTTTCCCTAAGCAGCTTGAAGTCTAACATAAGTGTCACCACTTAACAACCATACAAAATTTGCGGTTATTAAGTTTGTTTTCTTGAGAATGAGCCATAGGCAATGTAAATTCGCACACCAATAGGCAATAGCAATATGAGGGAGATAGAAAAGGAAATCTAAGACTATAAAATGAGCAAACCAAACTTGGTGTTTGCAATTTTTCATTATATTGTCGAAAAAATCATCTTATATCATAAGGACTACAAAAAATGTAACAATAACCATCGTAAAATAGAATATAGGCAGAAATATCACAGTTCTGATCAATACTAACACAATAATTTCAATAGTCTCGCTAACTACATCGATTTAAAACTAAAGTCGCCAAATCACAACTATACGCTGAGCTAGAATGAAGTGATTCGCTGATACAATTAACATACCAGTGTGAAAGGGGTAGAAGTTGCAAAACATGATGTCGGAATTGTGGGAGATTATCAGAGCTATAAGTGTAGCTAGTGACGAAGAAGAGAAACAATTTCGATGGTGTAATCAGAGTGTGTGTTCAATATTTCAAATTCTGTGTAACGTTGTTGGTCGTCTCTCTGACTCTCTTTTGAAAAGCTTCGTGTGGTCAAGAATTCTATTCTAACATTACGGGCCAAATAAAATTAAGTGCGGGCCCAAGCTTATTTAATAAATCTTCTAATCTGGAATCGATCCGATTATAATAATTAATAATTTGATATTTAGATATATTGCTAATGGGAGGGGATTGATACACTACAAATTTTGCTATACACAACAAATTTATATGAATGGACAATTATACCCTTTCATTATTTTACATTAACTATCCTTCTACTCTAAAACCCTTCCCTACGTATAACACATTCCCACGATCACGATCAGATACGACTTCAATTCCATCATCGTCCACTGCTTGCTTCATTCCGTCGCCGCCTCCGCCTTGCTTCACCGTCTCTGCAGCCTCCGGTTTACTCCACTGTCGTCGTTCATCAACTGCTTCAAGCTTGCTTCATAGGTATGCGCTAATTTTTGTTACAATTGCGATTTTGTTTCTAATTTTGATTGTTTCCCTGTATCAGTGTGTCTCTTATCTTATTTGCAAAAGCACTAAGATGGAATTGTGAACTTTACAATCGTTTCTTCTAAAATCATGAACTGATTTTGATTGGTTAATCATGGATTCAATTTTCTGATCGTTCCCAGTACAATTGCTACCTCTATCAACGCGTCTCTTATCTAGTTTGTAAAAGCACGAATTTGGAACTGTGAACTAATTTGGAATCGTTTCCTATATAATCATAAATTGATTTATAATTGCTTGATCATGATTCTATTTTGTGATCGTCCCTGTACAATATCAATGTTCTCGAGTTTTTTTTAGCTTCTTGCACAATATTGTATCAACCTTTTGTTATCAGATTGTTTACTATGTATCCAATCTTCAAATCCAAACATCAATGTGAATTTATTTGGAATGGAGTTCTAGTTTTCTGATCGTTTACTGTACATCTTTGTGGCTTCACAGCAAGATAACTTTTGGTTCCATTTGATACCTTTTTGGTTTCATTTGAGTTGAATGTTATTTAATTTTAGTGTATGTGTGATTATCTAGCAGATGGGTTCAATAGAGTAAAAAAAGAAAGAGAAAGAAAGAGAAAAGAAACATACATGGAAATGATTTGACTCAGTCCAATGCTAGTTCTCAAGGCACATTGCAAGATTATGTCACCGATTAATATATTTGAGTTGAATGTTATTAAATTTCCTAGTTTTTTTAATAGTTAGTTCTATATTTTTTGATTCGGATTATTGTTTGGTTGTCTATTTAGACGGCTGTTTGATCACATTTTTTGGTAAAAGCTTTGTGAAATATATAGTGTTGTTTTGAATGGCTAGTTAAAATTTTCAATGTTATTATCAAGTGAAATATATATTGTTGTTTTGTATTTTTTAAGTTATACGTGACAAAAAAATAGGGAAAAAATATATTTGTTAGGGGGGGGGGGGGGGGGGGGGGGGGGGACTATAAAGTTGAAATTTTGCTAAAAAAAGTTATATATGGTAGACATAAATATATTTATATATTCGAGGGGTAAAGTGTAAAATTTGGTAAAATAGAGAAAAGGGTAGAATTGTCTATTTATTAAAATTTGTTGTGTATAGATAATTCTTGTTGTATACAAATCAGCTCTCATTACTATTGCTATGTTATAATTATATTAATTGTTTACTATATAATATCAATAATATAAAGAAATAATGTATAAACAACCATTTTTTAACAACAAATATACATAATTCCTACACTATTTCTAAACAACCACATAAAACTCGCTCTAAGATGTATTGTTCGTGAATATAAATGGACCCTGAAAAAATACATCACATTTTATCCTTTTTTTTTCTCGATTCAACAATCCAATAAATTCCAATTTGATTATTGTATATAACTCTCTAAACTTAATAACCAGTACCCATGACTCCATGAGTAATACACATTCTTCTGAACATTCTCCGATTATATAATAACCTTTTTTTGAAACGGAAAATATATTAAAGTACTCCTATTTTACATATGTCTACAATGAGTATTGAATCCTCGACTTCAAGGAGGGAGGTCAACACCAGATATCACTAGACTAAAAGCCCTTTGATTATTATATAATAACTAGTGTAACAAACGGAGATGTTGCAACCACCTTTATCATAATAATGCATTAAAAATATTTTACTAGAATAAGTTTAATAATGTTATGTGAATCTTTCTCATGATAATATGGACGTTCTAGACTGAAACTCATTTTTACTATTATTAGATGAATTATCATGCATAGGAATAGAAACAACTTCATCCATATTATAGTTTTCCACATCTTCCTCCCATCAATACTTTTAAACTAGTTATTACTAGCTAGAATATGCAATATAAATAGTATACTTATTGATGATTATGATTCGATACAACATTTTACCTGATATAGAGTTTAAATAACATTTTTATTGATTAGTGAATATGTAAATTATCCAATAACATACAAGATGAATAAAACTTACAGTTGGACCAAATGAAAGTTATCAATATATTGTAGTGATTTTATAGACAACATGTAATTTTGCATTGAAAACTCATAAAATTTTACTTATTACATTGCAATATTGACTTGATACTGGATTTTATAAAAATAAAACATGCTATTGTTTTATAAGTTCTCTAAATGTAATTCTAAACAGACAAAATAAGTGTAACTTACTAAATGTAAGAACGTTACCAATATCATATATTTGATTACTTAAAAGTTGGTCACAAATAGAATATAGATTCTTGTAACAATATAAACAAAGAAGATGATATTATATGTTTTCTAGATCATTGAAAATAAAGAATTATGTGCTTTCTTAGTTGAAAGCCACAAGTAATCTTGTATGATGATATCAAGAGTTTCATTTGGGCTCCAGAAGATAAACCAACAGCTTTAAGATCAACTGTTGACATTTTCAATTGGAGGGTCGAATTCTAAAATACGTTTATTTTCATTTTATTTAAGTACAAATATATAAAAGAAAATGTCTTATAGCATATACACTCAATATTTGATATTTAAAGTTGTGTAACCTGCTTTTTAACGTCCTCTAACGCGAGAAGGTTGAATTGTAATTATATGCAAAAAGAAAAGGTTAGAACATTTATTATATCTAAACCAAATTAAGATGCTACAAATAATAGGGAAATTCGCTAGCGAAGTGCAAACTAGCTATAAGACTAGCTAGGATACAGGAGTAAGCAAGGGTTTGCTCATGAAAAACGCTTCCAAATTAGCTACCACAGTTTGGGCAGCATCATAAAAGCATTCTCTTGTGCACGCAGTACTGTGGGACGAAAGCACGACATTATCCAATTCAAACAACTCATTTGGTACCTTTGGTTCCTTCTCAAACACATCCAAACCTGCACCACCAACCTCCCCTTCAACCAAACACTCCACCAATTCCACTTCGTCAATGATAGCCCCACGAGCTACATTCACAATGACTCCTGTTTTTCCTAATGCCCTCAAGACTGTGTTGTTGATCATGTGACGCGTGTCATTGGTCAACGCACAACAGATAATGAGGGCATCTGAATTGGAAGCCAGTTGGAGGACATTTGGATAAAAAGTGTAGTGTGTGGAGTTTTTTTTCTGCCTTGAGGTGTAAGAGACTATGCAGCCCATGGCCTCTAGTCTTGTGGCCACACTTGACCCAATGTTTCCAAGCCCAACAATCCCAACTCTCTTGCCTCCCAACTGAAACCAAACAATCAAAAACCAAATCAATCAATGACTGATTCGTTTTTCTTAATGTTAATTTATATTCCCTTTCGAGTGTGCCATCTTCTAATCATAAAATGAACGATGGTGTAAACTTTATATAAAAGCCAATTATGTTGCATAAATTAAGAAGAAAAAAAAAATCAACCCATGATCGATATTTGAACCTAATAAAAATACTAAAGTCAAAACTTCAAATAGCGTGTTACCAAAAGTTTGAGCCTTGAGGAAAAAAACGTTGTAATAATTACTAACCTTAGAACCAAGAGGATACTCCGATATAGCAGGCCAACGACCGCCGCGAACAAATCTATCTCCGGCAGAAATTCTCCTCATGACATCGATCAAAAGTCCAACGGCGCCGTCAGCTACATCATCAGAAAATAAATCTCCGGTGTTAGTGACTCTAATTTCGCGCCGGCGACACTCTGCCATGTCAATGTGGTTGACGCCGGTAGTGGAGGAGACAACGAGTTGGAGGGCTGGAAGGTCATGTAACACGTCGGCTGTGATCGGACTCCCGCCGGAGCATAGGACGACTTTGACGGACTGCGCATAGGTTTGGAGGAAATCGTGAGTAGGTAATGGTGATTCGTATGCTTTCAGGATCTGGAATTTACTCGAGATGTATTGTTCGTGGACAGAAAAGACAGGCGGTGGACGTATGACTAGTACTTGACCGAGATACGGCGGAGATTGGTGGTCTTCTTGAGCCATTAAGGGTAGAAACTGAACTTCCGATCTGTTGCTGAGAGTAGATATTTGTTTAAGCGATTGCATCTCGTTCTCCGGATATAGTGATATTCTCTATTCCATTACTAATAGATAATAATATATTTCTATAAATAGAATTTGCGTGAGTCTTGCCACTTTTCCAGAAAAATAGATAATTATATATTGGGCTTATATATTAGGTATGATTGCACAATCTACATACAAATTTTATGTTGTTTTAATCTCATAAATCCCTTAACTAATTTCATTTTCAGAAAACAATTAAAACTTTATTTATTATATTAAAAAAAACCTATTTTTTGTTTCATGAATCAAAATTACCATTTCAATTTTTAGATTAATGGGTGAAACTATTGTCAAACTTTTGTATACACATTAGTTTGTTAGAATACTAGATGTGAAACTCATTTACTATATGGATTGATTAAAAGAAAATAAAATATTATCATTCAATAGATTTCTTAAAGTATAACTTGTGTATAAAGAAAAAACTGAAACTTTAATTCTATATAGATTCTTAGAAACAAAATTAAGATATTATACATTTTTAAGACAAAATTGGAAGTGCAATTCTATAATACTAAATACAATATTTATATTTTCATAATGTTTATATATAGATATTTTTATTAAGATTTTCAATTAACTATTTTTTGATAGTTAGAATAGTCTTGACGAAATTACAAAAATGGTCTCTGTGGTTTACCCAAAGTTGTTAATCCAGTCCTTTTATACTTGAAAAGACGAAAATATCCTTGCTAATTCAGTCCCTAGCAGTTGAATATTAACGGTGTTAGTAAAAAGGGTCATCTGTGAAAGTTTTGCAAACCACAAGCGTCATTTGCATCAAAAAAAAATAATAGGGACTGACTTTGTTATTTTTGGGAACCCGCAGGGAATATTTTTGTAATTTTGTCAATATTCTTTAAATGTTTGTTACATATATATTTCCTACACTAAGTTTGATATAATTTCTAATATATAAATACTAAAGATGCATTTGTAACAAAATATAAATTAACAAAATATTTGAAAGAATAAGAAGGTGAAAAGATAAGAAAAAAACCACGAGCATTCAAGCAAAATTCTAACATAGTAAAAGCTATTGGCACTAACGAGTTAGACTTAGGGTGACCATTTCAGTCTTTGAATTGGAACGGACCGGGAATCAGACTTGGATCTGAACATGATAAGCCTCAGCAAATCCGGTTTAAGGTCCATTAATTTTTGTCAAACTAGTCAAGTCCAAGAGCTGGTCCGATTTGGTTCAGATCAAATGTTCACCCCTATGTCCAAGAATTGGGAACCGGACCTAGACTTAGACTCGATAAGCCTCAGCAAGTCCGATCCAAGGTTTACCAAATTCTGTCAAACCAGTCTGATTCAAATGTTCATCCCTAATTAGACTTAGTTCCACCATGTCGGTTTTTTGAGTTTATCATATTCATTATTGTTTTTTGTTTTTGGGTGTTTTTTATGTCTTATATGATATATTTGTTGTTTATTCATAGCTCATAACAATAAAATTAAAAAATTACTAAAACATTGCAAAAAAAAGCAATTTTAAAATCTAACCATACATATGTAAATGACTATATTATCTAAATTTTAAAAACCAAATTAAGAAACCAATTATTGCTCTAAAATTATATCAAGTAAATTGCATAATAAATTAAATAAGTCATTGCATAATAAATTATATGGATATAACAACTGATCAAATTAGGGTGACAATTTATAACACGACACGACAAAAATACACGACACGAAACGAAATTGGGACGAAACATAAATTTGAATTTGTGTTCGTGTTAACAGTAAAAAACACGATGTCGTGTCGTGTCTTATTCGTGTTTTCAAAATTCGAACCGAAAATGATACGATTTAGCAGTTTTTTATCGTGTTTGTCGTGTTATATTTAACAAAATATTCATTAAATAAACTAGTTTTTAGTATATGTTATATTTGTCGTGTTTGTCGTTTTTTAATTCGTTCGTTTTCGTGTTACTTAAAAAAACACGACATCGTGTCGTGTTGTATTCGTGTTACACAATACATTGTCATGTCGTTTCGTGTCAAACAGAAATACGAAACGATAACACGATTTGTCACCCCTAAATCTAATGCTAAATGAAAGTGCATTTTAAGTACAAAAAATCCCACAACATTCATCAAAAGACAAAGGTGTTCATTTGCAAGAATTTTTATGTTTGCCGTTTATGAATTATAAATTTACAAATAAAATCAAAGTGAAACTATAAAATGAAAAAACTAAAACTGATATTATAATAATCATTTTTTCATTACATTATTTTCAAACTTCTTTTTTCTTTTAAGGATTTCCAATCTACCCTAATAAATAAAAATGTTATTGCCACTTGTCATTCTCTCATTTATTTGGCCACATGTCATTTTGTCATAATTTTGAAATATATTTATTTTCTACTTTCAATTACTTCATTATTCATTTCCACTATATCATTAATTTAGTTTCCATAAATTAAACCTACTATAATAATTAATAATTTTCAATTTTCAATTTTCAAATTTCAAATTTGAAATTTCAATTTTAATTTCAAATTTGAAATTTCAATTTCAATTTCAAATAAATTTACACTTTAAACATTTGTATTTAACATTTTATTATAATAAATCGTTTAGTACACGGGTCTAACAATTAAACACATAATTTTAATTAATTTATTTTTTGCATGTCTTTTTTTTCATAATTCACTTATTTCATATTTCAAATTCAGATAAACTCTTCATTTAATCGCTCATTTTTAACATTATGTTTTAATTAACCCGTATAATATACGGGTTTCACAACTAGTACGGGAATATACAAAAATATAACATTCTCTTTTTCCACTTTCTCTTTCTTTTTCGTCCGCTGAACTTTGATATATATATATATATATATATATATATATATATATATATATAGAGAGAGAGAGAGAGAGAGAGAGAGAGAACAATTATTAACCAAAAAACCAAGGAACCAATTCAAAGGGTCGAAATTTAAAACAATCAACAACAAAAAGAAGAGTTGTAGACTTTTACAATGGACGCATATGCACCGGATTATAACCAAACTCACTTCCTTTTTTTCGTTTAAATTTTTTTAAGCCACGTGTATACCGTTGTTCACGATTTTCCGTCATCTTTTCAAAAAGATCCATGATAATATATAAAAAACGAATTTTTTTTTGGAAAAAAACTCACTTCATTTTTTTTGTTAAAAAGTTAAGGTCTATTTTTTTATAGAAAAGAATTAATAAATTTATCAAAATTCATGTTTTTTATACTTTTTAAACATAGATTCATATTAATGTAAAAAAAGTTATTTTATTTCAGATTCACATTGTGAACCTGTTCAGATTCATATTGTGAATCTTCTCAAATTTACAGTGTGCATAATAGTAAGCAAGATTTACAGCGTGAATTTGAAATTATCGAGATTTTTCACATTGTCAATGTTGAAAATTGAAATATTTAAAATTTAGATTCACACTGTGAATCAATACTAATCAAGGTTTTTTTTGAACTTTCTCCAATTCACATTGTGCATAATAGTAAGTCAGATTCACAATGTGAATCTGAACTAATCGAGCTTTTTCACATTGTGAATGTTGAAAATTGAAATATTTGCAGTTTAGATTCACAGTGAGAATCTACACTATTCGAGGTTTTTTTTAGTCTATGTTGATGTTTATTAATAGAGTACTAAAAATTAATATTTTTTGTATAATTAGTTTTTTTTTGATAAAAATAAACTTAAATATTGAAAAAACTAACAAAATCAAGTGAGTTTTTTTCGAAAAAAAAAAAGTTCGTTTTTTATATATCAACATGGATCTCGATGAAAGAGGACGAAAAAACGAGAACAATGGTATATTCGGTTTTTTTGAGATAAAAAATGTGGGCTAAAAAATTTTGAAACGAAAAAAAGAGGTGGATTTTTTGGTAAAGAGATGGATTTTTTGATATAATCCGGTGTGTGTGCATCCAATATAAAAATGTACATCTATTCATTGTGTTAAAATTTTCCAACGTATTGTCCTCTTTGTTAGCTATAATGTAGGCTCTAGAATCATTGTAATTAGATTAAGTCGATTATTTGGATCAAGTGACTCGGAGAATACTTGATCAAGTGACTCGAGTATTACATTCTGTTAGAATAAATTAGAAGTATTTAATGTCTAACACATTCTATTAGAATTTATAGTTTTATTCTTTTAGAGTATACTAAAAGTTTTAATATTTTAAAGTTGATTATATTTTCTTTGTGGCCATAGATTTTGAAGAGGCTGCCATTGATGTGGAAAAAGAAGAAAACAGGGAGAACGAGAGTATTCCAGCATAATGTATTCTGCCAGAATGTATAAAGTGTTTCTTATTTTTCAGAATGGATTAGTGTTTTTTTTAGATTTTGATGTTTTTATTTTTATTTTTTTTAACCATTCTTAGTTTTAATCTTTAAGAATAAATGTAATTTTTAAACCATTATTAATCAGTTTTTTTTTTTTTTCCAGAATGAATGTAATAATTGTTTAGTCTTATTCTGTACGAATTAATGTAATTAGTGATTCTTAAAAAATAAAATTCGTATTCTCTAGAAAATGTTATTCTTGATAATATATTGTATAATTCTTTAAGCATGTTAATAATAAAAAATATATTGAATGAACCATATTCTGTAAGAATAAAATCGAAAATATATTTACCAGATTATGTTTGACTATTTGTCATTCTGACAGAATAAAATCGATTAGTATTAGAAATTATAATAGAATTAAATTTGAATTAATTTAAAAAATTCAGCTTTAAAGAAAGGAAATAAATTATCCCTTAAAATTCGAGAATATCTTTTTTAATATAGGTTAATTGACCAAAATAACTTCTGCTGAAATTTGTGTGATTATATAGTACATGTTACCCTATTGTAATATCGTAGACATTCAAATCATGACCATTGATTTTATTTATCCGTTGGTGCAGAATTATGCTTATGGACACAATAGATGTAAGAAACAAAATAACACACACACACACACACACACACATATATATATATATATATACATACATATATATATATATATATATATATATATATATATATATATATATATATATATATATATCAACGACAAAAGGAAGGGTTATAGATTTTTACAATGAACGCATATGTACCAAATTATAACAAAACTCATTTCCTATTTTTCGTTTAAAATTTTTTTTAGACAATGTTTTTTATTGAAAAAAAAATCGAATATACCGTTGTTCGCGATTTTTCATCATCTTTCCATAGAGATCTATGATTATATATAAAAAATAAACTTTTTTTTCGAAAAAAAAACTCACTTCATTTTCTTTGTTGAAAAGTTAACGTTTATTCTTTTATGGAAAAAAATTAATAAATATATCAAAATTCATACTTTTGGTATTTTTTAAACATAGATTCATATTCATGTTTAAAAAAAAACTATATTTCAATTCAAATTCACATTGTGAACTTGTTCAGATTCGTATTGTAAACCTGTTCAGATTCACATTGTGAACTTGTTCAGATTCATATTGTGAACCTGTTTAGATTCACAATGTGAGCCTTCTCAGATTCACAGTATGCATAATAGTAAGTCAGATTCACAATATGAATTTGAACTGATCGAGCTTTTTCACATTGTAAATGTTAAAAATTGAAATATTTGTGAATCTAAATTGATCTAGTTTTTTTTAGTCGGTGTTGATGTTTATTAATAGAGTACAAAAAAATTATTTTTTTAGTCGGTGTTGATGTTAAAAGTTGAAATATAATTAGTTTTTTTTTTATAAAATAAACTTAAATATTGAAAAAAACTAATAAAATGAAGTGAGTTTTTTCAAAAAAAAAAAAAAAGTTCATTTTTTATATATCAAATGGATCTCTATGGAAAGATGACGAAAAATCGAGAACAACAGTATATTCGATTTTTTTTCGATAAAAAATGTAGCCTAAAAAAATTTTAACGAAAAAAAAAGCGGTGGGTTTTTTGGTTAGAAGGTGGAAATACCATCCAGGATAACATTTTTGTCCTCCGTTATCGTTTTACCACTTTTTTGTTAGCCTCTTAATTGTCAAATTAATAAGTATACTCTTAAAACTGCATCCACAATAATATTATCGTTTCCTAAGGGGTTGTTTGTTAGCCTCTTAATTGACAAATTAATAAATATACACTTAAAAATCTAGATTCAGACTGTTTGGTAAGGTCTTATTTTTTGTGCCTCTTAATAAGAAAATACTAATAGATTTTTAAGTTACAAAAATTTTAATCAACATGATTTGCATAACGGAATTTACATAAAACTATTTGTGGGCACATGCAACTTAAAGATCTATGGGTTTTCTCATAATAGCAACGTACTTTGAAAACTAAACTAACATATGTAAAATCAAAAACCATATGATTAGAAACACACATTTGCTAGTTTTGAAAATAGCAATACACTTTTCTTCAAGATCTTCCTTGGAAATCAAGCACCAAATGTATGATGCCTTTAGTGGCTCGCACCCAAAATCCTAAAAATCTAAGGAACCATTATACCCAAAACTTCATTGTAGTCGATTTTCCATGTAAATCATCAATCAAACTCTCTAAAGGAAATAGATATGTTGTTCATTGTAAAGGAAAATGCATATTTCTTTCAATGGAGGGTGTCAAACACACACACACACAGTTGTTTGTTTATACAAATTTGACAACAAATTACGAATCTGTAATCACAAACTTGTTTCCTCCTCCCACTTCATGAGTTCTCTCTCCAGGATAGTGGTCAATCATGTTGCTAAAATCAAACCACTTCATGAGTTCTCTCTATGGATTTTCTCATAATAGCAACGTACTTTGAAAACCAAACTAACATATGTAAAATCAAAAACCATATGGTTAGAAACATACATTTGCTAGTTTTGAAAATAGCAATTCACTTTTTTTCAAGATCTTCCTTGGAAATCAAGCACCAAATGTATGATGCCTTTAATGGCTCACACCCAAAATCCTAGAAATCTAAGGAACCATTATACCCAAAACTTCATTGTAGTCGATTTTCCATGTAAATCATCAATCAAACTCTCTAAAGGAAATAGATATGTTGTTCATTGTAAAGGAAAATGCATATTTCTTTCAATGGAGGGTGTCAAACACACACACACACAGTTGTTTGTTTATACAAATTTGACAACAAATTACGAATCTGTAATCACAAACTTGTTTCCTCCTCCCACTTCATGAGTTCTCTCTCCAGGATAGTGGTCAATCATATTGCTAAAATCAAACTAAAAACATATCCAAAAATATCCAAATTAATGGCGATGGCGGAAAGAATGAACTCTGGTGAGGTTCAAGTGATGGGTTTTAGGCATAACAAAAACAACTTTAAAATTCTTCATTGTGCATGCAACCTAAAACAAGATCTATAATTAAGAAAATCAAAATAATAACCCTAGAAACCCTAGGTAATTTTCGAAAAACACATAAAAGGGTTTAAGATTACATACCTTATTGTTATTATAGCAAATAATAATGATCCTTGTTTTGTAGAAGCTTTAGAAGCAAGCACCACAAGCGTCGTGCCTCTAATGGTTCACACCCAAGCTAGCAAGAAGGAGATTAAGGAGAGAGGATGGAGGAGGGAAGATTTTCGGCCTAGCTCTCTCAAGATATGAGTGTCGAAATCCTCCATAAGGTCCTTGTTCATCTCGTATAGCCAATAATCCTCATAGAATCTTTGCAACTCAGGAGTCATTGTGGCTACCATGATGCAAGCAATTTTTATTGCATCATTGTAATGCTTCTTGTATGTGGCTAATTCTTCAGGAGTGGCCTTCTCTTCGTCAATCTCATTTAGTTCTTTCTCAAGGACATACTCATTGTTCTCGAAATGAATGGCTATTTGGATGTTGTGCATCCAGTCATTGTAGTTTGTGTCATCTAATGTCACCTTTGAGCAAATGTTCAACAATGAAAAGTTTTAGGAGGAGGAGAAGGAACCAGAAGCATCATTTGAAATAGACATATGTGAAAATACGGTAGTTTTAATAAGACAAGACTAATCCTTAATACAACGACCCAAAAATGAAATATTAAGGCTAGGATCCAACTATATAATTCACAACTTAGAAAAGGGATGTCGTAATCTAATTGTAATTTTATAAAGGTAGGTAATGAGGATTTACCAATTCCACCAAACGAAATTTGAAAGAAATTATGTTAATTGAAATTCCTAGATCTTTTGAGATTCATTGAAACTATTCAATGACATGTTTAGTCTCGGATTATGTCTTTCCATTTGTGATTGGGATACCGAGGATCACAAACAAGATGTGAATAACCATGCAAATTAGTTTGGCACTCTCGAGTCATCTATCATCTCATTTTAATGTGTCGGTTAACCACACACGCTCCATTAATCAACGATAATTTTCGAGATGCCCATTATTACTCTTTATAGTCATTATTAGTGTGCCCGTTAACCACACGCGCTCCACTAACTACTATAAAGTATAATGTGCAATTTCATGGGTTAGCATACAAATTCACATTTTACGAAAGTAACTAAGATTGAGATCTTTTTTAACAAAACAGGTTTAGTTACTTTTAATAGCATTATACTTTGATGAGAATTAATCGTCCTGAAACATCCCAAAAATACCGTCCAAAAATTTCGTTTTCAAATCATTATTAAAACCATAAATCATCCATAGTCATAAATAAAATCGTGATCATGTATCACAAAGTATCAAAATATCTGTCACATATCAAAATATCAGAGTAAAACTCCCAGGCTGAAGACTGTGGTGTGTGTCATGTGATCATCCTGAGGCCTTCCCTTTGCTTGTAGAAGTACCTGAAACCAAAACTGAAACCGTAAGCACGAAGCTTAGTGAGCTCCCCAAAACTACCACATGCCAAACAAATATCATGCAACTAGGAGATACGGGCCCCGCCCACTCTCATGGAGATTCGGGACCCGCCCACACTCCGTTGTCTAGGAGATTCGGGCCTCGCCCACACTTCGCTATCTAGGAGATTTCGATCCCGCCCACACTCCACTATATAGGAGATTCGGGCCCCACCCACACTCCGCTATCAAGGAGATTCGGGCCCTGCCCAGACTTCGCTACTAACATGCATACAAGTATCACACAGACAACAAGTATATCTGTCAAGCAATCACATAACTATACTTAAATAATTCTATGAGGTTCGGGCCCCGCCTACATTAAACTGCTAGGAGATTCGGGCCCCGCCGACACTCGACTACCAACATATCTCATATACAGGCCGAATTTGTTGCCTTGGACCCGTTCCTACTGAAAGGGAACTCGCCTCGCAAGACTGACTGTTGAAAACTTGAGTGAGGAATCCCTGTCTGCCGCTCCGGCTATTAACTCCATAAGAACACTTAATCAAAGTCTAATAATCCTTCTTAGGGTAAAATGACCATTTTACCCATGGTTAAAGCCAACATCCTGGTCAAATTCAACCTTCTAGGCTGACCTAACTCGTCGATTCAGCCTATTAACTTGCCGAGTTCTGGAACTTAGAAACCCTAAAATCGTGATTCGACTCGCCGAGTCACCCCATGACTCGTCGAGTTCCCAGGCTACCTTTCATCGCGACTGGACGAACTAACTCGTTGAGTCGTCCTCATACTCGCCGAGTCCTAGCATAATCAGGAAAAAGAGACATGATGATCCACTTGTTGAGTTCCTTGGCAGCTCGCTGAGTTTCATGAACATCATCGGAGATCCTCGATCGGGCTCGCCGAGTTCCTTTATGAACTCGTCAAGTCCCTTGCGGATCTAACCTAGATATGTTATTTCACACTTCTAAGGCTCCAAAATACAGATCCAGATCGTTTCCATAGTCCATTATTATAAAGTTGGTGACTTCATGGCTTTGCACACCTCAAATGGACCCAAACTCAAGTTATAGCAACCTACTTCCAAGAACATGACCATTGCTTGGACAAAAATGGGTTCAATACCTCATTTATGGTTCTAGAAGCTAAATACCACAAAAAGAAGGGATTGATTTGCATACAATCCATGGAGAGTAACTTATCCTTCCCAAAGGGGTCAAAAAGACCCATAAATCAATACTAAAATGGATCTAAGCTATGCGTTATCAAGCTAAGAGCTTTTTACGTCATAAGGTTGCCAAAGATGGATGAAGTCCTGGATCTTGATCTTCTCTACAAGCTTGATGGCTCCAAGCTCTTCCAACTCCCTTATATATCACAAAAACACACTCAAAATCTCAACAATCACTCAAGGATGAAGCTCACAACGAATTAGGGTTTTGAGGGGACAGGGAGGCTGGTAAGGGAGGCCCAAAAGGGGGTTATGTGGCTTAAATAGGGTGCAAAACCTTGTCCTGACAGACCTACTTGTCGAGTCTAGGCTTCAACTCGCCGAGTAGACCATTTAAATCCCGCGTCCCATCTGACATCTACTCGACGAGTTAGGGCTACCAAATCGTCGAGTAGCTTTTAAAAAAATGAATATTAATTGAACTGATGCGTACCAGGAATGGGGCGTTACAATTCCCCCCCCCCCCCCACTTGTCTTAGACTTCGTCCTCCAAGTCTGCTACGTTTGAAAACAACTCCAGGTAGTGCTCCCTCATCTCCTCCTCGGCCTCCCATGTCTACTCTGAACCCATGCGGTGCTGCCATTGCACCCTAACTAACTCAACCCTCTTGTTCTTCAGCTCCTTCGTCTTGCAATCTAGAATCGCCACTGGTCTCTCAATGTAGTTCAGATTGTCATCAACTTGAATATCCTCAAGAGGTACCACTGTTGAATCATCCACCAAGCACTTCCGCAACTGAGAAACATGGAAAATGCTGTGAAACTGGCTGAGCTCTTCCGGAAGATCTAACCGGTAAGCAACTCGACCCACTCGGGTCAACACCCTAAACGGACCGATAAAACTGGGGCCCAGCTTACCCCGCTTTCTGAACCTGATAACACCCTTCCATGGTGACACCTTCAGGAGGACCATGTCACCTACCTGGAACTGTAAGTCTGAATGCCTCTTGTTGGCGTAACTCTTCTTCCGACTCTGAGCAGTCTGGAGCCTGCTCCGGACCTGCTGGATCCTCTCTGTGTTCTTGAGTACCACCTCCGTACTCTTCATGAATCTCTGACCGACCTTGCCCCAACATATTGGGGTCCTACACTTCCTCCCATAGAGCATCTCAAAGGTAGGTCGTTCTATGTTGGCATGGTAACTGTTGTTATATGAAAAATTATGCTAACGGAAGATACGTATCCCAACTACCACCGAAATCTAACACGCATACGCGTAGCATGTCCTTGAGAGTCTGGATCGTCCACTCGCTCTGCCCGTCTGTCTGGGGTGGAAAGCGATGCTAAAGTGGAGATGAGTACTCATCTCCTCGTGGAACCGCTTCCAAAATCTGGAAGTGAAACGGACATCTCGGTCTGACACCACCGAGACAGGCACTCCACGATGTGTCACTATCTCCCGTATATAAATCTCGGCCGAGATGCTCTCCTGGATTGGTATAAAGTGGGTTCTTGGTCAACCGATCCACGATGACCTAAATCAAATCGACCCCACGTGCGGTCCTGGGAAGCTTAGTAATGAAATCCATGGTGATATCCTCCAATTTCCACACGGGAATATCTAACGGCTGCATCTTGTCGGGGGGCCTCTGGTGCTCTGCCTTGACCTTCCTGCAGGTCAGGCATCTCTCCACGTACCAAGCTACGTCTCGCTTCATGCAGGGCCACCAGTAATCAGGTCGAAGATCTCAGTACATCTTCGTCACTCCCGAATGGATGGAGAACCTGGACTTGTGAGCCTCATCCATCAATACCTGTCGTACTCCTCCCCAGTATGGTACCCAGACCATCCCATGTAGGGTCAACAACCCTCGGCTGTCATAATCAAATGAGGTCACTTGACCCACAATCCTCTCGCACTTCTGGTGCACCTCCTTCAAGCCCTAAACCTGCGCCTCTCGGATCTGCTCCAATAATGGAGTAATCACGGTCATCCTCAGACAGATGTCACAGATCGGGGTCGCTACTGCCTTGCAGCTCAGGGAATCAGCCACTATGTTGGCCTTGCCCAGGTGGTAAAGGGTCTCACAATCATAGTCCTTCACTACATCTAACCACCAATGCTGCCTCATATTCAGATTCGACTGATCCATAAGGTACCTCAAACTCTTGTGATCCGTGTAAATGGTACACCGGGCCCCATAGAGACAATGCTACCAAATCTTGAGGGCGAACACCATTTCCCCCAGATCTAAATCGTGTGTCGGATAGTTAGCCTCGTGAGGCTTCAGCTGCCTAGAGGTATAAGCTATCACATGACCCCGCTGCATCAACACTGCTCCCATGTCTGTGATCGAAGCATCACAGTAGACTATGAAGTCATCTAGACCCTCTGGCAGAGTGAGAATCGGTGCCTCACACAATCGCTGCCTGAGCGTCTCAAAGGTTGCCTACTGCTCAGGTCCCTAACGAAAAAACACTGACTTCTTGGTCAGTCGGGTCAACGGAACTGCAATCTTGGAGAAGTCCTGGATAAATCTCCTGTAATACCCTGCCAGACCCAAGAAACTCTGAATCTCTGATGGAGACCTCGGAATCTCCCACTACATCACGACCTCTATCTTGGCCGGATCGACCAGAATACCCTTCTGGTTGACGAGGTGCCCTAGGAACCGAACCTCGCGCAACCAGAACTCACACTTGGAGAAATTTGCGAAAGTCTCTCCCCACTCAGTGTCTCTAGCACCTCCCTCAGGTGCTCCTCATGCTGCTACTGAGTCTTGGAGTAAACCAATATTTCATCAATGAAAACTATTACAGACCGATCCAACATCGGCCTGCACACGCGGTTCATGAGGTACATGAACGCGGCTGGGGCATTGGTGAGCCCAAACGGCATCACCACAAACTCATAATGACCATAGCGAGTCCTAAAAGTTGTCTTCTATACATCATCCTCTCTGACTCGCATTTGGTGATATCCTGACCGTAGATCAATCTTAGAGAACCAAGATGCTCCCTGAAACTGATCAAACAAATCATCTACCCTCGAAAGTGGGTAACGGTTCTTCACCATTACCTTGTTCAACTCCTGGTAGTCTATGCACATGCGATGTGACCCATCCTTTTTCTTCACAAATAGGATCGAGGCTCCCCATGGTGAACTGCTCGGCCTGATAAAACCCTTGTCTAGCAACTCCTGCAGCTGCATAGACAACTCTTGCATCTTGAGAGGATCCAGCCGATATGGTGCCTTGGCTATTGGAGTCGCACCAGGAATCAGGTCAATCCTAAACTCTACCTGTCTCTCCGGAGGTACCCCAGGTAAATCCTTCGGGAATACGTCCGGGTACTATCGCACTACCGGTACATCATCAACTTAACCTTGCCCTTCTCCCGGGTATCCATGACATAGGCGACATATCCGGCGCAACCTTGCTGAAGGTGGTGCCTCCCCATCGCTGCTGAACAGAGAATCGGTCCGTGTTGTGGCCTCTTGCCCTAAATCACTAGCTCACCCCCACTAGGAGTACGAACCCTCACTAAGGTAGTGTTTGTTTTTTGTCTGCAGTTCTGCGTGACCTCTTATGTCTGCGTCATGCAGACCACGCGCAGACATTAGCTTTCGCAGACTGTTTGTTTTTTTTGAAGACTGCAGACCTAAAAATTTTTGTGCGCCCTCTTCTTGGCGCAGATATGGACCAGAGTCTTCTAACATCTTCTAGCCTAAAAAAACATATATATCTTTATTTTTTTCAAGTTTTTTTTTAATTTATATTTCTTGCAACTTTATTAATGATAAACAATTTGAAAAAAATATTACAAAACTTTAAAAAAAAAACGTTCGATGATACACACATGATATTTTTAATAAATTTATAAATAAAAATTTATTACAATAATAGTCGTTGAAGTTGTTCATATAAATATGAAAAAAAATCATAATATTTTCTTATCTTTTTTTGCCAAATTTTGTAAAACATTATTTAATACAATATCGTCAATTTCTTGAGAAAATATTTATGGTACGTTTTTAATGAATTTAATTGAAAAAGTCGAAGTTTATTTCCATCCATTTATGTATCAAATTCTTTGATCAATAATTATAATGTTTAGTTATAACTTTGCAACCAAAGTTGTTGGTTTTTATCAAATATATATGTTAATTCATACCTTTTTATTTTTATTTTTTATACAATAATACATAAAAGTTGATTTAGATTCGTTAATTATTTATAACAAAGTCATAAAAATATTAAAAAATCACTTTGAAGTTTAAAAAAATCAGTTTATTTAGATTTCAGTTTATTTTAGTAGTCCGCAGATGTTAAAAAACCAAACAGTCTTCTTTTTTCAGACTGCAGACGTTTGGTGCACCTCTTCTACTGCAGAGGTCTACAGATATGGTCCGCAGACTGCAGGCATTTTACCTCAGAAAAACCAAACAACACCTAACTGTTGATCGCAGTCAATCACTGCCCCATTGGGGCTCAACCAATCGATACCCACTATAACCTTATTCCCACGTAGGGGAATAAGAACCAGATCCGCTGAAAACTGTTGATCGAATAACTGTAACACACATCCTCTATGAACCCTCGTAACTGTGACGGTCATATCATTTGTTATCTCTACATCGAGTGGGCAATCAAGCTCCCCCAAAGCTCTACTAAAATGATTTCTAAGTGCGAGAGACACAAAAGATCGGGTAGCCCCCGAAGCAAATAGTACCATAGCCAATATGTCGTTCACTAAGAACGATCCTATAAACAAACACAAAAACATGAGTAATAATCACAAATAAATAAGATATAATGGAGAAGATACATACTCGTAACCACATCAGGAGTTGCATGTGCCTCCTCTACTGTCAACTGGAAGGCTCTACTCTTCGCCACTGGCGCCTCAGCCCCCGACCCTGGCGGTCATCTGTAATCCTCAAAGTGGTAGGAGAGGGTGCCACCACCTGTCCTGCTGATGCTAGACTCGGACACTAGGACTTCTTGTGTTCCCTCTAATTGCACTGAAAGCAAGTCAGATCAGATGATGTCGTGGTGGTGGTGGTAGCACTTAGCAGTACAATCCCTGCTGACATGCCCAGTTCGGCCGCACTTGAAGCTGCCCGAACAACACGCCCTACACGGTCCCTCAAGCCCCCTGTCGCACTTGCCACAACGGCCTTGACCCTGCTAGCCCTTTCCCTCGGGAATCTACCTTGAGCTTCTTGCCCAAGCCCTCCGTGCCAGACACTGCCTCTAGTTTCCTCTTCCTCTCCATCTCTAAATCAATCTCCCTCTTACGAGCCCTCGCTATCATATCCTCCAACGTATTACAGCTGGACCGACTCACAAACTATCTGATATCACTCCTCAACATCTCATGATATCGAGCCTTTTTCATCTCCTCATTCGCCACATATTGTGGAACGAGAAGGGCCCTCTCCCTAAACTTGGTGGTAATCTCCGCCACTGTCTTTGTCGTCAGCTGGAGATCCCGGAACTCCCTCGTTAGCTATTGCACCTCGATCACAGGTGCAAACTCGGAAGTTAAGGGGCACGAAGCTCTAATCCGATTTAGAAATTTGTTGCCTTATGGGGTTTAATTGCCATAAATCCTAATTTGATCAAATTCAACAATAATAGCAAATTCAGTTGAAAACAAACCTAATGCTCTGATACCACTGATGGGTTTTAGGCGTAACAAAAACAACTTAAAACTCTTAAGTGTGCATGCAACCTAATACAAGATCTATGTTTTCACTATTGAATCTATAACTAAGAACATCAAAATAGGAACCCTAGAAACCCTAGGTAATTTTCGAAAAACACATAAAAGGGTTTAGGATTACATACCTTGTTGTTATTATAGCAAATAACAATGATCCTTGTTTTGTTGAAGCTTTGGAAGCAAGCACTGCAAGTGTTGTGCCTCTAATGGTTCACATCCAAGCTAGCAAGAAGGAGATTAAGGAGGGAGGAGGGAAGAAGGCAGATTTTTGGCCTAGCTCTCTAAAGATATGAGTGCTGAAAATCAATGGTGTAGGAGCCTTTGTATAGTGCAACAAGGAAATCCTAGATAACCCTAAAACCAATATAACAAATATTATCTTGAATTGCTAATTATCCAACTTCCTAATTATCCTCCAAGGATAATTCTAGAACCCTAAAGGCCTTCAAAAAACCGTCCAATCCTATAGGAAGGTTCTAGAGTGCCTCTTGTTCAATTATTGAACAATTACACTTTTAATTAATTCCATTAATTCTGAAGTTAATTCAAGTTAATTTTTGATTAATTATTAATTAAACATTACTATTTATAATTAATATATTAATCTCATAATATATTAATAAATTATTTATTTCAATTTATTAATCAAATAATAATTCAACATCTCTCTCCAAAAATCATCATGTCTAATTGTTAGGTTTGAGGGCAACCTAAAAAGATTGTGCTACTATCAATTCAAGTTTATACCAATTATAGTTATAGGCTTAGACACCTGATTCAAAATCAAGATGAACTCCAATACTGAAATCTAATGAACTGTAATCGATTCTTATGTGTGTTTGTGTTTTTTTAGACTGATAATTTGATTTAATTTCCATATTACTGATGGTTGAAAATTAAATGTTAAAGAGGGGGGGGGGGGGTGAGTTGCAGGTTTTAGAACGAGGAATGAGAGCTTGGGTTATCGAGTTCTTCTGATAAGTTAACCCAACCCATGTGATGGAGAAGCTTTGTATTTTGAAATGAGTTCGATACAAAAATTTCATTTGCTTGACCATCAATAACTCCATTTCCGATCAGTTCACTTAGGAATAACTAGATTCTCTTGCTTCTCTCTTCCATTGTTTCTTTTTCTGTATGATCGATTAGTAACAAAAAGAGTGGTTCCACTTTGTTTGCATTCTCATCTATGATTGATTGTGGGAATGGAGGAAGAGGCATGGTGAATATGATTATTATGATGATAGTTTGGTGGGAGTTGTGATGGTGAATCTACCTAAATTGATGGAGGTTTCAAAGTTGGGGAAAAAGACAATCAACCAAGGAGAGAGAGAGAGAGAGAGAGAGAGAGAGAGAGTGGGGGGGGGATGGGACCGTTTTCTATTAAATAATTATATTTTCTTTTTTATTTTTTTTAATAAGACAAAACTTCATAAATGGTCCATTGAGTAATGAAATGACGAAAATATCATTCACTTAACGATAGAAAGTTGACGGAGTTAGGCATGAGGACCAAACTTTAAAAGTTTTGAAACCACAAGGACCATATGTTAGGTTTTTTAAATTTAGAGACTAAACTTCAGATTTTAGGATACCACAGGGACCATTTATGAAGTTTTGTCTAAAAAAGTTATCTTTATTTTCAGCTTTTTAATAAATAAATATAAGTTTTCTTCAAACAAAGTTAATATATATACAAAAATCTTTAAAAAAAAGTCTTTAAACTTTATTCTCATTAACAAAAAAGTCATCCATTTTTTTTTTACAATTTATCCTTCAAAATCAACACTAACCGGTTGCAAGAGTTATTTTATAATTGTTTACCGATTTCAATGATTAAATTGCAAAATAAAATCAATGATGATTTTTTTTATCAATAGAGCCAAAATATAAGGATACTATTATTTATTTATTTTTTTATTATTTTTTTCAGATTTCTCTGTTTTATATTAATGGATTTTTTAGCAATATATAAATTTCATGTGGAAGTTTCGAATCTAACTTTTAAATCACTTTTTTTTTTCTTACCCCACCTTAGAAATGTTCAATTCTTGTTTCTTATTAATCATTTTTTATACTATTCATTCTCAATTTTTTTTATTAGCCTTTTTTTTATTCCTCATTTCTACCTAATTGTTCTTTTAATTTACCAGTTTTCTCCTTTTCTTTTTAATTCGTCCTTACCCACCTTAATCCATCATTATTTATTATTATTATTATTATTATTATTATTATTTGCTCTCATCAATATTAATCAATTAGAACACATTAGTAGTATTAACAACCTTTGTTTATATATATATATATATATATATATATATATATATATATATATATATATATAGTGTTTATTTTTTATTTTTCGTACATGACCTTCAAAATCAATAGACCGGCATGCATTTTATCTAAATCATGAAGAAAATTAGTTGTCATCCAGAAAATATTATCCCATTATTTATTGACTGTTTGTCATTTGCTTTCTAATTGAATGCATTTTTTATGTATATGTAGAATATTGTAAGGTCAAATGATATCGTTATAAATATTTACTATTTAGGTTATGTTTGGCGTACCAGTTCAAAAACTAGTTGTTAAATAAAAAGTTAGCTTATAGCTGAAAAACTAGCTGATAAAAAATGACATTTGATAAAACTAGTTGAAATATATAAAATTATATAAAATGACATTTAAGAGTATTTGTTTCTATAATTAATTAAGGGGTATATTTAGAAAAAAATTTTAAAAAAAAAAAAAAAAAAAACTCCTAAAAAGCTAGTTTAAATAGATTTTCAAAAAGCTGGCTTATAAGCTAATTTTTGGCTTGTCAAACACAGCAACACAGCCTTAGGCTTTTGAAATATAAATTTTTTAACTCTAAAGTTCGTTACGGTTGTTATTAATCACTTCAAATTTTTAAGTACAAAACTTCTAAATATCACAAATACTTAAATTAATCCATCTATATGTATTATGTACCCAATTACCCATCGATGCATTATGATTTAGGTATTTTTTTGTTATTTTTTTTAACTTTCTCTGTCTCTCATTTATTAGTTAACCTATTTTATAAACTATTTTAGATAATAATGTTTGTCAAGCTAATTTTTAAAAAAATTATTCAAACTAGCGTTTCAACAAGTTTATTGAGCATTTTTTAAATTCTTCAAACTATACATTTTATTAGTTATAAAAATGTTACACACTCTTTTATAGAATTTTACATATTTCTATTAGTTATTAACTAGTCTAGCAAACGTTATTTTTAATCAAATGACAACTAGTTTTTTAAATAATCCATCAAACATAACATAAATTTTACAAAGAACAAAAATACTTTTAAATTCGTCTATATGTACTGAGTAGCCATGGATAACCTATAATTGGAAGTATTTTTTGTTAATTTTTTTACCTCTCTCTCAGGCCCGACTTAGGGCAGGTGCAACATGTGCATGGGAACATGGCCCAAAATTTGAAGGGGCCCATTTTTTTTAAGTATATGGTGTGTACGTCCGTTTCAGCCCAAGCAATCCAACAGCATCATAACAGCGGCAGTGCAGCACAACGCCAAATCAAAGAAAAAAACGCATGAAGCAGCGATCGATTGTAGCAAGCCAGCAACATCTTAAAAAAATCGATTGCAACAGTAGCAATCCTCCGATACAACAGATTCTACCATTCTAGGTGAGGGTCGATCACTTATTCACTTTATCAATGATTCTTCTTCTTCATTCTTGATTCTTGGTAATGTAATAGATTATGAGGAATTAATGAATTAAGGATTATGATTTGTAAATTATAATTGTCAATTCAATTGCATACTTAAATCAGTTGAATGATTGAATAAATTATAGATTAAATATATTATCAATTTTTCAGATTCATGGTATGTTTAATTGTGTAATTGTTTAACTGGTTAAAATACTATGGTTTGACTTTGTTTAGTGCTATAAAGTTTATCATCATTTTAATAAAAAATTAGTTTATGTAATTTAATTCGTTACATGTTAAAGCCTAAGAGCCTTTTTTATACACTTCGTCCTAGGCATTCGAATCCTCCGAACCAGCCCTGCTCTCTCTCTCTCTCTCTCTCTCTCTCTCTCTCTCACACACACACACACACACACACACACACACACACACACACACACACACACACACACACACACACACATTAGAAAAACACAAACTACATTTATGCATGAAAAATGAAAGCTATGTAACTAAATATATCAAAACTTATCATATTCAAACACAAGAGAATACATTTGCAAGTAAGGCACATATTGTGTGACTAGAATTGATTTGCAACGGGAGTGAGCAAGGGTTTATTTGTGAAAAACGCTTCTAGATTACTTAACAAAATTTGAGCAGCATCATGAAACGATTCTCTCGTGAAGGCTGTTCTATGAGGTAAAAGCACAACATTGTCTAATTCAAGCATCTGTGTAGGTACGTTTGGTTCATTCTCGAAAACATCCAAACCAACACCTCCAATCTCTCCCTCAACTAAACAGTTCACCAACTCCACCTCATTAATAATGGCTCCACGGGCCACATTAACAATGACTCCTGTTTTTCCTAATGCCTTTATTACTGTATTGTTGACCATATGGCGTGTGTCATTAGTCAGTGCACAACAAATAATGAGGGCATCTGAATTCAAAGCTAGTTGGAGGACATTTGGATAAAAAATGAATGGAGTGGAGTGTTTTTTGTGCCTTGAAGTATATGAGACTACGCAACCCATGGCCTTTAGTCTTGTGGCAACTCTTGAACCAATGTTTCCAAGACCAACAATTCCGATTCTTTTTCCTCCTATCTAAAATTAAAGCATCATATCATTTAATTCAATCATAAAATTATTGAGATTTATAATATCATGGTATTTGATATATTTTCTTAGAAAATAAATATGTATTAGATATGTAATATTAGATGTAACTCGACATAATCAAAAGATCGTTTTTTAAGTGCAAAGATGAACTAAATTGTACGAAATTAACATACGTAAGTTGGTAAATCAACTTGTTGAGAAAACAGTTTATAAGCTATTTTTGTAAATCACCGGATAATAAATTGAAACAAAGTCAAAAAATAAAATTATGTGCTCCAAACACAACCATAATAAAATTATACACTCCAAACACAACCATAAATTAAATAGACCCGTTAATGCTGTATGTTTATGTTTTAATTAGTTATAAACTTGAAAATTAACTTAATAACTTTTTAGGATTTTTATTTTAAGATTATATTTTACTTATTTATATTTTAAAATATATTAATAGCTTTTGTTTGTAAAGGGTTTGTAATTAATAGAGTGTTTTATATATTTATCAATAATCAATAATCAATAATCAATATTATTTTATCAATAAAATCATTTCTCCTATATGTCACAAACTGACCTTGGAACCAAGAGGATACTCCCCTGTAACCGGCCACTGTCCACCGCGAACAAACCTGTCACTGGCGGTAATTTTCCTCATGACGTCGATATAAAGCCCTACGGCGGCGTCAGCTACATCATCAGAAAACACATCTGCAACATTAGTTACCGTAATTCCGCGGAGGCGACACTCAGCCATGTCGATGTGGTTGACGCCAGTAGCGGAGGAGACAACGAGTTTGAGAGCCGGCAGGTCGCGTATCACTTCAGCCGTTATTGGACGTACGCCGGAGCATAGGACGACTCTAACGGATTGCGCGTATGATCGGAGGAAGTCGTGAGTAGGTAAGGGTGAGTCGTATGCTTTCAAGATCTGGAATTTGTTGGAGAAGTATTGTTCGTGGACGGCGAAAACAGGAGGTGGACGGAGGATTAGTACTTGTCGGAAATCCGACGGGGATTGGTGGTCTTCTGGATCCATCAAGATAAGGAACTGAACTCCTGAATCCCGATTGGTAGAAGTGGGTGATAATTTGGGATCGCATCTTATATTATATGTTCCAGACCACAATTTGATAAAGTTAGTCAAGTTCGAATATGATTTGAATTTGATTATCTTCTGCAAAAGTCGCAATAAATATTTGATGTCATAAAATAACTACTTTTCAATAATTTTAGTTTGGATCACATGCATATGTGTTTTTAACAATCTTATGATCAGTTGATTACTTGATTAAAATAAAAAGCATATTGAAGTTTTAAAATACATTTCAGGAATAAATGTTAGGTCCCCGATAATAATGTATCGTTAGTACCTGATGGCATAAAATTGTTCAGTTTTGGTGTGTTGAGGTTGTCAGGTTTAAATTGTTTTGGGTTTAGAATAAAGTAGGGAATAGGGATGAATAGAAAATATGTAATACCTTCTGGGATTTATTTTTTTAAAAAGTGGTGTGTTTTTTATTTTGAACTTATTTGCACACATAGAGCTTTTTAGCATCTTTTGTACAAATGGGTGTTATTGGGTCATATAAACCGATTTTTTTTTTTTACAAGTTACGTTGTCATTATAATTAGATAAAATTGCAAGAGTCGAAAATTGTCATTTTGGGCCAAACAGATTTGGACTAGCATCAATGGTCCAAAAAGTTTCATTTTGTTGCGAGTGTCGTTAATTTTGGTTTGATTTTTTTTATAAAATAACGATTTTGCTCTTCATACTTTTTTTTCAATTTTTTATTACATAAATTAAAATAAAAAATACTCTCTCTCTCTCTCACACACATACACCGTTGGAACCTCTCATCTCCTCTCTCTCTCTCTCTCTCTCTCTCTCTCTCTCTCTCTCACACACACACACAGGAAAACACACACTCAAGAACACCCTAATTGCCACCACCATCCGCCATCACCACCCTATGTTGTCCTCTTCCTTTCTTCTGTTAACTCCTATGCCCTGAAACCCTAATGCTCGAATTCCTGAAACCATAACATTCTCGTCGTTATTATCTTCGGCGAACTAGAATCATTTCTATCCATCTTCCATCCAACCATCACATTTCTCCTTGTCGTCACCACGACCATGCAACCATTGAATCTGATCTGATTCCCACACCACCATCTCCAATATGTTTTGAAAGCCGCTTTTACAATAGCATAACCACCCTTCTCAATCGGAACTAGGGTTTTCGTCTTCAAGATCTGATGAGAAAGCGACATGTTGGAGAAGGAGATGGACGAAGTTAGGGTTTGTAGAGGCGACTGGAACGAGGGGGACAAGTCTAAACCCTACCCACCGCCACCTTTGACCCCCTGCTAAGGATTCAGTATACTTATGGCGGCTTTTGAAGATGCAGTGCAGGCAACCATTTTGAATGGCGAAGGAAACGAAAAAGTTCAGGATCTGCTTTTTCTCGATTTCACCCCTCTGTCGCTAAGGCTTGAAACCCTAAGTAGTGTTATGACGATGTTGATACCCAGAAACACCACCATTCCACCGTCACTATGTTCGTCAAATCCGATTGTGTTTCTTAAAGCTGAAAATAGTGATCTTTTTGTTGGGATTCGAAGGGAAAAAAAGGGAACCCCTATTGAGAAATTTAATGGTGAAAGCTTCAAGTGTCATGACTGCTATGAGGATTCAATGGTGTCCAGGACTGGGGTAATCTGTTGTTTACTGCATATGCCCTTCTATCATTTTTTATTTCCTTTTTCATTTTATGTTCTTATAAGATAATCTGCTATCAGAAAAAATGTATGCATGTTTCTTGATCGTGAAGGTGGCTGGAACACAATTAGTATTGTGATGATGGTGATCTTGTGAAGGCAGCAAGAAGATGGTGATCTTGTGAAGGCATCAAGTCTTTATGGTTTTTCAAAATCAAACCATATGGAATTTATTTTATGGTTTGCCTATCATTTTGCCATAATTTTTTTTGTCCTTTATATTTTATTTTATACTTTATTTTATATATTATCTTATAAAAAAGTAAAAATAAATTAACCCCACCCACCTACCCCACTCCTTACTCTTTCTCTCTTACTTGAAAAACACCATCAGCCTCATCATCTTTCCGGCCACCACTACATTGGAAAATCCAACCACCACCGCCACCAAAAATATAAAAAACAAGATTCAAACTCATAAGTCCATCACATGAAGCACCACCATTTCCTTTTTGTATATTTACTACTACAAAGCCACATCATCCTAACTTCCGCTAACAAACTCAAAATCCTTCTCCTTCCAATCATAGGGAGAACAATGAAGGGGTGAGTTTGAATTTGAAAATTCTATCGATCCATGTAATGAAATAATTTTATGTTTTTAAATGGACCATGATTTAGGTTTTTTTGTTATTAATTTTTTAAACCTCTCTCTCTCTCTCTATCTCTCTCTCTCTCTCTCTCTCTCTCACACACACACTACAACTAATTTATAAGTTACCTTATTTTAGAATTTGTTTTAGGTTGTAATTTTGTCAAATCAAAATTAGCTTATAAACTAACATTTTAAAAAGTTATTTAGACTTGCGTTTCAACAAGTTTATTGAGTATTTTAAAATTCTTCAAAATATACCCTTTATTAATTATCAAAAGCTCATTCTTCTACATGCTCTTTTATAAAATTTTACACATTTCAGCTAGTTATCAACTAAGTTATCAAACATTATTTTTAATTAATTTACAATAGTTTTTCGCTGATCCAACAAACACAAGCTAAAACTTACAAAAATCAAAAATACTTTTAAAATCATCGATATGTACCCTATAGCCATAGATGTACAATGATTTAAGTGTTTTTTGTTTATTTTTTTTAAACTATCTCTCTCTCTCTCTCTCTCTCTCTATATATATATATATATATATATATATATATATATATATATATATATATATATATAAACAACTAACTATAAAAAAACTGTTGGGGTGAAAAGTTATTCATTCGTGACTTTGTAAATGTTTGACTTTTGTAAAACCCACTTGCATGTAGTGCTTTAGCCTTTAGACCCATTTGTATTTTAGAGTGAGAGAGAGAGATGTAAACACCTCTATATCAGGTGAGTTTGTCCACTTGTAGAGGTGTGCTTGAGAGATGTAGAAGTGAGTGTGTAAGTGTGTGTTAATTATGTAGATGTAGATCTATGTCCTTTTTTTGTAACACCATATACATTCAATATATTTCTTAAACACCCAAATCACCATGTTCAATTGTGCAATCTTTAATTCTGCACGCCAAACCATGTTCTTTGTCTCTACAATTGGTATCAGAGCGGGTCTTCAAGATCAAGGTGATTTTTGAAGAACGATTCTCGGTTTGGCAAATTTTGTCGCAATTTGATCAATTTTGGTGAGTCTCTCTCTATGATCTCTCTTAATTTCATTGAATTCGTGTGTTGCGTTTTTGATTTGTGATCATTTGACTCGTTGGATCAAATTTTTCTTGAAAAACCCATTTGCTGTGATCCAATATTTTTTTTCGTTGATCAAAGCCGATCCAATCTCATATTCGTTTGATTGATTCAATTCCAAATTGGCAATTATTGTTTGAATCGAAAATCAGATAATATGGTCTAATATTGTTCATATTTGTTCTTAATTCAAAAACGAATCTTCCATTCAAGAATCAGTCCAAATATCTTTCTACATTACTGTTCATGATATTATTAAGCCCATTCAATTTCAATCGATCCAATAAGAACTCTTTGTAAGCCCAATAACTCATAAACATTTGAACAATCCATATTTACTGATCGTGACTTCATCATATCGTGCTTCACTGCTTGTACATCGTATTCTCGATTTTTGACTTCGCTTCAATACATCATGTTCTTGAAAATCGATTGTTATTGTGTTTAAATCTGAGTTCTGAATCAATTTTGTATCATGTGTTCAATCTTCAAATCGATTTTATTCAAATCTTATTCTAGAAATCGACAATTGATTTTTGATTTCTATGAAATTGGGCAAGAACACTTGAAACGGATGAAGAACAGAAGTTTTGGTTTTGATCTGAAATTGTTTTGAAGTTGAAATTGTCGATTTTGGATATTTGACTTTCGAAAGTCAAAGAACGTTTGAGAATGAACAGCTATTGCTGTGATTTCGTTCTTGATCGATGCTAGAAGAAGATAGATTGGGAACGAACTGAGGATAACAAACTCAGATGTTTATGCTGGAATCGATTTCAAGTGTGTGTTTTGATTGTCAAAATATTATTGTTGATTTGATATTGATGCTCGATTAGAGAATGATAAAGTTTCGGTAATCGATGGCTCAACTATGAACGTCTAGGTTGATTTTCGATTGGGATAGCTTGAAATTAAAGTCAATGTTTACGAAGAAGTGTTGGAATCAATAATCGAAGATTGAATCAAGGTTTGATGGTCGACGAAATGGGTTTATTGGAGTCGGCGGTTGATGATTGAATGAACGAAAGTTTTTCGTTTTGGGTTGGAATGAAAACACGAATATATGGATTTTGTGTTGAATGGTGTTCGAAGGATCGATAGTTGGTCCGTGTTAGTCAAAGAGAAGATATGTTGATTTGGAGTCATTGATGTCGATGACTAACTATAAGGAACGAAGAACAGATGACGAAAAATCAAGAACGAAGGGTCGATACTTGATAACGAACGAATGTTGGATTTTGGGGTTGGTCGATTCGAAGAGTATGTGGTCAATCAACGAAAAACAAAAAATCATAAATACGAAGGGTTGGTATGATGAATATCCTAAGGGTTACTAATTGAACATAAGAAGAGTTTTACTGTTCAATTCTTCGTATCCTTCGTTCTTCCTATGAATTGAAAAAGAAAATCAAAATTTCAACTTCAGTCCCTCAAGCTTCGGATGTTTAACAATTTTTTCAACTCTTCGTATAAATGGAGGAGTCTTCGTGTGTTTTGACATGGAAAAGGAAAAAGTTTCGAAAACAGCCCCTGAACCTTCGAATTTTTGACACTTCGAAAATTAAAGCAAGTTTCGTATGTTTGACACTTTTCACCCAACTTCGAAAATTGTTTGAGGCTTCGTATGTTTGGAACTAGTCTTTGTATGTTTGAGCAAAAAGGGCAGAAATTACGAAGATGATCCCTGAGACTTCGAATTTTTGGTAGTTTGCACCCAAATTCGAAAAGGACTATTTTTTGCTTAAAATTGAAGATTGTGCATTTCAGGCCCCTGCAGTTTGTGCAAATTGACACTTTCTACCCAGCTTTGAAAAAGGGGGAGAGTTTTGCATATTTTGTTGTTTTGGGCACAACGGGTCACTGCAGAATTTTGAAATTGACAATTTCTACCCATTTTTAAGAAATTTTGTCAAAGGCGATCCGTGAATGAAGTTAAAAATTGATTATTTTTTGGGTTTTCCGGATTGAAGCACAAAGTTTATGCCACATGTTAAGGGGGAGTTTTGACACGAAAAATTCCGAATAGAGCACGTTCTTTTTCCTTTGGAGTTTTATAATCAAATTTCGATTATAAAAGGGGGAGAAGTTTTATATGGAAATTCGAACTTGAATTTTTCATATTACGCGGATTTGATGACCGAAGTGATCTTGAAGTTTTGAAGCCACGAGATGATGCAATTGGAAGTTCGGAAGTGATGTATTCGAAATGGGTTTGGAATTATTGAAGATTTTTGGGGTGTGTTTTTATGCGCAACTTTTGGGTGATTATTTGGAGTTTGGAATACTCTTAATCATTCGTTGCTGCTTGGTTTGTATGGTCTCACATCCTAGAGCCCAAATTGAAGAATCATGGAAGAATTGAAGATTGAAGTTCGTTTCGACATGTGTCACCTTTGAGGCTCGAACCGTGTAGTGCTTGATTTTGGAAGATTTGAAGTGAGTCATTCATTCCTAACTTTGAGGGGGAGAATGTTGGGGGTGCAAAGTTATTCATTCATGACTTTGTAAATGTTTGACTTTTGTAAAACCCACTTGCATGTAGTGCTTTAGCCTTTTGACCTATTTGTATTTTAGAGTGAAAGAGAGACATGTAAACACCTCTATATAAGGTGGGTTTGTCCACTTGTAGAGGTGTGCTTGAGAGAAGTAGAAGTGAGTGTGTAAGTGTGTGTTAATTATGTAGATGTAGATCTATGTCCTTTTTTTTGTAACACCATATACATTCAATATATTTCTTAAACACCCAAATCACCATGTTCAATTGTGCAATCTTTAATTCTGCATGCCAAACCATGTTCTTTGTCTCTACAAAAACAAAAGCTATGTAACTAAATAGATCCAAATTTATCATATTCCAACACAAAGAATACATTCGCGAGTAAAGCACAAATCGTGTGACTAGAGTTCATTTGCAAATTGCAATGGGAGTGAGCAAGGGTTTTTTTCGTGAAAAATGCTTCCGATTACTTAACAAAATTTGAGCAACATCATGAAACAATTCCCCACACCCTCGCACACATAACCGTCACCTATACCCATATGCCTTCCCATACCCACCTCACCCCAACCCACCCACACCCACACATGCACTCACATACCCATCTTGATGTCCATGTCTCACCCCCACCCACCCACCCACACCCATACATGCACATAAATGACCATCTCCATGTCCATGTCTCCCCCACCTTTACACCCATATTTACCTGCATCTAACATTCATAATATTTGTTTTAAAAAGTTATATTTTTCTTTACATATTACTTTTAAATTCAATAAAAAAATATATGTTTGAGTGGATAAGAGTCTAATAAATTTAACTTTAAAATAAATGAAGTTTCTATTAAATAAAAGTTATATCATTTTCTTTAAAAATAACATTAAAATAAAAAAAAAATAGTTTGGTTATGTTACATAATTTACTTTTCAATTTATTTGACAAATAAAAGTTTGATCATTTTCTTTAAAAATAATATTTAATATAAAAACAAAAATAAAATTGTTTGGTTATGTAATTTACTTTTTAATTTATTTGACAATAAAAAACAAATTTTATATCATCATACATTGCAAACACAATAGAGAAAAATTTTCATTTTATATCAACCAAGCCATAATATTTTTCAACTCATTTAAAATTGAAGTATTTTAACGAATAAGTAAACCTCAACCCAATGTTAAAAATTCATAAAAAAGGTCTATTTATTTTAATAGATAACTCTTTAAAAAAGTGGGACTCATAAGGTTGGATGGAGTGGTGTCATAAGAACCGTACTTCTTCCTGTGACACGTAGGAGCCACATCATTTATACCACACAAAGTGTGGCTCTTTACCACACCTAGGGTGTGAGAACTATGGTAGCGAAAGAGAGAGATGGGAGAGAAGAAGAGAGAGAGAGAGAGAGAGAGAGAGAGAAAGACACATTAAAGAAGAGAGCGAGAAAAAGGAGTGCAACAGAAACTAAGAGAGGTGTGGTCAAACAACACCCAAGACTACATAAAGGGGGGGGGGGGGGGGTGTTACCTTGTCTATGTGGCACTGAATGCTGCCAAACAACGGTCCATTCCCTTAAGCCTAAGACCATCTGGTATGGTCATCACGAGAGGGTTAGTGGTCTAGGTGTCCACTAACCATAATTATGAACACCATCCCAAGGTGCTAGTGTGGATAGTGGTGGAACTATTTCGTGGTCATTTGGGGTGGAGAGCACCAAACACCACATCCAATCAACTTCTATCTCTATTTTTCTCTCTCTCTCTACCTTTCTCCACCTCACACTAAACTTTAATTAATTAAAAAAATATTTTTTTTTATTTTAATAATAAAAAAATAAGCGGGATATAGTGGTGAGTATCCCAAGCTTTTAGTGGTAGTTAGTGGTGATTATGTGGCACCCACCACTATAGTGGTTAGTGGTGGGTATAACGGATAACCTAAGGCCATCTCCAATGAGAGTTTAATGAGAGGTTTAATGTGGAGTTTAATCTCATTAAACTCAAAATCTCATTATGGGAAAATGACTAGGATTCAATAGAATGTGAAGTTAAATCCCCACTAAACTCTATACTCTCTCTCCTCTCTCTCACACACACACACATATATATATATATAAGACAAAATTTCACGATTGGTCCCTGTGGTTTACACAATATCGCACTTTGAGGACTTTCTAGCAAAAAGTCACGCGAATGGTCCTTAAGGTTTCATTTAATTGCGCGATTGGTCCTTGACCCTAACCCCGTCATTTTTGAGCCGTTAGTGAAGGGGTAAATTTGTCTTTTCATCTTGTTGTGCATCAGATTATATAATTTAAGGTCCGCCTTTGTATCCTTCTACTTCTCGTTCCTTGCTTCTGTTCTTCCCTCCCTACTCACATTCTATTCCAAAATTGAAGAAGATGGTGATATGCCACTGTGGAAGGCCGGCGATTTTGGTGACATCGTGGACTGACTTGAACCCAGGTCGTCGATTTTGGTCATGCTCAAGGTTAGGAGGAACATGCAGCTTTTTTGGATGGTTCGACCCTCCCATGTGCCCTAGGTCAACTGTTGTGATTCCGGGGTTGTTGCGTGGAAGAAACAATCTCGAAGCAAGATTGATGATGGTGAAATGGCTACTTTGTCTGAGTTGGTTGTTTTTCATGGTGTGTTACCTTTTCAAGTAAAAAATCAAGAAGCATTTGGGGGGGGGGGGAAATCTATAACTTGGAATCTGTGTTTTGGTCCCATTTTTTTCATAGCTTTTGAAGGATTTTCCCTATGATTGTATGTAATGTTGGGACAAGAAAATGTAACAGATATAATATGTAATGTAAGTTTGATGTTTTGTTTTAATGTGATGGATATTATATTAGCAAGGAAGGAAATTGTCAATTTGATTGCATGTAAGTGTAATGTTGATTATCAAAGTGCAGTAACATAGCCAAAAAACTAATTACCAAAGTAGCATTACCATTAACCATAATGCATGTAAGTGTAATATCATGTTACAAACATAGAATACCCAAAAGACCTATCAAAAGTAGTTGTTTTGATTGACATACCATAACCAAACTTAGTAAACATGTTCTAACTTTAATTAGACATAATAGAAAAAGATTACTTAGAAATACAAACTAAGCTACAACATGTTTTCCCTTCTTTTGTCCACCCCCTATCCAGCTTCACTAGGACCTCCCTGCCCCTTGCAAGTCCTAGCATTGTGACCTTTGTTGTGGCATTTGCTACAAGTGACTGTCAAGTGTTTCCTACTTAACTTGGTACTTTGAATTGGCTCATCAACTGCCCTCTTCCTTTTTTTCTTTGGCCTACCAACCTATAAACAAATTCATATGGTTACATATTAACAAGTTTATTAAATAGTTTCAAGTTAAATTAAACAAAACATGTATGACAACAAACCTGTTTGTGATGTTTGGGTGGGAGAAGGGTTGTTGGACAATCAGATGTAGGCCACATGCTCCTTCCATTTATTGGGTCAATTGTGTGTTGGTACATAGCATTCCATGTACTGAGCCAGTAACATTTGCTCACCCAAGCCTCAGGATCTCCACATTCTGACCCATTCTACATCTTATCATACATTGCAGCAATAGCATGCTGGCATGGAATACCTGTAATGTCCCATTTCCTGCAAGTGCAACTCCTCTCTTTCAAATTCACAACATACTGCTCCATCCATAGACCAGTCACTTGATATTTATCAGCTCCATTAAATAGAACCCTCATCTTACTTGCCTCTGTCTTATTGTTTTCTAAGATTGTTGTTGCAGTTGTACTTAGAGAACCTTTGCATTTGTCTAGCACCTTATGAACATTTACTATTCTCTTTGTGAGGTATTCTCTAATATATTCCAAACAAGTGATTATAGGCTTGTCCCTTGCCTCATCTAGCTTGGAGTTAAATACCTCACACAAGTTATTTGTTAAACTATCAGTCAATGCCCTTCCTATATATAAAACCAAACAATTAATTACTAAAATCAGTTATGAAATATGTTAGTGAAAAGAGTATGATACTTACCAGAGAAATGGGATCTTGCCCAGTGTTTTGCAGGAATTTTACTTAACCACTCATGTGCTTCTGGGTTAAGCTTTTTCAGTTTCTCCATAGCCCTATTAAATTTTGGTATGTTGTATACTTTTCCACAACACCATACTGCTTCCCTCAATTCATCTCCTTTGTGTTTCAATTTCATGTTGTCATACACATGTCTTAAACAGAACCTTTGCTCAGCTGATGGAAATAACTTCTCTATTGCAGCCAAGATTCCCTGTGAGTACAATTAAAATAAGTTAGTAAATGAAATAATGAAAAAAAGTAAAAGTGAATAAAAAGTTAGAGGGTACCTTTTGCCGATCTGAAATGAAAGTGAAGTTAGATGAAGAATTCAAATCTAAGTCATCACCCAAGTGTTCCAAAAACCATGTCCAAGAGTTAATATTTTCAGTCTCTACAATGGCATATGCAACTGGGTAAATGCCATTGTTCGAATCAAGCCCAACTGCAGTAAGAATTTGTCCTGGAAAGGGACCCTTCAAAAACGTACCATCAAATCCAAGAAAATCCCTCAAACCTTTTTTAAATCCCTCCTTCAATGGACCTAAGCATATATATATCCGTTTGAAGATCCTTGTCTCAGAAGACACATTGGGTTCAGTTTCGACATCTATCTTCACAGTTGTTCCTGGATTCTTTGACTTCAATTCCATGGCATATTCTCTCAAAACACCGTACTGCTTTTCATAATCACCATAAACATATTGTTTTGCCATAGCTTTGGCCCGAAATACTTTCATCTTTGATATTGAAAGTGAATACCTCTGTACTAACTCCTCTTGTAAAGCACGTGTAGGGATCTTGGGGTTACTTTCAACTTGATGCAATATGTTGTTAGCTAGAAACTTAGATGAACAAGCCCTCACTGTCCTTGTTTGCAAACAAGAATGGGAATCTTCGTATGTTTTGACAGTCCAAAGTTGTTTCTCATCTGCCCTAGATATAAAAAGAACCCATGGACAAGTTGTTTTCTTGGAAAGTACTAAATTGCCCCTATCTTTATTACTGTCACCAGTCAATTCAGGAACAATACCCCTACACTTTACCCTAACTCTTGTCTTGTCATTCTTTACATAATGTAGATCCATCCTTTCTTTTACAGAGTAGTTGGCAATAACTTCTCTTATTTTTTCCTTTTCCTTGAACGTCTGACCAATCTTAAAAGCTTTAGTGTGAACCTCACCAGATGAACAAGCAACTGGTTTTAGAATGGACCTTAACAATTTCTTCCTAGGCTCTTTTTCACTAGCAAATGACTCAAGTACATCATTGTCTAAGACTTCTAAAGGTTCATCTTCAATGTCTTCATGTTCCTTAGTATTATTGTTTATCGGATCAAGCTGGCCCAAGTCCACGTCTTCATCAAGTACACTACAGAAGTTGATCATGTTCACCTCCACATCATCTATCAAAGGTTCCTCATCAAACACTGTTTTTTTTGCATCATGCTGACTATCAAAATCACTTTCATCTGCACTATCCTCACAATCATATTCATCATTTACAACTGGATCATTATTCATAACTGGCTCATCATATTGGTCATCTATGATTGGCACATCATTCATAACAGGTACATCATTCATAACTGGTTCATCATTCAAATCTGGTTCATCATTCACAACTGGTTCATCATTCAAAACCGGCTCATCAGTCATAACTGGCTCATCATCCATAACTGGCTCACTATCCTGTATCACTTGTGAAGGTCCATCAAATGTTCCATATGGCACAATGGACTGGGAGTAGTCTAATTTTATACTAGAAGACCCAACAACTTTTCCCTTCTTTTGGTTCCTATCTAGTTTAGGGGATACATCAGTAACCAACTCCTCAATAATAACCTTGGTGGGGGACAAAAAATAACTGTTAACCCTTGTATGCCCATGCTCTATGTAGATACTTAAAAGGTTATTTTTTTCCACATAATTTGACAATACATGCACATCCCCATCATTTCCTAGAGGTAACAGACCAAAGTCCAACTCTACTTCTGGAATAAGAAAATGATAATACAAAGTTTGCCCTTCTACATACCCTATTTCTCGAACCATTGTATCCAACTCATGCACAGAGAAAACGTCAATATCTACGAAGTCAACATAGTCTATTGTTCCATCTACGTACCTTCTCCCAGGGCTTTTCGTGAATATCCCACCATGATGGATTTTCAGATTGAAATAGTTGCTTATTCCCTCTTAAATAAAGAATAACAAAAAAAATTTCAACAATTTGGGCATAATATCAAATCGAGAAAATCAAAGATCACTTTAGTAAGTCACTTACGGTATATCCTTTCCAAATCATACTTTGATGCTTTAGTGTGTTTGGAACGAAGTGACCATAACGTTAACACCATTATCGTTTTCAATCGACAGATGATCCTCTGCCTTGTGTTCTGTTGGAGAAGAAGATGAATGCGAAAGGGTAATGGGTAGCTGAGGAAGATGATCTTTGTACTTAATTACAGAGTTCATGCGTATATGTGCATAATGATCGATTATTAGAGTGACTGCAAGATGAAAAGACAAATTTACCCCTTCACTAACGGCTCAAAAATGACGGGGTTAGGGTCAAGGACCAATCGCGCAATTAAATGAAACCTTAAGGACCATTCGCGTGACTTTTTGCTAGAAAGTCCTCAAAATGCGATATTGTGTAAACCACAGGGACCAATCGTGAAATTTTGTCTATATATAATTAATATTAAAAAATATTTATAATTTTTAATTTGTAATTTTTAATTACTGTTAATTTTAAATGTATTTTTTAATTTTTAATTTCATGATAATTAATTTTAAAAAAATAACAATAAGTAAAAAAAATAATAAATGATGTAACAATCATTAAATTGTATAAAGTTTAATGAAATATAAAATTTAATAAGTAAAATTGTAGGGTAACACAACAAGAAAAGGCACCTTTAGGGACGACAAAATGCGTCGCAAATAGGCAAGATTGTCGCCCTAAAGGTATTAGGTACGACATGTCGTCTCAATTGGGTCGCCGCAAATACCTCGTAGCTACTACTCAAAATTCGTCCCTAAAGGTGTCGTCCCTAATACATGTCTTTGCTAATAGCAGTCGTCGTCCTTAAAGGTGTCGTCCCTAATAATATTCTGACTACTGGTCAGTGTTACTCTGGTCAAATATTCCGGCGGGATGTGTCGTCGCTAATGCTTAAGATCGTCCCTAAAGGTGTCGCCACTAATGTTTTTTTAGATAAAATTTATATTTTATATTAGTTTATATTATAAAAATACAAAATTTATAAAATTATAAAACTTATAATTTAAAAATCTGCATTACATAAAACATCAAATAACATTACATAAAATATATCACATTAACATCATGTAAGTCCATAATAACATCATCTATAACATAATCGTCGTCCCCATCATCGTTTTCCTCGTCGTTGTTGGTCGCATTGTCGACTTGCTTGCTAAATGACCGGATAATATCTCCAACTGCCGTCACAAATGCCGAGTTTTAGAGAAAAGCATTAACATCCACATCCTACAAAGTAAGAATATAAGTTAAAATATATCATACTATAAAAACAAATTATTATTACTTAACAATTAAGTCACAAACACATTAAGTCCTTAAAATTTTAACAAACAACCAAATTCATAACAATTTAACAAACTAACAAACTACCAAACTGTCAAACAACAAAATTTACAACAAATTAATAAGTACATGTGTTGGTTGCAGTATCTGTGACTGTGACTGCCACTGCCACTGGGTAGGAGCACTTGTACCTGCTACGGAAGGCTAAGGCCCGATGCATCTCACATGTCCCCTTCGAGCACCTAACACCTCAAATAAGGCTATCCAATCAATGGAGTTCGGATCACCACCAGAGTCGGCTATGTGCTGAGTTTGTAAAGCAACCTCAACAACTAAAACATTATGCATTTCACGAAGATTGTTAATATACTTCAAAACGAACACAAAAAAACAACATTCTACTTCATTTTTAAGTAACAATAACTTACATATTATTCTTCAACTAATGGGTCAATGAATTCCCCTTGTTTATTGACATGTGCACGGTGACATACTTCAAATTTATTCAAATTTTGTTTAACATTAAAAAAAAATATGTTATACTTAAATAAACATTGCAAAATATGTTATAACTGAATAAACATTAATGTAACTTACATTTTTGAAAGAAGCACTACCGTATCTGCACGTCCCTCCACGATTCTTAACTATTTGCTTCTTCCAGCATTCTTTGTTTACACTAGAACGTTTACAATGCGTATCAGTTGAAAAGTTGTCAATAATAGCACTCCAACGCGTTGAATCCATACCCACGGGGGGTCGAGCCCTTGCTGCCTCCGCACCCTCTAGCATATATATAAATTTACCGTTTGCAATATTTTGCGGCCTCTATACCGCTGACATATCTGATGGTTCAGTGATGCCCATAAAATTCTAGCATCAGGATCATTTGAAATGACTTGAAAATCAAAATATGTCTACAAAAAAATAAGAAGTTAAAAATAAATCAAAATTAAACATGTTAAATATAACTTTATAAATAATAAATAATTTACCGAAAGATATGTAAACATTTGATCGGCTTCAGGAACTTCTTTCCGAATGAAACATTCGTATACATCCCCAATCGGTACAAAAGTATTTCTGTCAAATATTATTTTTAGAGGTTGTCTGTCGTTTGCTTCATATAGCTGATGCATTTTCTTGTTTACTGCCATACCTCTTCGTCTTGGAGGTACAACTGCAAAAAAAAAAATATTAGTAAAGATAGTTTTTTTTATATACATACAATATAAAATACAATGAATTAAAATAAATATTAATTATCATCAATCACCAAAATCTCCACCTACGGATGTGGTGGCTCGTCACCACCATCACCTTCATGGCTCATCAGAACAGCCAAAAAATGAACCAATGCAACCCAAAAAAATAACATCCTGGAAATTATAACACTATATATATATATATATATATATATATATATATATATATATATAACATAATATGAAAAATTATAACACAAGTGTACAATTTCATATTTTTCTATTTTTTTTTCCAATTATACAATCATATACATTTCACATTATAACGTCAAATACGCATAAACATTTTTACATACATATACAAACATATACATACAATTTTACATACATATACAAACATATACATACATTTTTACATACATATACAAACATATACATACATTCTAACATACATATCCACACATATACATACATATACATTTTTACATACATATACAAAAATATACATACATTTTTTCATACATATACATATACATTTCACATACAAATACATACATTTCATATGCATACATACATTTTATCATATATTTACACCAATATACATAGAATTTTCACATATACATACATTTCACATACAAATACTCTTATACACATTTTTTCATACATACACATAAATTTCATAAACAAATACAGATATACATTTATATTTCACGTGTAAATACTCTTATACACACATTTTTTCATACATAGTCATACATTTCATATACAAATACATATATACATATGCATTTCACATACATATACCAACATTTCTTATACCTACATTAAAAACAGAAAAAAAAAACCTGGAAATCGTTTAGGTGGTGGTGCTGTGGTCGAGGTCGCCGGAGTAAATGTGGTATCACCGGAGAAGAAGCGGTGTCACCGGAGATGTTGCTGTGAAACTACCAAAATCACACCAAAATCCAAAATTAACACACAAATTCGTTCTAGAAAAGAAATTGAAAGAGAAATGAGGGAAGGGAGCACCTACCGTTGCTGCAGATGCCGGAAAATTGGAGTTTTTCGTCGGAAAACGTATCACAACGTTGGCCAAATGAGGGGGATATGAGGAGTGAAGAGGAAAGGAGAAATGAGAGGGTTTGTGGTGATGGTCGCCGATCAAATCGAGAGGATCAGGGTGTTTTTGGCCGGAAAATCACTGGAAATCGTGTAAGAGATTTTTGGAGTGAAGCTGTAACCTGTTCTGAGAGACGATGAGGAGGTAAAGCGGTCGTACCCTTTAGCAGCAACGCTATTTGCGACGACAAGACACTAATTGGGGCGACACATTGGAAGGAAGATATCCCGCTGCTTTTTTGGTGACTAGTAGCGACGACAACGTCGTCTCTATTACCGTCGCCGCTATTGCCCTGGTACGGAGAAACCCTGCCCATTGGATCATATAAAAAACGGACGGGTACGATTCACTCTGGGCGAAGTCACACGGATCGCCGACGTGGACTATTAGAGGCGACCCTTTAGCGGCGAATCCAAGCTTTTAACGATGACAAACCATGTCTTGTCACATGTCGTCCCTAATACTATCTGTCGTCTCTAATAGTGTTGCCCCTAATAACTATATTTCTTGTTGTGTAAGTGGAATGTGTCAATCCATTAAACTCATATGAGTTTACTAGTTTATAATCCGTGGGAACCACGGTTATAAAATTAATTAAACTTTTATAGTAAAAACTCAAAATTATTAATCAGTTATTTTAAATAAATTATTAATTTAAGAGATATTTTTTTTAGTTATGTGAAATTATAATCGTTGATTCAAATAAATATGTAAAATTAATTTTTAATATATATTAGAAATTTTCTTTTTGTGAATTAATGAAAACAATAATATAAAATTTAAATTTTAAAATCTACTCTAATAAATGAAGGTATTTTTGCCACATGTCATCCTCTCCTTCAATTGGACACATGACATTTTCTAAAAATTTTGAATTTTTTATTTTCTACTTGTCATTTTATTGTATTTTTCATTTTATTAAATTAAAATTTCACATTTAATATGTAAGGTAATATATATATAAGGTATTAATTAGAAATGATTTATATATGTAATATATATTCAATACATTAAAGCCTCATTAATTTTAATAATTCAAAATTTTTCTCATTTTTTTATATAAATTCAAACTTTTCAAATTGTTAAAATTTCATATTTAATTTTTTAAAAATAAACCAATGTAATACATGGGTCTCACTCCTAGTCTCTATACTATTAAAAGAGTAGTTCTCTTGCCATGTGTCACCATTTTAAGCTTTATAATTAATATTATGTCACTTGTCAATCTATTGATTCTCTTTTTAAATTTCAAAATTCAAAATTTAAATTTCTCATTTTAATTATATTAAATAATAACATTTGAATAAAAAATAAAATAAAATTTATACAAACTATAAGATGATATAATTTTATATATTTATTTGAATCAACGGTCCTTTTTTTATATATAACTAAAAAAGTATATCTTAATTAATAAGTTATTTAAAATAATTAATTAATAGTTTTGAATTTTTACTTACAAAGTTTAATTAATTTTATAACCGTGGTTCCCACGGGTTATAAACTAGTAGAGAATAAATACATTGACAAATAACATCACATTAATGAGGATGTCTAATAAATTTAAAATGAATGACTAATAAATTGACAAGTGACAACGCATTAATTAAAAAGTTTAATACGATTGACAAATAACATCACATTAATGAGGATGTCTAATAAATGTAAAATGAATGACTAATAAATTGACAAATGACAACGCATTAATTAAAAGGTTTAATACAATAACACAAAAGAACTATTCTTTTCTTAATCTTTTCTTAATTTAGAGAAAAAGAGAATAGATTGTATTGAAATGACCTAAATCCCGTTGATTTAAAACGGTTACAAATGGAAAGATTAAAAATTAAAGCATTTAGTTTATTTCAAATAATAATAAAATAGAGAAATTAAAAAATTCTATTGAGTGAACCTGAAAAAGTAGAGCGAAAATCATGACAGCGGTACTGACCAATAACCATCCCTTTGCTCGAGCTTGACAGTTAGTTCCACCGCCAGCCACAACCGGTCACCGTCGTATTTAGAGACTCCTCCCGCGACATTCCTTTCTGCTTCATGTTCTCCACCAACTATCCTTCTCGAAGTAATTCTTTAACCTTAATTTGCTATTGCTTCGAAATTCGTGTACGTTTTTGGTTACTTGTTTTGAAATTCTAATGTCCAAGCTTAGGACAGTGTTACGTGAAAATAATTGACGATTCTGTATTACTATTACTCGTAACTAGGTGTGGATAAAACGAACCCGAAAAGTTGGGAGTTGAAACCCTAGATTTGATCGAGATATTTGACACTGTTCTTCTGTTTCTGTGTATTCTTGTTATCATTATGATTATAGGTTAATACTTGTGTAATTCGTATGGCCGAGCAATTAATTTCAGAATTGTATCAGTTTTGATTCATGATTATCGTCCATATATTGTTTATTATGAGGATAATCTATGTAGAGTCAAATAATCATCCATTTGATTTCTAATTTAATCAGGATTTTCTAAACATCACAACACTATCGAAGAGCTGCAGTAAAAAGACATCTAAATACAATCTTACACTGCACGATTTACCATAGCTGATAATGTAGCTTTCATAACGATCATTCAAACACATCCATATGTTAACAGGAATCAGAGGTTAGGCGATTACGCTAGAGGATTGTTAATATGTTAGGAAATCAGGATCAATAGGTTGCTACTTATCTTAACAACAAAGGATAAGAAATACATTTTCTTTTATGCTCAAACATTTGAATCTAATCATGGATCTTTTGCTTCTTCAATGGATTTGAATGCCTAAATTTCCATGCTTGATTTCAGGAAAGTCTGAATTGTTTACATTGTTGATTCTTCTAATCTTTATAAATTCCAATTTGTGCAGATCTAAGTGCTATAAACATGGAAAAACAAGATTCTTCACAAAAAGAAAAGACAGCAGATGACCTTCCAAATGTCTTGGTTCTTGGGCCACCTTCTGTTTTCAAAGTTTATGAGAGACAATTCTCAGATAAATTCCATTCTCTAAAACCATGGGAATCCGCTATTCCACTCCACCAATTCCTTTCTACCCATGCAGGTTCTGTACAAGCTATGTTCTGTTCTGTTTCATGCCCCATTACCACTGACATTTTACAGAAGCTGCCTGAGCTTCGTTTTATTGCAACCAGCAGTGTTGGTGTTGACCATATTGATCTCCATGAGTGCAAACGGCTTGGAGTCAAAGTTGCTAATGCTGGCTCAGTTTTCTCAGAGGATGTTGCTGATATGGCTGTGGGTTTGTTGATTGATGTGTTAAGAAGAGTAAGTGCTGCTAACAGCTTTGTTAAGGCTGGATTATGGCACCAAAAAAAAGATTATCCTCTTGCTCACAAGGTTCTCTCTCTCTCTCTCTCTCTCTCTCTCTCTCTCTCTCCAAAATAGGTTTTATGCAAGAAATAGCAATGTACTTTTGTTGATACGTCTGCTTTCATTTATTTCTATCATAGCATCGTACCTTGAAAAATCTACCTAGTTATAGCAATGTCATTGCAATAGGAGAATTTTCAATGTATAATGTTCCTAATGAGAAAAATAAAATATGATTACAATGTTATATAATTTGGTTAGATTTCTAAAGTGAAATGCCTTGATGAGAAAAAAAAAGTTGAAGTACAATGTTGTAATAGAAAACAATAGCATTAAAACAAAAATAATTGAAAGTGCATTGATAATTCTCTTGGATTTAGCTCTCAAAAAGAGATTATCCTCTCGTTCACATGGTTATCTCTCCTTGAAATAGGGTTGCATTGTACTTTGACAAAACTACCTAATTATAGCGAAGTCATTCAAATTGGAGATTTTTCAATGTATAATATTCTAGTAAGGAAAAAATTATAAAGACAATGTTATAATTGGGTAGAACTTTCAAAATACAATGCCTTAACAAGAAAAATATTGAAAGTACAGTGTTGTAATAAAAAGAAATAAAAATAGGATGCAACAATACACAAATAAATGAAACTATGTTTTGTTTTTTTTTTTTTTTTTTTTATATTTAGCCCTTCAAAATAATATTAGGATTTGTTACTATAGTTCATTTACAATGCCTTGATAAAAAGAAATTTCAAAAGTACAATGTTGTAGTAGAAAAGTTCGATAGTCGGATGCTATATTATACAAATAAATGAAAGTACATTGCTATTTCTTAGATTTAGCGATCAAAATAATATTGGAAAGTACGTTGCTAATTTGGTCTACTAATATATATATAAATTCAGTTGGGTGGTAAGCGAGTAGGGGTTGTTGGAATGGGAAATATTGGTTTAGAGGTCACAAAGAGGCTTAAAGCCTTGGGTTGCATTATCTCATACACTTCTAGAACCAAAAAACCCGATCTCACATTCCCTTTTTTCCCCGATGTTCTACAACTTTCAACAAACTGTGAAATCCTCGTCATTTGTTGTGCATTAAACGACCAAACACACCACATGATTGACAAAAACATCATGTTGAATTTAGGAAAACAAGGAGTTATAGTGAACGTAGCCCGAGGGGCAATTGTTAATGAGAAAGAATTGGTGGAGTGTTTAGTGAAAGGGGAAATTGGTGGGGCCGGTTTGGATGTTTTTGAAAATGAACCGGATGTTCCTCATGAGTTATTGAAATTGGATAACGTTGTGATGACACCACATCACGCGGTGATGACTGAGGAATCTTTCATGGGTCTTTTTGAGGTTGTGGTTCGGAATTTGGATGCTTTTTTCGCGAATAAACCTTTGAGGTTTGAAGTGTGTAGTAGGGAGGGATGACTGAATTGGATGAGGATTCAGATACACTTTTTCTATATAAAATAATTTGTGATGTAAATGTGAAATAATTCCTTCCAAATTTATCATTAATAGTGGTATATTTTGATTTGAACTATATATATTTGAGGGCAAAAAGAACTTTGTAGTTTGGTTATTTCATATCATAGTACGAGAGCTTCAAATATTTTCTTAAATACACGTTATGTCATGTTTCACCGTTAATTTATCATATCATGTGAAATTGTTAATTTTGAATAACTTTTATGATTTGTTTGGAAAAAATAAAATATAAATGGTAAATTGTGAAATTATCCAAAATATATTGGGTTTTCTATAATTTATCATATATGTACCCCACTTTATATATATATATATATATATATATATATATATATATATATATATATATATATATATATATATATATATAGAGGTAGGTTCAAATGTTTTTCACATCTTTTGTGTGCTAGAATGCACCAATAGAAATTTAGTATTAATTATATGTATATTAAATGCTATCCATACTTATAACTTATTTTTATGGAAACTAATTAAATTCGTCAGTAATGTCAACAATAATATTCTTTCAGAATAAATTCATATGTAGAAGAATGAGAGTGTATTGCAGCAGAATGAGAGTGTATTCTAGAATACACTCTCGTTCTTCATATTCCATACAACTTTATTGTATTTTAAGTGATTGAGTCTTGAAACAAAGTACGGACTCATATATAAAACCTAGATGCAAATTCATTCTGAAAAAATGTTATTGTTGGCATTAACGACGGATTTAATTAGTTTTCATAAAAAGATAATTATAATTATGGATATCATTTAATATACATATAATATTGGAAATCATTTAATATCTATAATTATTTAATTAAATAATTATTTAATTTCCTAAATTTCTATTGGTGCATTCTAACACACAATAAATGTAAAAAACAAAATAACCTGACTATATATATATATATATATATATATATATATATATATATATATATATATATATATATATATATATATATAACATTAAATTTTAATAACGTTTGATTTAAAATGGATCATTGGTTAATAGGTAAGCTTAGAAAATATATAGTATGGTTTTTCTGGTGACAATGTTCATTAGTTTTTCTTTTTGGTGAGGAATGTTTTGGATGTATGGCTGATGGTTAATCCTCTTATTAAATTGGAAAGACAAATCTAACATAAATATTAAGTTATGTTATAAAAAACAGGGCAAAATTTAGTCAATTTAAATAATTGCTATTGAATTTGTAGATAATGTGAAATAGATGTTGACATGTGAAATGACATTTTCAAAAAAAAAAAAAATAATAACGGCTTTGTTTAGGCTACAGGGAGTGGTTATATTCAATCCATTCAAAACGTGTTGTTAACTCAACTCAACTACAGACTCACCATCAAACAAATAGTCTTTGGAAATAATTACTGTTTCATAATATTTATCTTTTTTATTTTGATTTTTTGACATTAAATTAAATAAAAAACATAAATAAATATTTTAATTAATTAAAAAGTAAATTAAATTTAAAACCTAACTTACTAAAAAAAGTTAAAAAAACATAGAAAATCAAACCTAAATTACTAAAAAAACGTGTATAATAAAACTTAAATATTAAAACACTAGAATCTAATTTCTATATTTTTTACGGACTTGTTGAATTTTTAAAAATGCAGATAGATTTTCCGGGTAGAGATTCGGTTGCGGTTTTGTGTTTAGAATTTGAAGATCGGTAATTGCTATTTTTTGGCGACGAGTTTCTTCCGTTGATTCAAATTTTCTTCTAGAAAAGTTAGAGTCTTGTCTATTTTTTCCGCAAGTATGTTTTCGCAAACCGCTTTTCCGCTTGACCCTGCCTTTCTCGATTTGTTCCTTCCTGGTCGTCGACGAAGTTAGACTTCTAGTGGACCCTCCCCCTCGGTGCCGTCGAACTCATCATTGAGGTCGAGGCCAAAACCCACTTTGGCCTCAGAAGTTCTTGGCCTTTTGTTGGATCTAGTGGTAGATCATGAATGCGTTGTCTCCGGATAAAGGATCCATTTTGGATCGTTATGACAAACTTCTCACACTTTTTGGTTGCTCAATGGTTTATCATTATTGATAATTTTGTATTGGTGGCATGCGGTAGATAAAAAATTGAAATTGTTGCTACCACTTTTGTGCATATTTTTTAAATTATCAAATATACTGTTAAATTTTGTGCAAGCCGCTCGTACTTCACGCCATTTTGCATTGACCGAATCGTATTTATGCTCTGTTTCCCTTCCTAATAGCACATGAAAGTGGTCTAGAACACGATTCCAAAAACTTTGACTTAATTGCGCGTTCCTGGTGTCACCGACTTACGATACGAAAATCCAAGCTTTCGTTAAAGCTTCCTCCTCGTCTTCAGTCCATTGCCTAGTTCTTTATATATATATATATATATATATATATATATATATATATATATATATATATATATACACACACACACACACTTTTCCTTTATTTGCATTCTTCGAATTGGTTGTTGTGTTTCTTGGACCCGTTCGTCATCGTTCTCGAGGTTTATAGTTTGGCATTGATATAATGAGACTTGAGATGGTTGTAAATGTTTCACATGAAATTGTTGAGGTTGAGAAGACTCGGGTTGAAATTGTTGAGAATGTTGTTGAAAGGTTTGAAATTGGGGTTTACTGAATTATTCTGGTCATTGTTGTTGGTAGCAGAAAGGTTAATTCATATCATAACTTCAATCTTTGCTCATTTTTTTAATGAACATTGTTCTTATGGTTTTTAAAACTTTCATTGTTCGTCGTAATCCACATAAAATGACGTTTTTAGTCTTTCTAATATATATATATATATATATATATATATATATATATATATATATATATATATATATATATATACACACTATTGCGTGGACATGTGGATAATGCTATTTTATGAAAATTACTAAGAGAATATGTTGTTTAGTAATGTGAATACTTTCAATCTCACAGAACTATTGTTATTTTAATAGATTCTCACAAATTCTAATTTGTTTTTTTTTTCTCATTCATCGTTTTTTATTTATTTAATAATAAAAAATCCCTCTCCCCATCCCACCTCACCCCCAATAAAACCCTACCTAGTCCCTTTATCTGTATTTTCCGGTTGGAGGTTCTTAGTCACTCCAACCGTCAGCTTCAAACACCCACCCACGACTAAACCTAGTCCTTGTTGATAAGGCCTCGTTGTTTCTCTCCCTCTACGGTAGCCACCCTCAATCCCCCATCCTCGCCTTCCTTTCCTCTCAAGGATACCCAAACATGTGATTTTCCAACGTACTAATCCAGATCGCCGGTGGGGATTTGTCACTACTGTCACGACGACTATCCACTGTCTCCATCTCCTCATCTTTCAACTTGTTTGGTAATAAAACTTAATTTTTGATGAAGAATTTCTTGATTTTTCTAGTTATGATATTCAATTACAGAGCAATGTTTTGGTGTGTTCGAATTTCTTACCTCAATGTAGGAAGACTATTCACCGTCTCCCACTAACAGAGTTTGTTCTTTAACCTTTTGTAGATAGATGCTGCAATTAACTCAGGGAGATTTGGTGGGCATGTCTTCAATGAAAATGGAAATTTGTGTGTTGGACCTACCTTGAAATTCTCCCCCTTTACCTTTTTAATTCGATGTTAGCCACCATTAGAGTAGTCAGAGTAAAGACCTTCTCTTCATGTCACCGCCATCACCGTCATCTTATATGGATCTGTTCACCGTAGGACATCGAATCAACACAAAATCCTGAAGACATTGACCTGGGTTCTCCTCATATGCAGATTGTGGAGGACTAATAGGCTTTGATCATGCTTTGCTGGACAAATGCTTAAAAAAAACTACAGATTTCTGCATTTGTTGATGTTTCTTTTAAGAACATTGGGTGTGGGCAACAAGGTGCAACACCAAGTTGTGCCACCTCACATGCCACATAAGCAAATGATGTTATAACACCAAGTGGGGAAATGAGCAACAAGATGCAACATCAACGGTCATTAAAGCCAACGGTATAAAATCATGTCGTTTCAATTTGTCGCAACGCCCACGAGACTTGCCACGACGAGATGCAACGAGTTAGGGGGCGGTGTTCCCCCCATTAAGACCGCATTATGGGCATCCAGGTTAGCATCTCCTGTTCTCGTTATGGCCCATACTATGTGGTCTAAGAAATCGATTCAAAATGGGGGTGGGGTGTTTATTGAGGTTTTTTTTTTTTTTTTTTTTTTTTTTTTTTTTTTTTTTAAATTAAATGTTGAATAAAAAAATTCTAAAAGAAATTACAAAAGGAGAAAGTAATTATTGAATGTGGCTTAAGATTAAGTTTTAGAAACCATAAGAGAATGTTTGTCAAAAACAATTAGTAGGGGTTAAAGTCGTATTTTTTGGTAAACATGGACCATTATATAATATTGTATATCATAAATCACACCAATTCAATATACTTTCTTGCCACTTTTTTTTTATTAACAAAACTAGTTTATAACACGTGAGAACCACAGGTGTAAAATTAATTAAACATTCATAATAAAAAACTTAAAATTATTAATCAATTGTTTCAAATAAATTATTAATTAAGAGATACTGTTTTAGTTATATAAAATTATAATCGTTGATTTAAATAAATATATAAAATTATATCACCTTATAATATATATTAGTTTTATTTTATTTTTTATTCTAATGATATTAATTTAATGTAATTAGAGTGTGAAATTTAAAATTTGAAATAAAGAATCAATTATTAATTTAATGTAATTAGAATGGGAAGATTAAAATTTAAAATTTAAAATGGAAAATTAATAGGTTGACACGTGGTATGATATGTGACATATAATATTAATACTGATTTTTATTATTGTGCCACTTGTCAATAGGAGAATAAACTTATTCATTTGTTATAATATGGAGATGTCAAGTAGTTGATCCAACTAGCCCTCTACATACAAAACTTATGATTATATTTGCGAAGATGAAAAATTCTCATCTCCCATTTCCTTCACATTACAAAGACGAATAACTTCTACCTATAATACTCAATTATATTTTTAGAACTATGAAAGAAATTGAAGAAGAACAAAATACAAACTCAGAATGGTCTCGTGTACTTTATAGATATATAAAGGCTTGTTGTGAGGCAGCTTATAGGAATTATTATTATTATTGTTTTTGGAAAAGTTGTTTTCTGATGTCGATGAAAAGTGTTTAAAACTTATTGAAGAAAAGGATACAAGCCCTTAGTGGATTCTCGTCCTCGTCGGATATGTAATGTTAAAACTCTTTAAAAGCAATGTTATACAAATATTCTAATTGCAAGAAGGCATCTAATATGTTCAGGAACACACATGCCCAAAATAACAACAAAGTGATAACAAATGATGTCTTAAAGTTTGGAAGACACATAAATTGGAATCTGGGGACAAGGCAAAACTTGAGTTGTCTGAACAACAAGGATTACCCTCCTATATAAAGTCTCAATCGCTACACGATGATTAAAACCTCATCCAAAAGGACCTCGTGTAGCATTAACACATGGATAAATAACATGTCCCCTGGCGATGGCGACATCAAGCCAAAATCTAAGATATGTGATCTTAAATAGTGCTTCATGAGGTTCTAATAGACGATCTAATACAATACAAATATACACCAACTCCCAAAGCATTTACTTATCCACAAAGACTCGTGTTAGCATGCTACAATAAAAAACAATGAAAGTTACACATGGACAATAATAATATGCGGAAATATTAAAGTGACTTAAAAAATACCAAAACTTACATGCCAAACGGCCAAAACACTTTTCAAGGAAAAAAAAAAAAACAAACAATTAGTAGAATGGTAAAAAAACATTATAAATATTATCAGTTTAAAAAAATACGTAAGGCCTTGCAAAAATCGTTTTCTTGTCCATATTTGTGTGTTTAAATGCCAAAAACAAACAGTCTATGCTATTATAATTTGATAACATAAGAAAAAATTACTAGATTTATCCAATTAACATGCTCTCTACCCATGTAGTTCAAAGTGTTTCTCAATATAAATATCACCAACATATATTTGGCCTAGCAGTATGTTGAAATGTCTTTCATCCATTTATTTGGGCGTTTAAGTCTCGTCTACGATATATGTGGAATTTAGAGTAACTTATGTGTAGCTTATAGTGTGTGTGGTTGTTGTTCTAAAAAATCGAGGGCTAGTTACAACCCATTAGTACTAATATCGTAGGCCCGTTGATGCAGTGTTAAAAAAAACAAAAGATTGAAGTTGTTGATTCTTACAGAATACTCAGGATAATATCTTCTGTGCAACATTGATTCAATAAATACCATGGAATTGAGCTTCAAAATCTGGTTTCAAACACATATAATTTTGCAAGGAAAATGAAAGTTCATAAAACTGATGAATGGTCATCCAGATTACATTACATCATGAACACTTAAATAACAAAAATAATCTTAAACGAGTCCCGAAAGAGATATGGGCTGAATACAAAACCAAAAACAAAACCCAAAAATTATGGAAAAAATAATACAAAAGTGTATATAATTCCATTCAGAAAATGATTTTGGGACTAAAAAAATGAAACACTCATCTTTTGATTTTATATATTAAAATCATTTTTAAAATACTTTTTAAAGAAGAAATAATTATTTGCGGAATTCAATCCCAAAAACTCATAATGTTTTTAGCAAAAATACAATTTTAGTTTCAAAAAGTTGTAGAGGAGGGTTATGAATTCAAATATCATACATAAGATAATCAACCGCAGGGGCCTTCAAAATGTCATGCATCTTGTAATCCATAACGACTACTAGAACCTGAATATTAGGACTTCATCACGCTTATAGTCAAGGATTAACTCAACCATTGATGTATAATGAACTCTGAAAGATCTAGTATGCTTAATAGTCATATTAAAATATTAAAATGATATTGTTAATTAACATTTGATACTAATGAGTCACACTAAGAACAACTTGATACAATTGACTATTTATTAGAAATTGTTTTTAATAAATATTCCAGACTCTTATAATTACTTGAAAATTATTTATTTCTTTGAAATAATAATTTTTTCATTAGCAAGTAACATATAAATATCATATTGTATGATTTATGAAGTCGTTTGTAACATTTTAGACTAGAAAGACTCTTTTGTCTTTTACCAAAATGTTAAGGTTTATATTTTATAAAAGAGTTTATAAAATTTACAAACTTTATATTTTTATTAATTCTTACTAGTCAAAAAGATGGTTTTCTCTTAAGAGACAGGTTGTGGTGTTTTGATTAGTTTAATCAAAAGTAAGAAAGCATGGGGAACATTATGTCTTAGGTGCATGGTTTGACTAAAAAGTGAAGACCCTTTGTGTAAAGTTGGATTTTATGAGGCTTGCAATCCTCTTCCTTTTTATCATACACAAACTGTAAGATGCTACACTTACTTGCATTTGCTATCTTGAAGTTCATATTTTGATATGAACTTCAAGCTTAAGAGTCTTAAGAGTTTTACAAGACTAGCATCTTAAATAAAGTTGGCTTCTTGTTGGTGTCTCAAAGGTTTCCATATTCTTCATCAACTTCGAAGCCTCATTTTGAGAATTCAAAGACTAGAAAGGTTGTTATGTTCTTCTTCTTCTTCTTTGGTGTTTGTTTTTCTTTTCAAACTTTGTAAGAAGATTCACGGTTGGTTATAACTAATTTATAATTGTTCAAAAATATTAAAGGCTTTCGTTGCTAAAATCTTGTTTTTAAAACTATTTTTTGAATAAAACCTAACAATTTGTATCAAAGTCATCCTTGCAAGTTTTGTTATATTTTATGATTTTTGGAAATCTTAGTTTTTGTAAAATATGGATAACTTGTTTTTGTAAGAAAATGAGTTCATACATATATATTTTATGACAACTTTATAATTGTTATTTTATGTGAAAAAAGTTTCATGCATATTTTGTAATTTAAAGTTAGCTTAGAAAAAAATAGGTTGTTTTATGAGTATGTTGATATGTATGATATATATAAACTAGCCAAAGACATTTCCTTTGTGTTGTTGTGTTTGTTGTTTTTGTTGAAAAGTAGTTGTAATAATTTATTTATTCATATGGTATGTAATAAATTAAATAGATTAGTTTTCTTGGTTTATTTTTGTATGTAATACATTAGTTTTTAGAAATAATTTATTTGTACAAAGATATAACAATAAATAAAGATGGAGCCATTTTTTGAAGACAAAAATGTGAATTTTCACAATATGTAGTGTGCAAGGAAATTAGCGACAGTTTCTGTAAATTGTCACTAAAGTTGTTACTGTTGGTTGTTTGCTTAAGGGCTGTTGGACCTTTTACGACAATTTCTGCAACAATTTCTAAAAGTGTTGCATGTTGCTGACTTATTACATTCAAGAAGTTTTTTCAACATTTTGCAAGCAATAGTGTTTTCAGAAGTTGAAACTTCTACAACATTACTATAAGATTTTTGGTTCATTTAAATGTCCCTTTAGGAAATGACTTGTCATCTTTTGTGTTGGCTCGCAAAAATATCATTAGGTGGTTATGTTTATGTACATATGTTTTATGTATGCTTGTGTTGTTTATTTTTTATGAACTTATTATGTGGTTGATAAATTAGTTTTTCGTATGCTAAAATAATTTTTGACAAAATAAACATCATATGGAGTTTGGTTTTCAAAATTTATAGTGTGGACATAAGATGTTACAAGTTATTGATTTAAAATAAAATATGGTTTTATAAAAACGTTAATAATAACAAATTTTGAAATACTCAATTATAATTTTTAAAAATGGTGATTTTTGTAACTTATACAAACTTCAAATATATAAGTAATAAATGAAGTTTTATTAAAAATATAAAAAGTTCAAATGCACTTAAACTCAAACTTAATAGTGGTTATTAAATTTAAAATTGAATCATGTGAAATTATATAAAAACTAGTTTTTTATATAGAATTTTTAAAAGTGATTTCCTTTTGAAAATTGGTACATTGGCTTATTATATGCATGTAATAACCATGATATCATATTTTTTTTAAACTACAATTATAAAACATAAAAAGACCCACTCGCAAATCTCTTGTATACACTAGTGGGATAAAGATCATCTAACTGCTTAGTGTTATCTTTTGATGGTCGGGGTGTATTCGCAATTTCTATAACCAAGTTATATGTCAACTACACAAGTTTTTGAAATTGGATTATTTAATCGGAAATCTTTTGTGATAAAGGTTACCTAAGTAAAAGAGTTCCAAGGCATAGATTTGTTAAAATTTTGTAGGTCAATAATCCATTCTCATAACCATGAATTGTCGTTTTCTTTTAAGAATTAATAAAAACAATAACATTCAATAGATACAACTTTAATGAATAAGTTCAGGTCTTGAGATACAATCTTGTGAGAGATGTGAAATTGTATACACTTAAAGGTCCTAGTCATAAACAACTTACTCTGAGCAATAGACATGAACATGATACATAGTAAAGGAATCATTGTGATGCTACAGATGCTTCTAACATCAAACTAGAAATAGTGATATTTTGTTTTAAACTAGTTAAAACATTGGAATAGTACAAGGCTAAAAGAGTCAGTTTGTGTGATCGAAGAAGCCCATGTTTTATGGACTGAACACCTTTAAGCCAAAGAAATCCAATACAGCCAATATCAATGGATCTTGTTTCTTTTGTGGAGAAACTGGACATTAATAAAGGAGATGCTCCTCTTATCTAGAAAGTAAGTATGGAAGAGAATAGTACTTTAGATATCTACTAGATAGAACTCATACTTTGCATATACACTTAAGTACTTAGTACTTAATGTTAACATGATATTTGTAAATGGATTGCAAATATTTACAGAAGAGTAACCAACTAAGCACAATCAAGTTAGGAACTACACTCTCGGAGTTTAGTTTATTAATTATGCTAGTAACATAATGTATTTGTATTGTAAAATAAAGTTTATTTTGGAACAATGTATGTTTTAATTTAGCTTGTCTAAATATATGTATCAGTTAATTAATTAATGATTGACCATTTACTTAAATCGTTTTTCATAGCGATCACCTTCATATTCGGAAATGTTTAAAATTGTTTTTATGAGACTAGATCTCTTAATAAGAATTATAAAGTAAACATCAATGTTTTATAAATAACAAGTTCTATATGCAAGTACTTTTGACTTAAACCTGTTTTGAATCAAACTTATCTAAGACATTGGTATCTTTATTATATAAATAACATTCACATATTCCAACTTCCAAAAAGGGATCTTTGAGGGAAAACAATGTAGTTTATTTGACATATGTAAATCTTATTTATATATAAAAGATTCTTAATGATATTTTCACTAATTAGTAGAGTGTAGCGTCCTAAAAATTCATTGATTTTTTATTTTATTTTTAGAGCAATCCAAAAACCAACATTCATTTGTTTCCAATAAAATGATAATTAGAGTATGATAATGTATCCTCAAACAACAACAACAAATAAAAAGGTAATTAAAAAATAAACTTCGGGGTGTGTAATGCGATCATGTCAAGCTCTTTCATTTTGAACCAAAAGTACCTGAAAACAATTTAAACACAAACCATAAGCACAAAGCTTAGTGAGTTCCACCAAAATACCCAACATACATACTTCGGGCCCAATCCATATCATTCGGGCCCAACCTATATCATTCTGGCCCAGTCCATATAAAACATACATAATCAGGCCCAACCCATATAAAACATACATACACATGCAAGAGTCACAATGACATCTAGCATCCTACAAACATAATCTAATGGGTAGGCATTGGTGCCATTGACCCACGAGTACAGTGAGGAGGCTCACATTCATTGATAAACAAATAGATCTCATACATGAGTTGTCAGTGACAAAATCCCCCTACTAACGTATCCAAAACCAAACCCTAATTAACAATTAAGGTGGTAAACCATAATCAAGGGTCCTAATTACATTCTCTCTTTCTAGGGTAAAAGACCATTTTACCCTTCCAAGGCTAGACCCCGCTTATCTCGACCAAAAGTCCAATTTTAACCAATTACACTTTCTGGTGCTACGCCTTGTGTACACTATGCTCTACACGTTGCGTAGAGCCTCACATGTAAGGATCGGGGAATCATCCAGATACGCTGGGTGTAGCCCAATTTACGCCCTACATACCATGTTGTTAAGAAATTTCCATTTCTAGCCCTTAACCCATAAAGACCAACCATTTATTGCTCAAATCTGGTCCTAATAAATGTCTTAAGTGATAAATTCTCCGACTTTATGCGTTTGCATAGCTAAATGAAGCTCAAGGTCAAACCTTAGCCCCATAACATCCTATAATGACCAAAAACTCTTGGATGGGTGAAAGATAACAACCAAGATCCTACTTTTATGACATAACAACCTCAAAACATCAAGAAATAACCATATGGTATAGAGTAGCTCATGCTCACAAGAACCAAAATCATGGGACAATAATCATGGAAACTTAGAAGCTAACTAGATTTGACTAAATGAACCATCAAGGTGCAAACTTTATACCTTTTTGTAACAGCCCGGAATTTCAGGTATTTCTCTAAATTATTTTTGGGGCACATTTAGGAGGGGACTCGGCGAGTTGGTGCATGACTCGCCGAGTAGGGCCGTGGTCTTGGTCGCAGTCGCAAATACGCGACTGGACTCGACGAGTCCAAATAGGGACTCGGCGAGTAGACGCTGGTTCAGCTGAACCCTAGCCGTTTCATTTCTGAATCGTATATAATGATGTTATGGCCGTCATGTCGCGTCTTTTGGCCGATTGAAGATACATTGGGAGTTTGTGGGCATCTGGAGCAATTGTGAGGGCTAGAGGAAGCTTGAAGAGATTGTTAGACAAGGAGGGGCAAGGTGGTGATCAAAGGAATCGAGTACTGGAGGTTTGGGGACACAGGGAACACGTTTCCAGGGAACCTGCGGATTAGCGGATCGAGTGCGAGTAGCTCGAAGGGTTTATAGCTTGCATACTACGAGGTGAGTCTTCTCACTATACTTCACCCGGAAGGGTTTGACTGTGAGACCGGAAGGTCGTATGTGTTATATCTATGCTATGTCTAGAGAGGTAGATGCTTTATGTGTGATGTATGCTTATATGTGATGTATACTTATACGGGCCGGAAGGCGAGACCTTATGTGACAGAAAGAACGGTATGATGTATGACTTATGTGTTATGTGCGTTATGTTACATGTGTTATGTTTTATACTATTATGGGCCGGAAGGCAAAATACTATGGGCCGGAAGGCAATCTAGTACGGGCCGGAAGGCGATACGTTATGGGCCGGAAGGCGATTATATTACGGGCCGGAAGGCAATGTTATGTGGACTGAAAGGTCCGGGCCGGAAGGCGTATGTGGGTAAGTCGTATACTGGGGAACTCACTAAGCATTTATGCTTACTAGTTGTGGTTATGTTTTTTTTCAGGTACTAGTGATGACCGTGGGAAGGCGCCGGCGTGACACGTACACACTGCCGCTGTTGAAGATCCTGAAGATTTATTATTTATACTTTTGAAATAAACTTGGAATAAACCCTTTTGTCGAATAATGATGCTTTGTTTTAAATGAAAAATTTATTTGAAAATTTGAGCTGTTACAATTGGTATCAGAGCCTTGGTTTGAGGGATTCGGGTGTACTTTTGGGTGCAACTGAACTCAGACCGGGGATTTGAGGAAAAATCTTTTTAAATAATAAGGACACAACATTTTATAAATGATAAAGCGGTAAAACAAGGATGGAACAGTGTGTACGTGCAGCCAGCGTCCGAACGGTAAAGATCCCCAGAATACCTTACAATGTTATGTTATGCACTGAATTATGAATTGTTATGCATGCTAGAAGACTAGGTATACATGATAGGACTAGAATTGCCTGTTTTGTGATGCCTTAGTCTAGGGAGATTGCTTATATGAGATATTTGGTAGCGTGCAAGTAGATAGTGCATACTAGAGGTAGAGTACTCATTATTCGGGATTTGGGGAGGAAGATTTGGGACGAATACTGATACGGTGTGGTCGGTAGTATTGGGCCCGTACTATCGAAGGCACCGGATCAGTGGAAGACTCAAATAAGAATCCCTGGAAATCGGAGACTGGGTAGGGCGCGTATCGAGTACAATTGTACTTGGTGGAGTCTCTGATGATTTTATGTTGTATTTCAGAGACATCATGGTTATCACACGCAATGGGGCGAGTTCGAGCGGTGCGAGTGACGAGGAGATTCGTCAGATTATTCAGGAAGAGGTAGCTGCGGCGGTCCGGGCTGAGATCCCGGAGATGTTTGGGTCTATTAAGACCACGTTGATGGAGGAGTTTGAGGAGCGGTACGCCGTACTTACTGAAGCTGTAGTTACTGCCGCTACCGCAGCGGTGGCTGCTGCCAGGCCGCAAGGGGGTGATTCATTACTATTCAGGGAATTCAGCAACACGAAACCCCCTGAATTTGATGGGACGCAGGATCCGATTGCAGCTATGAGGTGGATCGCCGACATCGAGGGGTGCTTCTATACTTGCTCATGCCCGGAGCACTTGAGGGTACGGTTCGCCTTGAACCAGCTCCGTCTGGGAGCGAAGGATTGGTGGAAGTTCGTGACGGCGAACTTCACTTAGGCAGAGATTACGGCGGTGACATGGGAGAGGTTTACGGAGATGTTCAGGGATGAGTACGTTCCCCCGGTAGAGAGGGAGCGATTGATTCAGGAGTTCTTGACCCTTAAGCAGGGTACTGATTCCGTGGCAGTGATCACACGGAAGTTTCATGAGAGGGCAATGTTCTGCCCCGAGCTGGTATCTACGGAGCAGTCGCGGATGAGCCGCTATTTGGGTGTTTTGAAGAGGGAGATCAGGGAGTTTGTGTCAAACTCCACCTATCGTACTTTCACTGAGCTTCAGGCGAACGCCAGGAAGCGCGAGATCGAGTTGGAGACTCAAGCGAGGGAGGAGGCTGAGTCTCGGCAGGTGGATCGACGACCGGCCCAGTCTCAGCCGGCAGCCAAGCGGACTAAGTTCGCTGATTCGAGGATGGGAGGTTCGAAGGGTCGCACTTGCGCGAAGTGCGGCAAGAGTCACGAGGGGGCGTGTCGAGCTGGTGGTTACTACAAGTGTGGCAAAGAGGGACATATTGCCAGGGATTGCCCTAAGGGGTTTATGGTTTGCTTTCACTGCAACCAGACAGACCATCGGAAGGCCGAGTGTCCGCAACTTCGTCAGGGAGCTACACCTACTACCCGGACTACTGAGACCCGACCGGCGAAGGTCGAGGCCCCGAGGGCTCGCGGAAGAGCCTTTCAGCTGACTGCGGAGGAGGTCCGCGCTGCGCCCGATGTTGTGGCAGGTATGTTATCCTTCACGTATTTAATTAAAGATCGAAATGTTATGCTTATGTTAATGTATGTGTAGGTACTTTCCTTGTGAACTCTATGCCTGCTCTAGTATTATTTGATTCGGGTGCGAGTAGATCGTTTGTATCGTTAGCTTTTAGTCAGCACATCGGCATTAGTCGTGAGCCGTTAAGTCGGCCTTTGAGCGTTTCCATTGCGGCTGAGAGGGTGATTTGTGCTACGGAGGTTCTTCGGGGATGTGTGCTAGAGATCTTCGGGGTCGCGTTTCCGATTGACCTAATTCCTATTGCGATGGGTGATGTCTGTGTCATCGTAGGCATGGACTGGTTGAGCCGATTCAGCGCTGTCATCGACTGCGAGCGTCAGTTGGTGACTATACGAGACCCTAGTGGGGGAGTTCTTACGGTGTACGGCGAGGGTACCCGTTCGAGATCAGCTTTTTGTTCGGCCGCTAGGGCGAGGCAATGCCTACAGCGGGGATGTAACGGCTTTGTGGCGTATGTGATGGATACGCGGGAGAGTTCCGAGAGACCGAAGACATTGAAGGAGGTTCCAGTGGTGCGCGAGTTTCCAGATGTTTTTCCCGAGGATTTGCCGGGAATACCTCCTGCGAGACAAGTGGAGTTTGGTATCGATCTAGTTCCAGGGGCTGCGCCTATTGCGAAGGTGCCTTATCGTCTTGCACCTCCAGAGATGCAAGAATTGTCCTCGCAACTTCAAGAGTTGTTGGGGAAGGGGTTTATTCGGCCGAGTAGCTCGCCGTGGGGAGCACCGATTCTGTTCGTTAAGAAGAAGGATGGTTCACACCGGATGTGTATCGATTACCGGGAGCTGAACAAGGTGACAGTTAAGAACCGCTATCCGTTACCGAGGATCGATGATCTATTTGATCAGTTGCAAGGGGCATCTTGGTTTTCCAAGATTGATTTGAGATCAGGGTACCATCAGGTGAGAGTGCGGGATGAGGACGTCCAGAAGACAGCCTTTAGGACGCGGTATGGGCATTACGAGTTCGTGGTGATGCCTTTTGGGCTCACCAATGCCCCAGCAGTGTTCATGGATCTCATGAACAGGGTATGCAGGCCGATGCTGGATCGGTCTGTGATTGTGTTCATCGACGACATTCTGGTGTATTCGCGGTCTAGGGAGCAGCATGAGGGACATTTGAGGGAGGTCCTTGAGGTACTGAGGTCGGAGAAGCTATATGAGAAATTCTCCAAATGCGACTTCTGGTTACGGGAAGTTCAATTTCTGGGGCACGTTGTAAATCAGGCAGGGATATTGGTCGATCCGGCCAAGGTGGAAGCGGTGATGAGTTGGGAGGCACCGAAGTCACCTTCGGAGATCAGGAGTTTCCTTGGGTTGGCGGGGTACTATCGAAGGTTCATTAGGGACTTCTCCAAGATCGCGGTGCCACTTACCAAATTGACCCGAAAGGGTGTTACATTCTCATGGGGACCCGAGCAGCAGACTTCCTTCCGGAAGGGATGGAGGACTTTGTCGTATATTGCGACGCATCGATTTCAGGACTGGGTGCAGTGTTGATGTAGAGGGGCCATGTGATAGCCTATGCATCGAGGCAGCTGAAGCCTCACGAAGCGAGATATCCCACGCATGACTTAGAGTTGGGGGCAGTAGTGTTCGCCCTCAAAATTTGGCGTCACTACCTGTACGGGGTTCGTTGTACCATATACACGGACCATAAGAGTTTGAAGTATTTGATGGATCAACCCAACCTAAACATGCGTCAGAGGAGATGGTTAGACGTGGTTAAGGATTATGACTGTGAGATCCTATACCACCCAGGCAAGGCTAATGTGGTAGCTGATGCATTGAGTCGTAGGGCGGAGAGTACTCCATTGCGGGACGTATGTTTGAGATTGACGGTGATGACTCCGGTGTTAGATATTATTCGTGGGGCACAGGCCGAGGTTGTGAAGTCTGGGATGCAGAAACAGGAGCGGGTCGTCGGGTTGATTTCAGAGTTCGTTACGGATGGGCGGGGACTTCTGACATTTCGGGGTCGGATCTGGGTGCCATTCGTGGGCGGTACGCGTGTTACTTTGATGGAGGAGGCACATAGATCGAAATTCTCGATCCATCCCGGTGCCACGAAAATGTATCTGGATTTGAAAAAGGAGTACTGGTGGCCTTGCATGAAGAGAGACGTTGCCTGGTTCGTTGAGAGGTGTTTGACCTGCCGTAAAGTTAAGGCCGAGCACCAGAGACCGCACGGTAAGTTGCAACCTTTGGAGATCCCTGAGTGGAAGTGGGATCAGATCACGATGGATTTCATCACCAAATTGCCGAAAACTGCCAGGGGAGTCGATGCGATTTGGGTGATTGTGGATAGGCTAACAAAGAGTGCACACTTCCTTGCCATTAGTGAAAGTTCATCAGCAGAGAAGTTGGCAGAGTTGTACGTGAGAGAGATAGTATCTCAGCATGGAGTGCCGACCTCGATTGTTTCGGATCGCGTTGTACGTTTCACTTCCAGGTTCTGGAAGAAATTCCATGAGGAGTTGGGTACTAAGTTGAATTTTAGTACCGCATACCACCCCCAGACCGACGGTCAGAGCGAGCGGACGATTCAGACATTGGAAGACATGCTTAGAGCGTGTGTGTTAGACTTCGGGGGTAGCTGGGATGCGCATCTGCCGTTGGTTGAGTTTTCCTACAACAACAGCCATCATTCGAGCATTGGTATGCCACCTTTTGAGTTGTTGTATGGTAGGAGGTGTCGGACTCCCATTTGCTGGGGAGAAGTGGGACAGAGAGTGATGGGCAGTACAGAGATTGTACTTCAGACGACCGGACAGATTCAGCGAGTGAGGCAGAGGTTATTGACCGCCCAGAGCCGACAAAAGAGTTATGCGGACAGACGCCGATCCGAGCTCGAATTCCAGGTCGGCGACTTCGTTCTCCTAAAGGTTTCTCCTTGGAAAGGGGTGATCCAGTTCAGGAAGAGGGGTAAATTGGGGCCCCGGTTCATAGGCCCATTCCGGGTAATGGCAAGGGTAGGTCGGGTAGCTTATCGGTTGGAGTTGCCAGCGGAGCTGAGTCAGATTCACAATACCTTCCACGTATCACAGTTGAGGAAGTGTATAGCCGATGAGGCAGCAGTGGTTCCGTTAGAAGACATCCAGATGGATGCGAGCCTGAATTACGCCGAAAGACCAGTAGCTATCAGGGATCGGAAGATCAAGGTTCTACGGAATAAGGAGATACCTCTGGTGTTGGTTCAGTGGCAACATCGGAAGGGATCAGAGATGACTTGGGAGCCGGAAAGAGAAATGCGGGAGCAACATCCGGAATTATTCGCAGAATGAGACTTCGAGGGCGAAGTCTAGTTCTAGTGGGGGAGAGTTGTAACAGCCCGGAATTTCAGGTATTTCTCTAAATTATTTTTGGGGCACATTTAGGAGGGGACTCGGCGAGTTGGTGCATGACTCGCCGAGTAGGGCCGTGGTCTTGGTCGCAGTCGCAAATACGCGACTGGACTCGACGAGTCCAAATAGGGACTCGGCGAGTAGACGCTGGTTCAGCTGAACCCTAGCCGTTTCATTTCTGAATCGTATATAATGATGTTATGGCCGTCATGTCGCGTCTTTTGGCCGATTGAAGATACATTGGGAGTTTGTGGGCATCTGGAGCAATTGTGAGGGCTAGAGGAAGCTTGAAGAGATTGTTAGACAAGGAGGGGCAAGGTGGTGATCAAAGGAATCGAGTACTGGAGGTTTGGGGACACAGGGAACACGTTTCCAGGGAACCTGCGGATTAGCGGATCGAGTGCGAGTAGCTCGAAGGGTTTATAGCTTGCATACTACGAGGTGAGTCTTCTCACTATACTTCACCCGGAAGGGTTTGACTGTGAGACCGGAAGGTCGTATGTGTTATATCTATGCTATGTCTAGAGAGGTAGATGCTTTATGTGTGATGTATGCTTATATGTGATGTATACTTATACGGGCCGGAAGGCGAGACCTTATGTGACAGAAAGAACGGTATGATGTATGACTTATGTGTTATGTGCGTTATGTTACATGTGTTATGTTTTATACTATTATGGGCCGGAAGGCAAAATACTATGGGCCGGAAGGCAATCTAGTACGGGCCGGAAGGCGATACGTTATGGGCCGGAAGGCGATTATATTACGGGCCGGAAGGCAATGTTATGTGGACTGAAAGGTCCGGGCCGGAAGGCGTATGTGGGTAAGTCGTATACTGGGGAACTCACTAAGCATTTATGCTTACTAGTTGTGGTTATGTTTTTTTTCAGGTACTAGTGATGACCGTGGGAAGGCGCCGGCGTGACACGTACACACTGCCGCTGTTGAAGATCCTGAAGATTTATTATTTATACTTTTGAAATAAACTTGGAATAAACCCTTTTGTCGAATAATGATGCTTTGTTTTAAATGAAAAATTTATTTGAAAATTTGAGCTGTTACACTTTTGGAGCTGGAAAATGAAATGAAGACTTTGGATCTACAACCTTGAGCTTCACCAAACTTCAAAGATGGGTTTCTCCTTCTTCAAAATGAACCACAAAACACACAAGAGGCTCAAACCTAGCTCAATAGGATTAGGGTTTCGACTTGGGTGTCAAATAGGGTGGAGGGTGATAATAATAAGGGCCTAAGGGGGTTAGGGTCCTTAAATAGGGCTCAAAACCCTGAAATTTAGGATTTGGACTCTGTGCACTTACGCCGTGCGTAGGGTATAAAACCCCTACATGCTTTTAATGAATTACGCCCTGCATAATTGACCATCTACACCCTACGTAGAACCATAGTTCTAAAAATAATTAATCTTTACAAACATAAGGAAATGTACCTGAGGAACAGGCGTTACAACTCTCCCTCACTTCAATCAGACATTATCCTCGAAGTCCACTGTTGAAAATAACTCTAGATAGTGCTCCCTCATTTCATCCTCAGGCTCCCATGTCTATTCGGATCCCTTTCGGTGCTGTAAATACACGTTCACCAGCTCCACTACCTTGTTGCACGAGGCCTTGGTCTTCCTGTCAAGAATCGTCATTAGTCTCTTCATATAGTTCAGGCGCTCGTCATTCCGGATATCGTCTAAGGGTGCTACTACAGAATCATCAAACAAGTACTTTTACAGCTGAGAGACGTGGAACGTGTTGTTGATCTAGCTGAGCTCATCCGTCAAATCCTACCAGTATGCCACTTGCCCACCCAGGAAAGGATCCTGAAAGGACCAATGAATCTGGGGCCCAAATTGCCCCGCTTCCTAAACCGAATAACGCCCTTCCAAGGAGACACCTTCAGGGGCATAATATCCCCGACCTAAAACTTAAGATTTGAATGACGTCTGTCTATATAGCTCTTCTAATAGCTCTGCGTGGTATGAAGCCTCTCACACACCTGCTGAATCAGCTCAATAGTTGTGAGTACCACCTCGGTACTCCCCGTGACTCCTTGTCCGACCTCAACCCAACAAATTAGTGTCTGAAATTTCCTCATAAAGCATCTCAAAAGGAGGTCCGTCAATACTTGCATGATAACTGTTTTTGTAGGAGAACTCGACCAAGGGTAGATACGTATCCCAACTCCCACCAAAATCCAACACACAATCCCGAAGCATATCCTCAAGTATTTGAATCGTCCGCTCGCTCTACTCATCAGTTAGGGGATGATATGTTATACTAAAATACAACTAACTCATGGAATTTCCTCTAAACCTGGAGGTGAAATGAACATCCTGATCTGGGATCACCAAAACTGGAACCCTATGCCACGTTACCACCTCACGAATGTAGATATCGACTCGCTTCTTTTCCGATATACTCTCTTGAATATGGATGAAAAGTGAACTCTTGGTCAATCGATCCACGATGACCCTAATTGAATTCACTCCACGTGTCATCCATGGTAACTTCGTAATGAAGTCCATAACAATTTGCTCCCATTTCCACATGGGAATATCCAATGACAGTAACTTGCTGTGAGGCCTATGGTATTCGAACTTGACTTTTTGGCAAGTCAAACACCTCTCCACATACCATGCCACATCCCACTTCATGCAGGGCCACCAATAGTCAAGTATAAGATCCTAATACATCTTCGTCGCACCCGGATGGGTCGAAAACATTGAATTGTGAGCCTCCTCCATCAATATCTACTAATGATGTACCCTATGACAGCCCGTCAAGGTGTGACTAGCGTGACAACAACTCGTCCAGCAGGGGGTCACTGACTCAATTTGACGAAAGAAAAAATAGTTGAACAACTATGCCCAACTATTTGTATGGATCAACGGGAGAAACTGACATGACAATGTCTTGGAGATACAGATAACTTGATCAACTATCCTCGGCAACAAGCCAACACCATTTGGGGACAAAGGTGTAACCCCTGCAAATTTGGGCTAGTCACTTTGGAGATAATAAGCGTTAAAAATGACTTTTTGAAAGGAGATTATTTACGATAAATAATCTTTATCAAGTATAGTATGTGTCACAAGGATTCCGTACATATAAAGAATGTTGAAATCCGACTTATAACGAAGAAGTTATGACCCGTCGACGTTTTGCAACAAAACTGGCACGGCTCTACGTATCGTAAAAAGTAAATTTATGACAAAATACTTTTTAGCCTTAGCAATCTAAATGAAAGTCGTAGTATACGTTAAACCGAGAGCGTGCATATAGAGAATGTCCAAATTTGATTTCATTTGAGGAAGTTATGGATTTTCTAAGATTTTGCATAGTAGTATACGACCTCGAAATCGAATTTTAGATCGATCGATTTTTATCCGACACAACCTAAATGAGAATCGATGATCTCGTTAATAGGAGCTCAACGATATAAAGACAGAAAAAAACGGACGTCAAATGACAAAGTTATGAATTTTTAATGGACTTTAATTGTCTATGCCTGTTAAAATTTAGCTTTAAAAATACATTCAAAATTAGCCTACATAGTCTAAACGAAAGTTGTAGATCCCGTAGATACCTATGTGTGGATATAAAGAACATCAAAGACGGAGCTCGTATGCAAAAGTTACGAATTTTTGAAGATAATTAGTTTTTGGAGTAACCAGCGAGTGACACGTGGCGCGATCTGAGCCATGACTTCTTCCCCACGCCTTGCCACCAGATGGTGACACGTGGCCAACGAACGCACAACGTTCAGCTAGGGAACGCTCGGTGTTCGGCATAGTCACAACCTATAAATAGAAAGCGCAAATCACTCTCTTCCTCACACCTTCCAACACTATTCTCTCCCAAACCCCCAAGGTCCTAAGACCTTTTCTCTAACACCTCCTAGGTGTTAGTAGCGAGTCCCGGAGTGCCAGAAGGCCCTGAGAAAAAGAGCTCTAGGCTCAGAAGTTCTGCCTGAGTAGAGCCCGACTCCTTGCAAAACCCCAATGTAAGTGAGTTATGCTTACCATACTTTAAGTATAACTTATGTTTAAGTTCATTATCGTTATTATGAACCTATAAACAAGATTTATCAGTGATTCCAAGTCGTTATACTGATTGATCTACTTACGAGGATGATGTTTAGACTGTGATTTAGTGAGGTATTTAAAGTGGGATTTCCAAATAGTATACTTTGTATACCAAATGAACCCTACATATGATAGGATCCTACGTGGTTGTTCCTTACTTGATAGATCATGAAAGTAGACTTTGAGTTAATGAGGAATATAGACTAATAATTAGTTACAATAAATATTAGACTAAAACTTAGTGATAATGACACTAGGTTACGTCAACGGAAAAGACAATTGCTAGAAGCGAAGCGCTGTCCGAATTACGAATTATCACTTTAACAAGTGAGTGCATAGTCGCTATCATCTTACACATAGATATGAAGTATCTGGATAATTACATGCTTATGTGCTTATTATTTATGCTATGAATATTATGTGTTAGATAAGATATAGGTAATAATAGATAGGTGATGATAAATAGGTGATGATAACTAGGTTATGATAGATAGGTGATGATCAATAGGTGATATGAGATGAGATATGATTACGAGATGCCATAATCTTGACCTGCGATGTTGCGATGTAGTCGTCTACCAGAGTATAGATTTCAACCACTGACTAATCTAAACAAGCCATGTGGAAACACCTGCAAGATCATAACTTGTAGGTGATAAATTACGAGTTCAGGTGATGTAGTAACTACGTATTCATGTGATGATACTCTAACCCTTACTGAGGCGTATTGGCGGAGTAATCCACAAGTCAGTACTATCTACGCGATGTAGGTGATGATCCTTAGGAAAAGTCCTTATGAACAAACATATAAGGAAATGTGATGTAAGGTGATGAGAGGTAAATACAATGTAGGAGATGACCCTTAGGATAAATCTTTAGGGAAGAATAAATAAAGTAAATGGGGATGGGTAATCGGGTTAATTGTTTGACATGAAATATGTGAAGAAACAAATTAAATATATTATTGTGGGTTGAAAACCCTATGTACTCACTAGGTTTCCCAACCCGACCCACTCAGTTTATTGTATCACAGGTAACAATATTAAAGATACATTCTGCTGAGGGATTTAAGGAGATGTAGATCATTAGTGTAAATTAATGCAATGTTTGTTTATGCTTATGTTTCTGTATTGACGATGACATCCTAATGTTTTAATATAAATAAAATACATTTCTTCGGAAATGATTTGATAATATCATTATGATATTTTCTGGGAAGAAATTCAACAATATTCTTCTTCAAAAAGGATACTCTGATTTTAAAATAAGCATAAATAATTTTTTTTAAAATGAGTGTGAATTTGGGGATGTCACAGTTGGTATCAGAGCATTAGTTTAAGCGAACTAGGAGTAACAATTTATTTCTAGACTTAAGCTTAGAACTCTAAGCGATGAATGTGAGATGAGTGTTTGCTATATTTAGGAAATATGTCTAGATAGACACGAGCACTAGCTTATTTTAGAAAAGATGCCTAAATTTCTTTTATGTGCTAAATTATTTATGCTATAAGATTCCCTATATGTTTTATGATGCTATCATTTGATCGGATCTATGGTCTATTGTCGACTGGATCAGGAAATTTTATGTGTTCAGATTTTAAAATGTTTAACTATGATAATAGAGCTGGCATGTAACTTTTCGGAGTAATAAGGAGGATTATTCTCTAGTGAATTGAGTAACATCATGGTGAAGAATCATAGTGAACTGAGTAAACGGAGTAAATGAGAAGACTTACGATAGTGAATGATACCCATCGGAAGATATCGTAAGATTGGTATCTTGCTTTTAGAATATGTATGATAAAATTGATGGGTTTTAGTCATAAGACATCCTATGTGCTCATACAAACCCTAATGCTTGGATCTAGGTTTCTCTATTGTGCATGCTTTGAATCCAAGACTATAAACCCTAATTCTAGCATATGGAAATCAATATTAACATATAATTAGGTTTAAGATATTACCTTGATTATTATGTAGCAATAACAATCCCAATTCCTCCTTGAATTGACTTTGGAAGGCTTAGAGTCACAAGTGTCACTCCTCTAATGGCTCACAAACACCATAAGCAAGATGATGAAGAGGAGAGAGGTTAGAGGCTGCCAAAACTCATGTGAAACCCTAGCAAGAAGCTTGTCCACGTTTTTGGTCCTTAAGGGATCTTATATAGTGAGGCTATTAGGGTTATCTAACAAGGAAACCCTAATTTGGTTGCTTAAGCCCTAAGCAACCCATAGACTCCTTTAATCAAGCCCTTGGACGATTTCCTTATGGGCTTCCCATAAGAATTCGTCCAACCCTTGATACAAGGCAATCCATGGCCCAAATTGCAATTATCTTATAATTACAATTCCAGTCCCTTAAGTTTAATTAATCTCTTTTAGTCACAAAACTAATTACCAATTAATTATTGACTAATATTAATTAAACAATATGATTTCTCCTTTAATATATTATTCCCATAATATATTAATAAATCATATTTAATCCTTTCTCTCCATAATTCATCCTATCAAGTTGCTTTGGTGAAGGCAACCCAAAAGGACCATGCACCATCGGGTCAAGTACATACCAAAATAGTTATGGACTTAGACACTAATCCAACAGTCTCCCACTTGGATAAGTCTAATAACTATTCTGCGTATGACTTCAGATCCTGATATGAAATCGTAGCTTTCCAAAGCCGCTGTCAACTCTGATCCTATCAAATACGCGTGTCCTTAGATAAGGGATCATATATTCCTCCATTCTAGATATCATATGAGATATGATTTCAAATCATTCTCTTTTTACTATATCTCGATTCCCGATTTATGACGACTGACTAATTGAACAAATCAAATTAGCCCTAGCCCGGCCGAGCATTTACGTTTGTCATCACTAAATCATCGAGGGGCCCAAAGATATTGCTTTTATCCTACTTTGAATAAAAGGAACGGATAAAATTTGATACAATGCTTGCTTGCACTCACGCACCGAATCACACACAACAATATGTTTTATAACACCAAGTTACTAGTGCGTTTACATATTATCAATGTGCAACTGATTTGCAAGATAAAACTCACACATCTCAGTTTCAAGAATATAAGATGTTATCGTCTCACCAATCACTCGTGATACAATTCAAAGAGTGATCCAAGTGAGCGTGGGTTTAATCCAATGCTGAAATCCATATTCATAAGCACTCATGAACGTTGCAGCAAACATTTGCTTATGTCTAATACTCCTCTAGACAATCCACACACCAATTCACGACAGTCTTCATTCATATCTACTTCCAACATATGAACGACCGTGGCTCGTTCGAATAATTCGATTATTCTTAATAAATTCAATTATTCTGGAAGTCAAAACATGAAAATGTGAAACATAAGGATAATACTAATCCCATATGGCCTCAAACCTTTGAGTATAAATAAAACACCTTTTACTTATCACCATATCGATTACTCATTATTTTTCGTTTCGGGTAATCAACTTCTTACTTGAATTACAACACTTGTCCCATGCTCCTAGCATGCACACAATGTTTACCTATGTTTCTTACTTTGTGAAATAGACCAAATTGAGCACATTTCCAATCATTCTCATTTCACAACTCCAAATCCGTTTTTCATAAGTTAAAGAATATCAAATTCTTGCTACTTATAGGATATGCTAGATTCTAACATTCTATGCAACTATCCTTTCGTAATGTCACTGCACCAAAGTCACAAAGACTATTGCCAATGATATTACAAAGTCCTCTATCGGAGATTGTTACAAGACAATTCCATAGACGTGATGTCTCTCACTCAAAGTACATTCCTTTGAACATCCTTTTGCATAAAAGTTTCTAATCTTAGACATAGATTTTTCAATATTCAATTCCCAATATGGACACGCTTCCATATTTTCCATATGACAACTCATTCTTAATAGAATCTTATCTATTCATAATAAAGTCTATATGGTCCATCCAATATGGAAACATTTCCATAATTTCCAATACTATACTTCCAACTACTCACAAGCGACTAATCCTCGTCGAACTTTGGATTGTCCTTTGATAGTTGTTTAATTATTTTAGTCAAAACCAATTCTAGTCCCTTTTCCCTCTAAATGCGCTCGACGAATGGTCAAACATTAAAGCATTTTCAATCGATCCTATACCCGAAGCGTATGGGACACGACGGATAATGTTTTATTTGCTATGTTCTCAAAATTCGAATTGTGAAGAGGAATGCCGTAATCATAATCGAAATTTTAAGAACACATTATGTACCTTTGACTAAATTTATTAACATTTCTCAACCTAAACCTTTAGATTTGACATGAAGCATAATATTCTCTCCCTTAATTATAGCAAAACAACTTTATAACCCTTACTACTTTGCAAGGTATAACTCATGTTTTCTATAATTAATATTGCCAACTTGCAATACGTTCCTTAATAATCATACAATCATAACATTTATGCTCCCACTATCATGATGATTATTATAAACATAACACTTATGCTCCCACTAGCTTCGACATGTATTCAAAAACATCTTAACTTTCAGAAAAACAATACTTATTGAATTTCTTAACTTCATGTTTCTAATACTTAATGCTTTGATAATCTTTTATCAAGGCCTTTTAAACTTATACACCTTTGACTTAGATAGTTCATATGTGTGTCTAAACAATTAAGACTAATTGCCAAACCTCACAATTCAAATTATGGAAAGGGATACCGTAACCATAATCGAATTCGAGAATGCAATTTTACAATCACTATCTTCTTAAAATCTTTCTTAGTGAAAGCATTTCTTCACAATCATTTTCATGAAGGAGGAAATATTATGACACTTAGATTTAAACGGTGTATGTGTTCCTATCCATGTGAATTTGTTAAAACTAAAGTTTACGACAAATTCAAACTCATATGGACCGAACTTTCTTAATCTTGATTTCTTGCCTTATGGTAGCACAACTGCCCACCATGTCTTCCAAGTAGTTAAGCAGCTCACCCTTTCCTATCAATGTACCTTTCATTGATTAAGGTGCTTTGCCTTTTATGCGTTCAAAATGAGAACTCATAGAACTCACATGCATAATTAACTCGATTGGATTGGCACAGAAAACAAAATAATGTCAACGCGATAGGTTGTAAACCTCAACTCGTGTGCTAGTGATGATCGATAAGGTTTATTTGATTTGTTCTTGAAACCTTTCAAGACCAATAAGACTCCCACTGACTCCTTGACATATAAGATTCTCTTGTCAAAACATTTCTTGACAAACAAATATTCAAGAGTTAGTGTAGCTTTTATCAAAACTCTTCATAAATTGGTCCTAGTTGGTCTTTGTCTTATCCAAGACATCACAACTTTCCACATTTGATGAATGTTACAAACCTTCTTAATACTTTTCACTCAATGTCACAATCTTAACTTTAAGACTTGTTATTGGAACGAAGTATGATTGACTTCTTGATTTAACCATTTCTTCAATCCTTGATTCCTCTTCTTAAACATACAATTGTACTAAGACTCACTTAGAGGATCAATTGAGATATGGTTCTTAATCATTAAGACCTATCATAAAGCATAAAAGCTACTCTCCCTTCTTCTTAGAATGGAGAAACTTTTGTCTTTCTGCTTACTTGATTCTTCTTATTCGTTCTGCTATTGATCTAAACCCTTTAATCAATTTAGAATTACACTTAATCTTGTAAGTATAATCATATTTACTAAACCTTTAGTAAATTATGACGAATATCTTTGTTACTTTTATGGTGGACTTGATTAACACACAACTTTGTGTGCTCGATCTCCTAGTCCTTCACTTGACACTTTGTCAATGAATTAGTCTAATATCCAAATATGAAATTTCTCATTCATCGTGCAACCAAGTTGCATGACTCCAAGTTTCTGTCCAATTGAAACTTGGGCGATGAGAAACTCTCCCTATTTGGTAAATTTTTGACATTTCCATAACTAGGAATCAAATCCATTATTGCTAATAATAGAAACTTTTTAACATCAATTTTTCATACACGCCATTGCAAGGATAATATAAAAATCAAGATTTATTTTATTGCGAAAAAATTTGTCCTTACAATGCAATTCATGGAAAAACTTATGCTAATACATCTTTCTTAGAAATCTAACTCTAACTCTAAGTAGTAGCTCAAGAATCTAATCTTCGAGAAATGCGATCGAAATCCATTCCTTCACGGTTAGATTTTGCTCACTTCTTCTCTTAAGCTTCCTTTCTTTTCTTCGATCCTACAAAACATCAATTGTAATCTTATCACATTATGTATTAAGAATCTAGAATAGAATCTTAAAAGAGTTAGTTAATGGATTTTACCTATATTAGAGCCATACGTTTCGACTCTCCCATCTCTTAGATCTCTTAGGTAAATAGGGCAGCTTCGTCCCTAATGCCCTTTCTCTTGGCAATAAAAGCAGATTGACTCTCTTGGAACACGACATGGAACTACTTCAAACATTGCCTTTCTCTTATGATCAAACTTTTCGATCATAGCATGTCTTTCGTTGCCATTGTCTATATCCACAGAGGTCTCGAAGGTAGATTCACCAATCAACTTTGCTTTTCTATTGCGCCAAATCATTGCTGATTCAACAGCAATAAGCATATAGGTGAGATCTATAAGGGTCACGTCGTAGTTCATCATATAGTACTCTCTTATGAACTCATTATATGAGTTAGGAAGTGACTGAAGAACCCAATCAACAGCCATTTCCTCACAGACAACGAATCCCAACATTCTTAACCTATCAATGTGTGACTTCATCCCTAGGACGTGTGCACACACCGACTTTCCTTCTTTATGTTTACTTGCCAAAAGGGCTTGAGTGATCTTGAACTTTTCAAGCCTTTGAACTTGTGGGTTAGGGAGAATAATTGGAGGAGGAGGAGAAAGTGAAGTATGATCTCTTGTTCCTCGATCGAATCATGGAATATCATCTTCATGTGGAATGCTTGTTCCACAGGATTTGAGAAGACCATAGTTGTCAAACTTTGACATCTACAAAACGGGAGAAAACGAATTCAAGTTAGATGATTGAATGAGTCCTTAACAAATCACCCAAATGAGATACTAAGGCTAGGACCCAACACAATATTCTACAAATCGGGAAAGGGATGCCGTAACCCTATTTGCAAAATATTTGAAAGTAAGTGAATGACGATTCACTAATTTCCACCACGAAAAACGTAAAAGAAATTTAAGTTTTAAATCTATGAAAACTCCTAGATCCTTTGAGATTCATTGAGCTTTCAATGACATGTTTAAATCTCGATATGCCCCTCTTGTTTGTGACTGGGATGCTGAGGATCACAAAGCGGGTGTGAATAACCATGCAAACTTACATGGTGCCCTCACATGTTACAGTCACCTATTCGATGTGCCGGTAAACCACACACGCTCGACCGAACTATGACAAACATTGAGTCACCCTTTGCTACCTTTGCTTAGAACCATTTAGTGTGCCGGTAAACCACACACGCTCCACTAACGTCTTTGCAAGGGCACAAAGTGTAATTTCATGAAATTGCATCAATTCACTTTTGCCTAAGTAACTAAGATTGGGAATTTTATGAAAACATTTAGTTACTTTAATAATTCATTATACTTATAATGGAAGGTTTCATCCTATCCTACCCGTTCGGCTAACGACTCTCCACTAGTCAAGAGTGCGGTGGGTAAGAGTGGATACCCATTCAATTGCCATTTTATAGGCAATTTCCTTAAACACCCCTTATAGACCAGCTTCGTGAATGAGGCCTACTAACGGTAAGACTGACTTTTACTCATACATATATATATATATATATATATATATATATATATATATAATGTTAGACTTTTAATGTTATATATAGTATAGGGTGTATTTTATACTTTTAAAATATTAGGTGGTCAAATTTAACAATTATACCTTTAATTCAATTAAATTGTAAACCAAAACTTTTATGGATTTATTAAACCTCTTTTAATTATACACCTTAATTAATTAATAAAACCATAAGGGTGTGATTTGAACTTTTTCAAAACAATACCAGAGTTTTAGAATTTAACATTCCTAATTAAACTTTTAATCAACTTTTAAATTCCAAAACTTGAGGGCAAGTTTTGAAACATTTCAACACATTAGGGTTTTGAATTTAAATATACATCAAAATTAAACCATTTAATCAAAATTTAAATTCCAAAACTTGAGGGCAAGTTTTGAAACCTTTTTCAAAACATTAGGGTTTTAACTATTTAAATTTCAAAACAACAAAACTTTTGGGGTTCAAATTTAAACTATAAAACCTAAAGGGCAAAATATGAAACTTTTCATAACAACAAGGATCAAATAACAAATAATTTAAATTAACATTTAATCACATAATTATCCATATTTGATTTGTTTAATGATTGCTTGCAAAACAATTTATCAATTTAGTCAAAATAATTAATCAATTATCACATAAGGAAACAATTATCTTATTAATTGATAAATATCTTCAATTAGATCAAAAATATAGTCATATGTATCAAAAAATCGGATTTATATTGATCTAATATGATAAGGTAACTATCCATAAGCAAAAACAGCAAGAAATCGCGAAATACCCTCCATCTGACGAGTTGACTCGTCGAGTCAGGCTTGGACTCGTCGAGTCTACATGGACTCGGCGAGTTCAGCCATGGACTCGGCGAGTCCAGCCTCCAGAAACCCAAAAAACGAATTTTCTAGTTATACAATGCATCAATACAATTGAAACCAAGCTAGGCTCTGATACCACTGATGGGTTTTAGTCATAAGACATCCTATGTGCTTATACAAACCCTAATGCTTGGATCTAGGTTTCTCTATTGTACATGCTTTGAATCCAAGACTATAAACCCTAATTCTAGCATATGGAAATCAATATTAACATATAATTAGGTTTAAGATATTACCTTGATTGTTATGTAGCAATAACAATCCCAATTCCTCCTTGAATTGACTTTGGAAGGCTTAGAGTCACAAGTGTCACTCCTCTAATGGCTCACAAACACCATAAGCAAGAGGATGAAGAGGAGAGAGGTTAGAGGCTGCCAAAACTCGTGTGAAACCCTAGCAAGAAGCTTGTCCACGTTTTTGGTCCTTAAGGGATCTTTATATAGTGAGGCTATTAGGGTTATTTAACAAGGAAACCCTAATTTGGTTGCTTAAGCCCTAAGCAACCCATAGACTCCTTTAATCAAGTCCTTGGACGATTTCCTTATGGGCTTCCCATAAGAATTCATCCAACCCTTGATACAAGGCAATCCATGGCCCAAATTGCAATTATCTTATAATTACAATTCCAGTCCCTTAAGTTTAATTAATCTCTTTTAGTCACAAAACTAATTACAAATTAATTATTGACTAATATTAATTAAAAAAATATGATTTCTCCTTTAATATATTATTACCATAATATATTAATAAATCATATTTAATCCTTTCTCTCCATAATTCATCCTATCAAGTTGCTTTGGTGAAGGCAACCCAAAAGGACCATGCACCATCGGGTCAAGTACATACCAAAATAGTTATGGACTTAGACACTAATCCAACAAAAATAGCAATATGTATAGAGGAGTATGGTATGTATGAATGTACACATTTGATCGGTGAGATGATAGAATGATTGGTGTAATTCCTAAAGTTGTCATATCGTTTGGCATGTCCACCACCAACCGAGTTGAAGCAGAATTGATGATTGAAGATACGCATGGAAGAAGTCCTAGTAGAGTCTAAGGAATTTTTTATAATTATTTGGACACATTCATATGTGTTAAATGACTATGTGAAATTCTTGTATGGTGACTTGGAGAACTGAGAGGCAATACTTGGGACGATTATGAGTAGGTGTGAAAGGTAGTAGAGGCCTATACTACCGGAAGCACAGGACTCGCACTTGGATCAAGGAAAGTCACAAGGTTAACAAGGAATTAGTAATTGATTATGTTTTGTTCATATCTGTCGTTATCATCGTTCGGTAATGACTAAGAAGATGATTGATATTCCGAACCTAGTGATCATATCAAATCGAGTCCGACTAAGATGAGTGTGTTACGTGGTTTAGAGAACCAAGTTCGATGCAGCGTCCAACTTAAGCCAGAAGATTAAAGTGCAAGATAATCAGAGCGATCAATAGAAGTATCACGATCTCCGTGAAAGTAAAAAGCTAGTAGCTAGAAGTGTTACATGCTAGAATGTGATTATATCACATTAGAACATGAAGGAAGGTATATTCCATTCTGGAATCTGAATCAAAAAGACCTAAGTCTAAGCATTGCATCATAGGATGAGAGGTCATTAGAACATGACCCATCGATCTGTTACAATAATTGATGTAAAGTCTATTTACGAAGGAGCAGGAGTCTCCAATAAAGATCGAGTTTGTAACTCGATGGTTACAATTGAAAGTCCAACATAGTACGAAGAACGGTGCAAGATTGAGCAACGCCAGCAGTTAAGAAGTCCACGGGTTAATAATCATTTAAAAGGACATAAGAGTTACGGTTATTACCTAGGATGAAGAGATAACATATGGAGTCATTATACAAGCCCTATCTCTTTGATGATTCCAGGACGTAATCATCATAAGGGGGAGATAATTGTAACGCCCGCAGATTCGGGCTAGTCAATTTATAGATAATAAGCATTAAAAATGTCTTTTTGATAGGAGGTTATTTTGGATAAATAATCTTAACAAAAGTATAGTATATGTCAAAAGGATTTCGTATATATAAAGAACACTGAAATCCGACTTATAACGAAGAAGTTATGACCCGTCGAAGTTTTGCGACAAAACCGGCACGGCTCCGCGTATCGTAAAAAGTAAATTTTTGACAAAATACTTTTTAGCCTTAGCGATCTAAATGAAAGTTGTAGTATATGTTAAAATGAGAGTGCCCATATAGAGAACGTCCAAATCTGACTTCATTTGAGGAAGTTATGAATTTTCTAAGATTTTGCATAACAGTATACAGCCCGGAAATCGAATTTTAGATCGATCGATTTTTAGCCGACACAACCCAAGTGAGAATCGAAGATATCGCTAGTAGGAAGTCAACGATATCAAGACAGTTGAAAGCGGACATCGGATGAAAAAGTTATGAATTTTTAACGGACTTTAACTGTCTAAGCCTGTTAAAATATAACTTTAAAAATAAATCCAAAATTAACTGAAGGATTCTAAATGAAAGTTGTATATCCCGTCTACATGTGGATATAAAGAACGTGAAAAATAGAGCTCGTAGGTGAAAGTTACAGATTTTAGAAGATAATTAGTTTTTGGAGTAACCAGTAAGTGACACATGGCGCGATCTGAGCCACTGCTTCTTCCCCACGCGTTGCCATCAAATGGTGACATTTGGACAATGAATGCCCAATGTTCAGATAGGGAACACCCGATGTTCAGCATAGTCACAACATATAAAAAGAAGGCGCAAATCACTTCATTCCTCATACCTTTCAACTCCATTCTCTCCCAAACCCCCCAAGGTCCTAAGACCTTTTCTCTAACACCTCTTAGGTGTTAGTAGCGAGTCCCGGAGTGCCAGAAGGCCCTGAAAAAAATAGCTTTCAACTCAGAAGTTCTGCTCGAGCAGAGCCCGACTACTCGCTAAACCCCCCCTGTAAGTGAGTTAGGTTTACCATACTTTAAGTATAACTTATGTTTAAGTTCATTATCGTTATTATGAATCTATAAAAAAGATTTATCAGTGATTCCAAGTTGTTATATTGATTGATGTATTTACGGGGATGATGTCTAGGCTGTGATTTAGTGATGTGTTTAAAGTGTGATTTCAGTATACTTCGTATACCAAACGGACCTTACCTATGATATGATCCTACCTGATTGTTAATTACTTGATAGTTCATGAACGTAGACTTTGAGTTAATGATGAATCTAAACTATAATTAGTCGCAGTAAATATTAGACTAAAACTTAGTGATAATGACACAAGGTTACGTCAATGGAAAAGACAATTGCTAGAAGTGAAGTGTTGTCCGAATTACGAATTATCACTTTAACAAGTGAGTGCACAGTTACTTTCATCTTACACATAGATATGAAGCATGCTTATGTGCTTATTATTTGTGCTAAGAATATTATGTGTTAGATAACAAATTATGAGATGATGTGTAACTGATTTAATCATATAAGTATTATATATTTATAAACACTACTAGAAAAACAGCCTTTTACGACGCTCATTGCGCATCGTAAAACGCTCAGACAACGCGCAAATGCGCGTCAAGGAAGGCCCTGTCATAAAGAGAGACGACGCGCTTTTGCGTGTCGTCTATAGACGACGCGCATTTACGACGCTCATTTATGACGTGCGGTTATGACACGCAATGCGTATCAAGGAAGGCCATGTCATAAAGGAACACGTCACGCATTTGCGTGTCGTAACCTTACGACGCGCGTGTTTATGACACGCAATGCGTATCAAAGATGCTCCTGTCAAGAAAGGCCATGTCATAAATGAAGACGACACATATTTTTGCGTATCGTAATTTTAATTTTTTTTTTAAAAAAATTATTTATAGATTTACTGATTTTCAAATTAAATTTGAATTTCATGTCTCATAATAGAAAATAAAATACTATATAAAAAAAGTACAATACATTGCACAAAAGTTAATGTACATTGCACAAAAGTTAATGTCATACAAATTATATTATTTCTTTTTTATTTTTCAAAAGTAAGAAAAATAAATTTTTTATTATAGATTTCTTGGTATTAATTTTTTTTTTGTTTGTAAATATTCCAAGCATGTCCTTCAGATTTGATTCCAATTCCAATTCCAATTCTCTTGATGGATTCCATTCCTTCAAAAATACAACTGATCGACATTAACTCGTTTAACATAAGGAACGGAAACAATGAATTCCCCAACATCCAGATCTCCAATTGATATTGACAAACACAAGCCACGAGGCCAACATCTCAAAGGACCAATCTACCAAAAAATAAGTTTAAACAAGTTATATTTTTCTTTAAATATAAAAAATAAATAAACCCATTTTTCAATAATATTAAATATGTGATGTGATTAAAAGAGCCATATCATACCTGTGCACCACCACCGACATTAAGCCGGCCGACTTCACCACCACTAGCAGGTACACGCTCTCTCCTACAAAAATAAACAAAAAATATATAAATGATCAGATACTGAAATAGGACTAAAAAAAGAAAGCATAATATAAGATCTGATAACTTATTCTTCTTGACTGCATTCAAGTGCGTGATCTGCTTATAGATAATATAAGCCTCCTTCTTCATACTCAAGTATGCAACGTGAATCACCAACAGAAGCTACGGTTATAACTGATCCTTCAACAATCACAAATGTAATATTTGTTCCTGATGATTGAACTGAATTCATAACAATCCATAAGTAAGGAATCAAACCAACTAGTTGCTTATAACTCTGTGATACTACATGCATTCAATATAAAATCACTGAAAGCAAAAAGGAAATATTTATTTGTTTTCACAAATCCTGCCACCAAAGCCCTAGGCAACACTGCAATCCATTCATCTCGGTTAAGGTAGTAGTAGTATGCAATAATAATAACTATATGCCATCAAGGAAAGTCAAACTAGAACATACAATTGACTTGAAACTCTTTATGACGGATTCAAAGCTTTAAGGTTTATCTTCAGCAAAACCAGAGACAAAAGTTAGTTCCATAAACAATGTAGAAGAAAAAAGGTCTAGTCAAAAGTCAAATGAAAGAGAACAATGGCTATAACTTACGTATAGATAGAAGGTCTATATGTACAAAGAAACTTGCAGCAACTATCAAATATCAAAACACAAGCATTACTCCCTTGAAGTAATTGGATGTTCCATCCTACAAATATATAAAAGAACCATTTTTAAATGAAATTTTTAATTTAGTCAAATTTTTGTAAAAATATATGAATATGAGGCTTACTTGCAACATGAAAGCCACTACTAGAACTGTCATAATAAGAGTTGTTGTCTCAAAAAGTTGAAAATTTAGATCCAAAGGACGCCCCATGATCCACCCAACAACCACACAAAATGGAATCTGCAGTTACAAACACAAAAATTTTAAAATAAAAGTTAGTATTTGTTTAAATTATGTTGCTATTTCTTTAAATTAACCTTTCTTTTAATATACAGAGAAAAAAACACGTAAAACAAACATAGATATTTGTGTTGAGGAGCCAATCGCGACTCCTAAAGAGATATCCTGCAAAGATTGTAACTAAAAATATTTAAAAAACTAAATAAAATGAATTATGATTCTTGTAATGACTAATAACTTACAAGCTTATCTTTCATGACAAACATGATGGCACTTGCATGTTCTGCTGCATTTCCAACAATAGGAAGAAGGATGACACTGATAAATGCTATAGGGATATTCATTGCAACAGAAGCACCCTCTAAATGGAAATCATGTCTATATTTTAGAAAATAGGTTCATTGATTATTAGTTTAAGATAATTATTCTGATACCTCAATGGAGTTGACTAGATATTCTGAAAGAATGGAAATGAAGAGTGTCAAGATGCTGAGCCAGATAACACATTCATACTTTGAAATATCAGGAGATTCTTCATCATCATCATCTGAATTGTCTTCTTTTGGGCTATCTTCCTGACATTTCTAAATCAATATTAGAAAACTAATGTGTTTATATAGATTTAAATAAATGAAACTTAACGTCATTTATTTAACTTTAACATAAAATGACAGATTATTATCTTACTTTAATCATATCGTATTCTCTTTTTGTGAGACTTGATATTATCTTACTATTTCTGTCTGACATCTTACATGACACTCATATTATCTTAATGTATTCTGTCTTTCTAATAAAGAGCATATAGTCTTAATGTAATCTTTCTCTTTTTCTGACATATGATATTTCTTACTATAATGTTAATGAGCCCATAATATAGGGACTTTGCTGAATATTTCGCTTTGTTTTATTACTAGTATATGCTTTCTTCTAAAAGGAGGGTGTATAAATGCCAATCACCAACCTCAGTGATTGGTGAATACGAATTCTTCTGTGTAGTCAACTGAAGAAACAAGTAGGCCCCATATGTAATAAGCATTACACAACTGCTAAATCTTGAAAGGGCCAATTCTGACTTTCCAAAATGCAATTCAGTGTGTGTGAAGTGAAGAATAGCAGGGAATAACAGACCCATCACTGCCATTAACAACAACCCTGAGCTCATCACAACATTTGGCTGCAAACAAATCGGTATTCATCAAAAATCCAAGTATGTTGAAAGGATTCAAGAAACTTTGACCTCATTTTAGTAATTAACTTACCTTGTAAAAAACCTGTTCCTTTTTAGGAAGAAAGATTCCTCCACAGAAAAACGTGCATCCAAGAACAAGCAACATGTTTGCCAAAATTGACCCCAGTAATGATTGTTGCACAACACGTAGCATACCATGGAATTGAATTCCTTCACCCTCCCCTAGGAATGGTGAAATACATCAAACAAGGAATTAAATTGTATCTCGAATATGTCAAAAACATAGAATTTTTTTTTAAAAAAATGAAGCAAACAAACAATCAACCTTAAGTGGTATAAAAAGAAACTGAATTACTATGATGCATTTGTCAAATTCTTGATATTTTTAAGCAAACAGACTCACCCAAACTTGTTTTAAGCTTCAAAGATATTTCATCCCGACTCTTGCTTGAAACTTTACTAAGCCTATCCTGTAATGAGTGTCGAAGAGCACCTGTTGGTGGACAAAAAGAGCATTCAGATTCAATAATCACACACACACACACACACACACACACATATATATATATATATATATATATATATATATATATATAGAACCCTATTACTAAATGTGTGTGTATGTGTGTGTCGAATTGGCTGAAGCCCTTAAGTATGACATGAGGACTCACTTGCAGACACAGGTTGGGATTTTCTATCAATCTGCAGTACAATTGATTTGCTGCTTAAGTTACCATCCCTCTTTAATTCAATACATATAGGCGCGCGAGTTGCACCACCTTCACCAGTTGGCTGCTCAAGTTAATTTGAAAATTGAAATGACTTCTTTTGTTATCATAATGAATTAGAAAAAACATAAAGTGTATATTTATGTCCAGATTGAATATGAAAATAAAGAAAAATGAAGGTCGTACCAGAGCAAGATGCCCAATCAAACTGTTCAAAACTGCTGATTTACCTGCACTCTGAACAATTGGTAGCCCATAATTAGAAATGAACTATTTAAGATCCATAAATTGGTAAACCTGAAAAAAGCAAAAGGGTAGGCTAGTAAGATCAGATTGGCTCCATGATTAGCTAAACAGTAGACCCTTAGCAGTTGATGAGTGGAGCCTGATCTAGTAGAAAGCATAATGCAAATTAATACTTCTACATATGGCATTAAGCAACAGTAGATGAGTTTCTGCTGCAAGCAATAGTTTTGAATCACCTATATGCTAAATTGGAATCTAAGCAAAAATAGTTCCCAACTACATTTAGAAAAAGATCCATCAAAAATAGGGATCGCAACAAAAACATATCGAGAGATCCACTGACTTAGTCAATCAACACAAAAGCAAGTAGTCGGATCAAAAGAGCTCATGTAAGACAAACTTACGGTATTGCAAAGAGCAAGAAAATTAAGAAATGTGGAAGGGCGTTTTGAAGAAGACGATGAATTTCCATCAACATCTTCATCGTTAAGCAAAGCCACAGCCTGCCGCATCGAATCCGCAAGTTGAGCCAATTCTTCAATCTACCAAGCCTGCACTGAGGGACTATAAGGTTAGGGAAAAAAAGTTGATTTCCAGTGAAACAATCACCTGCAAATCGAAAAAAATAATAAGAAGGGAGAAAAAGGGTTGTAATCAAACCAGAGGAAGAAAAAGGAAGAATAGGCACATCTTTTCTTTCTTCCTTTTTTCTTTTCGCTCTCAAACTCTGGCTGTAAATAGAAAAGAGCGTGAGATATTGAGAGAATAGACACAAGAGAGACATAGATATTGATTCAGGTACGGTTGAGAGGTAAGAACATTTAATCATTTGAAGAAGAAGGAATTTGGATGGGCGAGGTGGGGACGAGGAAAACTTGTTTCCTGTGAGATCCAAAGCACAAAAGCCCTAGTTTTTCCAATTTTGGGATGACGTGTCTTTAACATGTGAGAATGTGGGTGAAGGCGGGGGACCTAGGGCTTCTTGTTGGAGGCGCTGGAGGTGGGTGAAGGCGGAGGCCCTAGGGCTTCTTGTTGCTAATTCAAAGATCAACATCGATGGTAGAAGGTGGAGGCATCAGTAGAAGGAACAAGGTAAAAAGAGAGGAGATCGAACCATTTGGTGTGAGGGTCGATTTGGAAGAAATCTCAAACCCTTAACCTTAAACATGATGTGAAGCAATTGATCCATAATCTTCTTCGTCTCCGTCAATTCCTTGGGCTCACATAATCGGACGATGGTGGTAAATGAAGCATTATTCGAGAAGGAAGGTGCATCGCCGTAGTTTGAGGCTAGAAGAGGAAATGAGGATTGGAGGTAGTGGATGTGGATGAGGGGTGGAGACGAGGGAGAAGAAGGTGGGGGTTTAAAAAATTTGGGGATTTCATTTTCCCTCCGACACGCGCGTTTCTTAAAAAAATATAAAACGACATTCACAGACGACGCACAAGTACCTTCCATGTTTTTAATATTTTTACATGAGACACTAATTTAAGGGCACTCAGTAATGCGCGACCTAAATCCTTAAAATTTTTGAAGAGATAATACTTTTTTAATGTCGGTCTCTAATGCGTAACATAAATCAAAGAGCGTCGTGTTTTGCGTGTCGTAAAAGGCTGTTTTTCTAGTAGTGAAATAAATATTGGGTAGCGACGGGTGATGAGAGATAGGCGATGATAGATAGGTGATGACAACTAGGTTATGATAAATAGGTGATGTGAGATGAGAGATGATTGGGAGATGCCATAGTCTTGACATGCGATGATGCGATGTAGTCATCTACCAGAGTATAGATGGCGACCACTGACTAATCTAAACAGTCATGTGGAAACTCTAGCAGGATCATAACCTGTAGGTGATGAATTACGAGTTCAGGCGATGTAGTAACTACGTATTTATGCGTTGATACTCGAACCATTACTAGACACGTATTAGGGAAGTAATCCCTAAATCAGCACTGTGTATGCGATGCAGGCGATGATCCTTTGGAAAAGTCCATAGGAACAAACATATTAGGAAATGCGATGTAAGGCGATGAGAAGTAAATACGATGTAGGAGATGACCCTTAGGATAAATCTTTAGGGAAGAATAAATAAAGAAAATGGGGATGGGTAATCTGGTTAATTGTTTGACATGAATATGTGAAGAAACAAATTAACTATATTATTGTGGGTTGATAACCTTATGTACTCACCAGGTTTCCCAACCTGAACCACTCAATTTATTGTATCACAGGAAGCAATATTAAAGATACATTATGCTAAGAGATTCAAGGAGATGTATATCATTAGTGTAAATTAATGTAAGGTTTGTTTATGTTTATGTTTTTGTATCGACGATGACATCCCAATGTTTTTGTAACGCTTGAGATTCGGTATGAAGTTGATTCCAAGTTGCTTAAGTTTTCTTTTTGGAACTCGGCGTGTTGGAGCATCATCACGGCGTGTCGAGATGTTTTTGGCCGTGTGGTTTAATGAAGCAACACAATGAGTTGAGGTGCCTCAACTCAGCGTGTTGACAGCTAGGAAGGAAACCCTAATTTTTAGGGTGTTGCACCCTATTTAAAGGCCTTAAGTCCATTGGTTGGCCTCCTTACCAACCTTATTTGTCCAGAAACCCTAAAATCAAGTATCATCTTCCATTTTTTGAGTGTGTAAGCTTGTGAAGAACCTTGGGTGTTCATTTTTGGTGCATTTTGAAGGAGCTAAAGTAAATAGGAGTTGATTGGCTTGAAGAAGAGGTCTTGGATCCAGAACCACTGTAAGTCCCTAATTTTCCTGTGTATCAATCAAATCCGTTTAATTGTGCGGAATCCCAATCAAACGGATGATGTCAGATCAAATATAAGAGAAGGAGAAGAAGAATAATATGAATCTTGTATGTATTGATATGAATTATGATCCGGATACAAGAGATTCACACACACATAAAAGCTCCTGTTTCTCTCTGGCCGAAAACTCTCTACTGCTCATGAATCTATTCCTCACACCCTAACACCTCTATTTATACAAGGGAGTATGGGCCGGAAACAAATGGGCCGTAAATGAGTTTATGTCCGTAAGGTGTTTACGGCCGTAAACTCAACCGTAAACATGACCTGACCGTAAACTAGACTGTGAGCTCATAAATATTACAGAAAAAATACAACTGCCTAGAAAAGTAAAGTATAAACCATATTTTGACCCAACAATCTCCCCCTTGGTTTATAACTTTCTTTTCTTAATTGACCCAACAAGCTCCCCCTAAAAAGTAGCTGGCTCTTCTTGTTAATCTTCAATGGAAGCTTGGCTTCAGCTTTAACCTTCGATTTCTTCACAACATCAGGATGAACATATGAATCTTCAATGAATGACTTCATCTTGAGAACTTGAGGTTTTCTTCAGAATTTGGCATTGAACGCACATTGGGTGAGGAGGCTTGACGTATTGATTCTTGAATGATAACGCTTTCAGCTTGAGAATCTTCAGAGAGAACATCAGAGAGAACTAAACTTCTAGATCACTTCAGTAGGTTCATAGATAGCAGTAGACTGATTGAGGAGGCTTCAATGAAATCCGTCACACAATCTTCAATTGCAGCTTCACCTTGCTTCTGGGGTTGAAGGATTGAATGTTGAAAGAATAATCTTCATTTCTTGCTCCTTCGAATGCGAATTCTTCGATGCTCACGGACGAGGCTTTGGCTCAGAAATCTTCAACACAAACTCCATGAGTCTTATCTATACCTGAAATCACTTTTCAAGACAGAACAAAACTAAAAGAAAACTTAGCACACAAATTAAAATAGAAACAAAAGTATTTTTGGATTTTTGATTTTTCTGAAGAAGAAATAAAACAGAAATAACACTATTTTTGGATTTTTAATTTTTTTTTTATTTTTCTGTGATTTAAGATTTTTTTTTGATTTTTTTTTTATTTTCATTATTTTTAATTTTTATTTCTCCCCTAATATTTAAATTAGAAGAAACTATGACAAATTTAACAAAAATAAAAATGATATCTAACTTTAAGAGTGATTTGGGATCAAAGTTTTTAGACACCCTTTATCCACTTGTCGGTACCTTCCATATTCACATCTTTGTCTAATCGATCGTCGGTATTGTGCTCCACTTAAACACGAAAAATTTGTGACAGATTTAGGACATACTATTTGTTACAAGACATGATGAACTTAAAAACCTAAAATTTATATCTGATCCTAATTTCTTAGATACTATATCTTAAGGTCCATTCATCTGACGACGACCAGGGATATTGTTGTCCACCTAAATTGAGCAGCGAGATCTACAGACAATCTGTATGAGTTTAATTTTAACTATACTGGAACGTGCTTCCCGCTTCCTGATATGCCCCAGCCATCAAGAACTTCCAGAGTACTTCTTACACCGGGTGAGCAGACAACCATTCAGAGAGAGAAGAGATTAGGAATTCTATTACTTACTACTTCAGAGGGGTTAAGAAGAAGAAGGTTGCATATGCTGTGTACCAGGTCGGATTAGAAGTCACGCAAAGGAGACAACATATGGCTAACAGATAAGAAGTATTTCACATATATATAGCCTGTAGAGAAATAGAGTTGCATATGTTGTGTACCAGGTCGGATTAGAAGTCGCGCAAAGGAGACAACATATGGCTAACAGACAGAAAAGAAAGAAAATGATATTGTACAGACCTAATTTACTGGAATTTACCAGTCTCCCCATCCAACCGGAATTAAGGACAGAATCCGCACATCGAGGAAAAGTTAAGCCACGATTCCAAGTACGGGTTCAATTAATGTGACGGGTAGATTCTCATGTATATCTCCCTGCCCAACCTATCCGAGCATCGTATTGTCAGGCTGAATGGATCTAACTAGGTCAAGATTTGTCAAGTCTATAAATTTCCTAAGTTCAAATCTCCCTAGTCAAGTCCATTTAAAATTTTTCGTGCCTACCGATGCATCAAACCAGAGCATAGACCCTTCAAATTTAGGTACGTTATGCAGACTCAGGTTGCCTGTTATCACTTGATAATATCACTTCCTAAAACATCTCCCTCAAGCACATTTCATTTACACCATATTATTATTATTATTATTATTATTTTGGATTTTCTGATTTTGTAATGTTTTTGGATTTTTGAAACTTTTCTAATTTTTGTTTTGTTTTTATTTCCCCCCCTAAATTTATGCATAGGAGAGAAACGAAAGTAAATGTGCAAATTTAAACTATTCTAAAACAAAAATTAGTCTTTAAAGCGAATCAGCTTAAGAAAAACTCAGGAGTATAGAGAAGAAAACGCAAACCGTAATTCACCGATTGAATCTGCATTCAGAAGGTCTGAGAACAACAAGCATAATCTCAAAACAGATCCGAAAATTCTTCATATCATTAAGAACTAACCCCATTTGTGATCTCTTCCTTTCTTCCTTTCCCGCAAAAGGACACATACTCTCAAATAATGTTCTGAGTGTTGTACAGTTGAGAGATGTCCCCAATCATATGCCAGGAGCAGTCACTACCAACAAACCGAAGTCTGATGATATGCCTCCATAACTGATCTGATACAGAGCGGGATTAGTTGGTCTTTGGAACCCAGTCCATTTCAAAACGGGGTCGACCTTTGTCATCCTTGCACGTTACTCTCTCCCATGACATGTCCTGTTTATCACAAACAGAAGACATAGAAATATTAGAATCGTTAGTTGATTTGGGAGATTGAGCCTTTGGAACCCATTTGTAGTTGGGTTTAACCCATTTCTTTTTTGATCCGATGGGTGGCTCAGTACTTGCTTTTGAACTTGATGTCGGCCGTTGAGATGACTTTGATTTTGGCTTCACGGGAGCATCTCCTGGATTGGACTTCTTGGTCGGCATTCCCTTATTGCCCTTGGGATTTTGATTCTTGGCCTTGGAAGATTGATTCTTGGCCTTCTGTGCGTTCCAATCAACATTGTCTGAACGTGACCTTGAGGGGTTTTTTTTTGGAGTATCTCCCCCTTGGCGCGTTCTGCCACCCTTGTGCATAGTATGGAACGTATGCGCGATTATGACAATTTCTGGCAATGTGTCCAAGTGTTCCACAGTGAAAACAAGTCCTTTTCTTCACTGTGAAGTTATCTCTTCCTGCCCTTGGTGGCGTATCCTGGCCTTGTCTCTTGTTGTTCCCACATGCACACTTGCAACAGGCACTCTGTTTCACTGGAATTGGTGGCCTGTATTTCTCAACGGCAGGTTGATCAGAAGCAGTTGAGTTCGAAGAAACAGATTCAGAGTTCTAGGTGATGTTGGTTTGTTCAGAAGAACTCTCCTTGTTCTCATCCTCTGTTACTTTGCCTGCACAAAAAGTAGCAACATTAGTATCTTCAATATTAATAACTCCTCCTGACACAAATCCACCTCGTTTTCCATATTGAATATGTGCCTCCCTGTCAATTTCTTTCTGTGTCATGGGGATGGACGTGTAGTTATGATTGAAAGGAGGAGGAACACTATCATACCATAGACCCTTGCTTTGATTTTCTTTGAATTTTAATTGGGTTTCATATAAGGACTCAACTGTGTGACTTGACGCAGTATAATTTTTGAAACTAATGTCTGTTTTTCCACACTTAATTTTTAAAGCGTCAAGTTCTTCAGTTACAGTAGCAAGTTGTCTCTTAATATAGTTATAATTTTCACACTTGTTGCTATACTCTTCCTGAAGTTTCCTAAAGTCGTTGGTTTTTGCTTCTAATTTAGCCTTCAGGGGTTTCTGTCCTTTCCTGAGTTGATATCGTTCATATCTCAGGTCCTCAACTTCTCTTTTAAATAAATCAATTTGTTCCCAAAGAAATTTAATCGTATCTTCACTAGATAGTGTACATGAAACTTCACATGATTGAGAACCTGAAACTTCATTGACCAAGATGTTTGCAGAACTCATTGTATTTCCACACTTCAAAGCATCAAGCTCTTCAATTACATCAGCAATACTAAGACGATTGAGATCTTTTGTCTTCTTGATGATAGCCACGTTCATATCCCACGATTTCGGAAGTGAATTCAATAGCTTTTTGTTTATCTCAGATTTGGACAAGAAGATCCCAGCTATATTCATCTCAGTAGTGAGTGTGGTAAATCGCTGCAACTGAGTTTCGAGGGTTTCTCCAGGAATATAATCAAAAATGTTGAAATTTTGTCTTAACATATCCTGACGACTCTCTTGATGGGTTTTAGCCATAAGAACTTTCCTATGTGCGCATGCAAAACCCTAATGCTTGGATCTAGGCTTTCTAATTAAACATGCTTTGAATCCAAGACTTCTAATAACTAATTAGGTATAAGAACAATACAAAATCAGATCTAGAAGTTTACCTTTGAATCTCTTGTTTGATCTTGTTGTCTTGGAGCTCTAGAGTCACAACTGTCACTCCTCTAATGGCTTACAAACACCAACTAGCAAAGAGGATGATTTGAGAGAGAGGTTGGGAAGAAATCGGCCAGGGGTTCTTTTCCTTTAGAAGAGATGCCGATTTCCCTTGCTCAAGTGGTCTATTTATACTTGTAGACTCCTAGGGTTTCACCTTTAAACCCTAGCTGGATAATCTTTCCTTAAGGCAATCCAAATCCTTACGTTAGATAAGCCTTGGACGATTTTGAGCTATCCTACACCCTAGAATCCGTCCATCCCTTATCCCTTAAGGATTTACAGTCTAAAGTTTAACTATCAAACAATTGACATTTTATACCCTCTTATTTAATTAATCTCTTTAAGTCACCAAATTAATACTAATTAATTTATGACATATATTAATCAAATAACAATATTATTATTCCTTATATTATTCTCATAATATATTAATAATATTTATTCTCTCATAATAAATCATGCTATCAAGTTGCTATGGTGAAGGCAACCCAAAAGGACCATGCACAATCGGGTCAAATACTTGCCTAATATAGTTGCAGCCATAGACACTATTCCAACAGTCTTCCAGTTGGATAAGTCTAGTAACTATGTGCACAAGTACAATCCGATTTGCAATCATAGCTCTCAAAGACGCTGTCAAACTCTGATCTAATCAATCTTGTCCTTTAGATAAGGGATCGTACAGTCCTCTGTTAGATATCATGCTGACAATTCTATGGAATGATTAGTCAAGCATTTAGGTTTCTCGATCTCTGATTTATTTGACATAGAACTTAATCGAACACATCAATTCAGTTCTGACCGGGCCCGACACATAAGTCAAATCAAATCATCGAGCGGCCGAGATATCGCTTTTACCTTCTTAGGATGAAAGTTACAGATAAACTTCGACTTATATGCATTTACTTATTCATTAATCAACTATACACAACAATGCGTTTTATAACACCGAGTTACTGATGCGTTTTCGCATTATCAATCTACAATCAATTAACAAATAACAAACCATATATCTAGGTTTTAAGACTATATGATATTATCGTCTTGCGATCACCCTTTTATATCATATTCCATAAAGTGATTCCAGCAAGCGCGGGTTTGTTCCAATGCTCAAAACCAGTTCATAAGCACTCATGAACGTCGCAACAACCCTTTGCTATGTCTAATACCATTTAGACAATCTACACACTGATTCATGACAATCTTCATTCATATCTACTTCCAACGTATGAACGATTATGGACAATTTGAATAATTCGATTATTCTTAATAAACTCAATTATTCTGGAAGTCAAAACATGCAAAGTGAAACAATAGTTAAACAATTAACATAAGACAGTAACATTACTCATAAATAAAACTCCTTTATTTAATCATCAAATGTTAATTATATTTATCTATTACACGTTTCTAATACTATCTAATCTATGCTAACATCATCCTTCAGCCCAATACTCCTAGCATGCTGCAAGTGCTTAACCCTACTCAGTCCCTTCGTAAGCGGATCTGCTGGGTTATCTTCCGAAGATATCCTCTTCACTACAAGTTGTCCTTCTTCTACACGATGTCTAATAAAGTGATATTTTCTGTCGATATGTCTATATCTACCATGATCCCTCGGTTCCTTGGTCAAGGAAACCGCTCCTTCATTATCACAGAAAATATCCATGGGCTCCTTTATGGCAGGTACAACTCCAAGATCACCGATGAAGTTCTTCAGCCATATTGCCTCCTTTGACGCTTCGCTCGCTGCAATGTACTCTGATTCGCACGTTGAATCAGCTACAGTTTCCTGCTTGGAACTTTTCCAAGTCACTACTCCTCCATTCAGGGTAAATACCCAGCCCGACTGTGAACGGTAGTTGTCCCTGTCGGTCTGAAAGCTGGCGTCACTATACCCTCGCACCTTCAAGTCATCACTCCCTCCGAGGACTAAGAACCATTCCTTCGTCCTCCGAAGGTACTTAAGGATATTCTTCACCGCAATCCAATGGGCTCTGCCTGGATTCCCTTGATATCTGCTAACCATGCTCAAAGCAAAGGCTACATCAGGGCGAGTACAAGTCATAGCGTACATGATTGAGCCAACTGCGGAAGCGTATGGTACTCAGCTCATTTTTGCTATTTCAGCTTCGGTACTCGGACATTGAGTCTTACTCAACTTGGCATTACTTTGTATCGGTAATTCTCCCTTCTTCGAGTTTTCCATACTAAAACATTTTAGTACATTCTCTTAGTAAGTGTTCTGACTAAGTCCTATTAGTCTCTTACTTCTTTCTCTCACTATCCTTATTCCTAAAATATAGGAAGCCTCTCCGAGGTCCTTCATAGCGAAGCACTTCCCGAGCCAGGACTTAACTTCCTGCAGAGTCGGGATGTCATTTCCTATGAGTAATATGTCATCGACATATAGAACGAGGAAGCTTACTATACTCCCACTGGCTTTGACATATACACACGATTCATCTTCGCTTCGTACAAATCCAAACTCTTTGACTTTCTCATCGAAGCAAAGATTCCATCTGCGAGATGCTTGCTTAAGTCCATAAATGGACTTCTGAAGCTTACACACTCTATTCGGATGCTTCGGATCCACAAACCCCTCTGGCTGAGCCATGTAAACATCCTCAACCAACTTCCCATTAAGGAAAGTGGTCTTGACATCCATTGCCAAATCTCATAATCATGAAATGCGGCAATCGCTAGCATCACTCTAATAGATTTTTATCTTCGCAACTGGTGAAAAGGTCTCATCATAGTCAACCCCGGGAGTTTGAGTAAAGCCCTTCGCGACCAATCGCGCTTTATATGTGTGTACGTTTCCATCCATGTCGGTCTTCTTCTTGAAGATCTATTTGCACCCAATGGTCTTACGTCCGGGCACATTATCAACCAAATTCCAAACTTGGTTATCATACATGGATTGGATCTCTCTATCCATTGCCTCTTTCCATTTCGCAGACTCCGGGCCTGCCACAGCTTCCTTTTAGCTATTAGGTTCATCAAGGTTTATTAGTGTACCATCACTAATATACGTGTCCCCTTCGATAGTAATATGAAAACCATAAAACTGGGGTTGGACTCTAACTCTTTCGGAACGTCTAAGAGGTAAGGACTCGTCAATTGGTTCAACCAGAGTTTTCTCCTCGGGTTGAGTGCCAGTGGTAGAGGTTCCTTCATCTATCGACTCTTGAATCTCTTCAAGCTCGATTTGCCTCCCACAGCCTCCTTGGCTTATGAGTTCTCGCTCTCGGAAAACCCCTCTCCTTCGCAACAAAGACAACGTTGTCCTTCGGTCTATAGAAGAGATATCCAAAGGATTTCTGCGGGTAGCCGATGAAAATACATCTCTCACTACGAGGTTTGAGCTTGTCATGAGTATCTCGTCTTACGAAAGCCTCACAACCCCAAACCTTGATATGTGCTAACGAGGGAGCTTTCCCTGTCCACATCTCGTGAGGTGTTTTGGCAACCTTCTTAGTAGGGACTCGGTTAAAGATATGGGCGGCAGTCTCTAAGGCATACCCCCAAAAAGAGATTGGTAGTGAAGCACGACTCATCATAGAGCGAACCATATCCAATAAGGTTCGATTACGCCTTTCTGCCACACCATTCAATTGTGGTGTCCTAGGTGGCGTCAATTGTGAAACTCTTCCACACTCCTTGAGATAATCATGGAATTCAAGACTTAGGTACTCTCCTCCTCGATCGGATCGAAGCATCTTGATTTTCCTGCCCAATTGATTCTCCACTTCATTCTTCAACTCTTTGAACTTTTCAAAAGTTTCTGACTTTTGCTTGATTAAATAGATATACCCATATCTACTATAGTCATCGGTAAAAGTCACATAGAAGCGGTTCCCATCCTTCGTGGTTGATCTAAACGGTCCACATGCATCGGTATGTATTAGGTCCAATAGACCCTCACCCCTTTCGCAAGAGCCAGCGAAGGGTGACTTAGTCATCTTTCCAAGCAAACAAGATTCGCATGTGTCATCTTCCTTAAGGTCAAATGACTCCAACACTCCATACTTTTGGAGTTGGGCTATGCGTTTCTTGTTGACATGTCCAAGACGACAATGCCACAAGGATGCTTTATCCATACTATTGGAAGAATCTATGTTCAAAACATCATTTCCTAAGTTATCAACAATCATAACAGTTTCATATATTCCATTACATGGTATAGCTTCAAAATAAAAAACACCATTTAGATAAGCTAAAATAGAACCATTCTCATTATTAAAAGAAAATCTAAAACCTTGTCTAAACAAACCATGAAATGAAATGATGTTTCTAGCCATTTCTGGCGAATAGCAACAATTGTTCAAATCTAAACTTAAACCATTCCTAAGCACTAAAGAATACACTCCAATATTGGTTACAGGCGACGATCTCCTGTTCCCCATGATTAGATTTATTCTTCCAGCCTCCACATCCTTATTTCTTCTTAGTCCCTGCACATTAGAACAAATGTGGTAACCATAACCGGTATCAAGAACCCAAGAAATAGCATGAGATGATTCGTTAGATTTAATTATGTATATACCTGCGAAAGATGGCTTGATCTTTCCTTCCTTGATGGCTTGCAGGTACTCTGGGCAGCTTCTCTTCCAATGTCCTATCTTGTTGCAGTGGTGGCACTCTGCCTACTTTGGGTTAGGGCAGGGTTTAGCAGGATCAACTTTGGTCCCACTAGAAGAGGCACCATCTCGGGCTTTAACCTTATGATAGTTCTTAGATGAAGCCTTCCTCTTCTTTCCCTTTCCTTGTCCAATAGCCAAGACAGGAGCAGCGGGTGGATTGGGAGTTGGTGCAACAAACTTGTCCTTGAAGTTGCTCTCAGCGACCCTCAAGAGACCTTGGAGTTTGCTTAGGGTGACCTCCTCTTTGTTCCTGTGGTAGGTCATCCTAAATTGATTGTAGCTCGGAGGCAAAGAGTGAAGCACCATGTCGATCGCCAAGTCTTCCCCAAAGTCAACATTCAACTTGCGAAGACGGTCGACATACCTTTGCATCTTTTGCAGGTGCACGGTAATAGACTCTCCATGACCCATCTTAGCGGAAATCATGTTAGTGAAAATCTCATAACGCTCTTGTCTTGCGTTTTGGTGGTATCTCTCCAATAAGTCTTGATGCATCTCGTACGGGTACATGTCCTCATAGGGCTTTTGGAATTCGGAGTTCATGGTGGCTATCATGATGCAATGTACCTTCGTTGCATCGTGCTCATGAGTTTCAAAAGCGGTCATTTCAGCCGGAGTAGCGATTTCAGGGTTAATTTTCTCGAGCTTCTCATCGAGGACATACTCCTTATCCTCATAGCGAGCAATGGTGCGAATGTATCTTATCCATTCGCTAAAGTTCGTCCTATCGAAAGTGACCTTTTGACAAAGGCTCATCAATGTGAAAGAACTAGCAGCAGTGTTGTTTGCGTTCGACATATAAATAGAAAGGACAAAGATAGATTAGAATATGAATCCCTAATTATCACCCAATAAGAAAAATTAGGGCTAGGATCCAACAACAACATTTACATATTAGAAAAGGGATGACGTAATGCAACATGCAAATAATATGAAGGTAAGTGAATGATGATTCACTAATTCTCTACCATAAAAACATAACTTTAAGTCCTAAATGTATTGAGAATTCCTGGATTCGGATGAGATTCATTGAAACTATTCAATGGCATGTTTAAATCTCGATATGCCCCTCTAGTTTGTGACTGGGATACCGAGGATCACAAAGCGGGTGTGAATTACCATGCAAATTCACATGGTGCCTTCATTGTAACGATCACCTATTCGATGTGCCGGTAAACCACACATGCTCCATCGAACTATGATAAACAATGAATCACCCTTTGCCACCTTTGCTTAGAACCAATTAGTGTGCCGGTAAACCACACACGCTCCACTATCTTCTTAGCAAGGGTGCAAAGTGCAATTTCATGGGATTGCATCAATTCACTTTTCCTAAAGTAACTAAGATTAGGAAATTTTAAAAACATGTAGTTACTTTGTATTTCATATTATACTTGTAATGAGAGGATGAGGTTGCCCTATCCTACCCGTTCGGCTAACGACCCTCCACCGATCAAGCAAGTGGTGGGTGTGAGTCTACACCCATTAAGTGCCATTTTATAGGCCGCAACCTTATACCCACCTTATAGATCAGCTTCGTGAATGAGGCCTACTAACGGTAAGACTAGCATTTTAGTTATACATATATATATATATATATATATATATATATATATATATATATTAATCTTGTAATATTATATTAGTATAGGGTTGTATTTTTAAACTTTTAAAAAATCTAGGGTTTGAAATTTAAATTGTCTAACTTAAAACTTTTAATCACAAAACATAAATTTCAAAACTTGAGGACAAGTTTTAAACATTTAAAACATGGAGGATCAAATAACAAATAATTTTAATTAACAATTAATTCCATAATTATCCATATTTGATTTATTCAAGATTTCTTGCAAGATAATTACCAATTTAATCAAAATAATTAATTAATTATCATATAAGGAAATTAAATATTTTATTAGTTGATAAATATCTTTAATTAGATCAAGATTATAGTCATATATATCAAAAAATCGGATTAGGGTTGATCTAATATGATAAAGGCAAGTTTCCATAAGATAATCATCAAAAAATCCCGAATCTGACCTTTCCTGACGCTCGGACTCGCCGAGTACCCATTCTGGACTCGCCGAGTCAGGCCAACTCGCCGAGTCCATTATGGGACTTGCTGAGTCCATGACTCAGAAACACAAAAATCGAATTTTGCAAATAAGATTCAAACAAACAAGCAACAATTTATTAGAAACCAATCTAGGCTCTGATACCACTAATGGGTTTTAGCCATAAGAACTTTCCTATGTGCGCATGCAAAACCCTAATGCTTGGATCTAGGCTTTCTAATTAAACATGCTTTGAATCCAAGACTTCTAATAACTAATTAGGTATAAGAACAATACAAAATCAGATCTAGAAGTTTACCTTTGAATCTCTTGTTTGATCTTGTTGTCTTGGAGCTCTAGAGTCACAACTGTCACTCCTCTAATGGCTTACAAACACCAACTAGCAAAGAGGATGATTTGAGAGAGAGGTTGGGAAGAAATCGTCCAGGGGTTCTTTTCCTTTAGAAGAGATGCCGATTTCCCTTGCTCAAGTGGTCTATTTATACTTGTAGACTCCTGGGGTTTCACCTTTAAACCCTAGCTGGATAATCTTTCCTTAAGACAATCCAAATCCTTACCTTAGATAAGCCTTGGACGATTTTGAGCTATCCTACACCCTAGAATCCGTCCATCCCTTATCCCTTAAGGATTTACAGTCTAAAGTGTAACTATCAAACAATTGACAGTTTATACCCTCTTAGTTAATTAATCTCTTTAAGTCACCAAATTAATACTAATTAATTTATGACTTATATTAATCAAATAACAATATTATTATTCCTTATATTATATATTAATAATATTTATTCTCTCATAATAAATCATCCTATCAAGTTGCTATGGTGAAGGCAATCCAAAAGGACCATGCACAATCGGGTCAAATACTTGCCGAATATAGTTGCAGCCTTAGACACTATTCCAACATCTCTTTCATGTTTTCAACTCCCGCGTAGACCTTAAAATCGATTAAAAAACACAACTAGAAGCTAAAATTAAACTTAAAAGTCAATTTTAAAAAAAAATCAAACTCAAAAGTCAAACATGAAAAAGTCAACCTTGAAAAAGTCAAACTTGAAAAAATCAAACTTGAAAGTCAAATCGAAAAGTTAAATTTGAAAATTTAAAAAATTAAACGAAAAAGTCAAAGTTTAAAGTCAAAGGTCAAACTTGAAAGTCAAAGTCAAAATTTGAAATAAAAAGTCAAAAATAAAAGTCAAAAATAAAAACAATTATTATTATTATTATTATTATTATTATTATTATTATTATTATTATTATTATTATTTTATTATTTTTATTATTTTTTTTATTTTGGATGAAAATAGAATTTAAAACTAAAAAAAAGTGAATTTTGGGTTAAAAGTGTCAAAAATGCAAAATTAGAACCGAGAAAGAAGCTTTATGAATTAAATTCGGAAGGGATAAACCAAGATGCAGAATGGAAGACTTGGTTAAACGCCTGGGCTAGTAGGGAGGAGACCCGGGTTCGATCCCCGGCACCTCCACCTTCGTTTGCTATTTTTTTATATGCGAAGGGTTGCTACTGCTGCGAGGTTGCTGCGAAGCGATGACAAGGACCGAGGTGCGAGGTGAAGACTGAGACTGCTGGACCGCAAAATCCGAGGCCGCAAGCTCGGACCGTGAACTCCGAAACCCTAGCCGCCGGCCGCCACCCCCTCGCTGGTTATGACTAAAAACACCATTTTTTGCCCTTTTTTTGCTCCAAAACTCGATCAAAAACCCGTTTTTATGAAAAACACGAAGAACAAACTCCCCCTTATTTTTCAGAGATCTATCCAAAAACGCAAGAATATTTCGAAAATAAGATCAAATAATGCCCCAAATCTGACAAAATTGACTGATACAACTTGGCTCTGATACCAATTGTAAGTCCCTAATTTGCCTGTGTATCAATCAAATCCGTTTGATGGTGCGGAATCCCAATCAAACGGATGATGTCAGATCAAATAGAAGAGAAGGAGAAGAAGAATAATATGAATCTTGTATGTATTGATATGAATTATGATCCGGATACAAGAAATTCACACACACATAAAAGCTCATGTTTCTCTCTGGCCGAAAACTCTCTACTGCTCATGAATCTATTCCTCACACCCTAACACCTCTATTTATACAAGGGAGTATGGGCCGGAAACAAATGGGCCGTAAATGAGTTTACGGCCGTAAGGTGTTTACGGCCGTAAACTCAACCGTAAACATGACCTGACCGTAAACTAGACTGTAAGCTCATAAATATTACAGAAAAAATACAACTGCCTAGAAAAGTAAAGTATAAACCATATTTTGTCCCAACAACCACCATCTTATTTGCCAAGTTTTTGAGGTATCAAGTTCTCACCTTGCTTGTTAATTACTTAGATCTCTTCTTAGGTTAGATTGTATGCTTTTAGCCATCGTTAGATGGATATTGGGGATTAGGGCGTATCAAATGCTTGTTCTTTCAGATCTAAGGTCTACATCAACTCTTTTGGCATAAAGGTGCCGACTTTATGGGTTTAAGGGCTTCATGTGTTCATTAAGTCCTTCATTTGGCCCTTTTGAGCATTTGAGCTTCTCATAGTCATTCATGAGTGTAAAGTTGGAAACTTTACATGGCCTTCAAAATTTGGGGGATCAAATCTGCATTTTGTGGGTATGTCTTTGAAGATTAGGTGCTTAATGATTAAGCCCTCACTCTTTTAAGCCTAGGGGTTGGGTTTTGGACCCATTTCAGTGGTCCCTAAGGGTAAAGTCAGAAACATTACCCTTCTAGATTTCATTCTTGGTCGAGATCTGAGTTTTAGAACTCTTTGATTCGTTGAAAACAACTTAATGCATTAAGTTGTTGGAATTTAGGCAAACACGATGAGTTTGTTGGCAAACTCGGCATGTTGGCTTGGTATCTCCCCGATCTGAAGTTGATAAAGAAACACGACGAGTTTGTTAGTGCACTCGGTGTGTTGGGTCAACATGGACTGTTGACCTTGACTTTGACTTTGACTTTTGCAATTGACCAGGGTTAACCATTGACATTTTAGATTTGGGCCTTGTGGTGTCATTGCAGGTTTGGGCTATCGTGTGGGCTTGTATTGCTTGGGGTTTTACTGGACCAGCTGAGAATATTTGTTTGGATTAGGAAAGGTTAATGGGCTTAAGGGCAAGGCCCAAGTAATGGTTTGGGCCCAATTTAGAAAATTGGGCAATTATTGGGCTTTGGATGATTATTGGTTTGAAGGCATTGATGATTGTGAGTTGGGCCTTAGTCTTGGACCAACTAGGCGAAGGGTAAAATGGTCATTTTACTCCATTTATGTGTGGAGTATTGGATTTGGTTTGGAACCAAATCATTAATCGGGTGTTATTTATTTGATAGCACGGGGATTCTAGCAGATCAACAGTCAGAGATCTATTCGTGGGTTCATCTGTCGAGGTGAGTTTTTTCACTTTGTTTAGCAGGTTGAAGGCACCAACGTCGGCCCATGGTTTATGTTAGGATGCTAGATGTATGTTCGACTCTTGCATGTAGTATATGATGATATGCTTACTGGAAAAGGCCCAATGTCAGGCGGGGCATGAGAGGATATCTTATGTTAATTATCAGTATGTGCCTTTACGATTACCGGGTGAGGCCTAATGTCGGGTGAGGCCCGATGACTGTATGGTGTGCTATAGTCTTTGTGATTATTGCATGTGCTAGTATCGTTATATGCCTATATGATTATATGGTTATATGGTAATGTGTGTATTGGGCGGGGCTCGATGACAGGCGAGGCCTGGTGACTAGAACATATGCTAGTGCTTATGATCATTTTATGTGTTAACATGATCATGTGATATTTTGTATGTGCCATGTTGGGCAAGGCCTAGTGACAGGTGAGGCTCGAGAATAACATATTTGTAATCTGAGCGGAGCTCAATGCCAAGCGAGGCTCGATGTCGGGCGGGACTCGAGGCCAGGCGAGGCCCAATGGAGGGCGGGGGCCTAGTATGTGATTTATATGTGTGGTATGTGGTATCTTGGGGAACTCACTAAGCTTTGTGCTTACGGTTTTTCAATTTATGTTTCACGTACTTGAATTTTCAAAAGGAAGAGCTCAGGTTGACTGCATGGCACGCATACTTTATGTTCCACATTTACCTTGTTCTAGGGCTTATACTCAGATTATAATGTATAAGTTTTATTTAAACAAGTAATTGATGATTCTTCTTCTATAAATAAAAAAAAAATTATGTCAATATTTTTGGGGACGTTATAATTTTAATATAAATAAAATACATTTATTCAGAAATTCTTTGATAATATCATTATCATGTTTTCTGGGAACAAATTCCGCAATATTATTCTTCAAAAAGGATACCCTGATTTTAAAATAAGCATAAATGAAAATTTTAAAATGAAAGTGTATTTGGGAATGTCACAAAAGGTCTGTTGTTCCCCACACACGGTCATCGGTTTCCATACAGAAGGAGACGTCAGCATAGTTGTGCATGAGCCACTTCTATTAATTCCCTCTGCACCAATTAGAATAAAAGGAGAATCATACGAAGATAGATGGACCAATCATAGCACAATATCTCAAATATTGTTACTATGGTCCCCCAGTCTGTGCAGATCCTTAACTATAAAAGGAGAGAGGTAATACCTGAAGAGGGGTTCTGAATTCTCATTCCTCCGCTCATACTATAATTATCTTCTCTCATCTATGACTAGATCATCAGAGTGTCCTCCCGAGATCTCCTCCCAGGGAACGACTGATGTATTATCTTATTGTGACTATAGGTTTTTGACTACGACCTCTCAACCAGCCCAGTATCTCTTCCGTGGAACAACATCGAAACATTGGCACCATTCATTGTGTGATAACACGAACAAAAACCACACAACAAACTGCATCGGTAATTGCTGGTGAAAAAGAGATAAAAGTGATAAAGGAAATGGCGGAAGGGAGTGGAGTCGATAGAATCCCAATCCATCCAACACAGTTGTTTGAGCAGCATACCATTGTAATGCCTCCAACAGCGCTAGATCTAACGACCGTCGCGACATGGTTTGTAGAGCAACCAAGCGCAACACGGAGGTCGGAGCTGACAACCACGACAACACCACCGCTTTTCATTCCTCTATCTAGAGTGCAAGATCTAGGACACAACTCAACTAATGTCACGAAAAACACTGGAACCACATTAATATGAGGTAAGTTACTAAATACTCATAGTAATACTCATTTGTTACAGTTCATGACATGTTGTTGCATAAACAGACTACAAATCCCTTCATAACACCAATTTCTAATAGCATGCATAGAAAAACCTACATGTCACTCTATAACACTTCCAATAACGCAACGCAAATGCCTTTCCAAACATCACACATCCCTTTCCAAACTCCGTATATTCCCTTCCAAAATTCCATACATGTATTCACAATACCAACACGCACCACAATTTAGGATGGATGAAGTGTCTTTTCACCCTTTACAAAAGATCTCTTGAACTATGATATCCCAAACACATAAAAGTTTCCTACGCTAAAAACCTACAACAGCACAACGGACCCATACAACCACATAGACACATATAAGTGAACTATGATATCCCTAAAGCTAGACGAACAATTTTGGTGCACCTACTTCCCCTACAAAATCTCAAAAATACGGTCCAAAAATTTTATTTTTAATTATTAATAAAACCATAGTTATCAAAACATCACATAAAATTGTAGACATTGTATCTCAAAAACATCATAATCACCTGTCGAATATATCAGCGTAAAACATCCCAGACTAAATACATGGTGTGTGCACTGTAGTCATCCCGAGCTCTTTCCTTTGCTACCGGAAGTACCTGAAACCAAAGCTGAAAACTGTAAGCACGAATCTTAGTGATTATCCCCAAACTACCACATACCATACACATATTACATAATAACATAACATCCGGCCTTGCCCGCTACATCGGGCCCCGCCCGACATCGAGCAAAACTTGGTATACATATAAACATATCAACAAATACACATAAACATAATCACATAACATATGCATATAAACATTCCTCGGGCCCCTCACGGCATCAGACCGAAATCCGGAAGCATACAAACATTCCTTGGGCTTTCCCCGACATCGGACCGAAGTCCGGAAACATATAAAACAACATGCAAGAACCACAAAGACATCAAGCATATAGACGTTCCACAGGCTTTCCCTGACATTGGACCGAAGTCCGGAAACATATAAACCTACATCGGGCCTTTCCCGAAATCGGACCTTAGCTCAACATATACTAACATACATAAACGGGCCGACATTGATGCCTTCGACGCATTCCTATAGGAGGAAACTCACCTCGCAAAGCTGAATGCAAAATCTCACGGTATGGAATCTCTAACGGCTGCTCCAATGACTCCCCGAATATCATTATCACAACAACTCTATGTCAAAATACAATAATCCTTCTTAGGGTAAAATGACCATTTTACCCCTAGTCAAAGTCAACATTCTGGTCAAAGTCAACATTTTGGGTTGTCTCAACTCACCGAGTTGACCCATCAACTCGTCGAGTTCCATAAATAAGAAAACCCTGAAATCGCGATCCAACCCGTCGAGTTCTTCACGAACTCGTTGAGTTTCACCTATCAACAGAATCGGGACTTTCCAACTCCACATGTTGAGTCCGCCCTGGAACTCGTCGAGTCTTACCTTCCATAGGGTCGGTGCATTTTGACCCAAATCGTCGAGTTCCTTTATGAACTCGTCGAGTTCTTCAGTCTGTTAAGCTATCTTAATAGATTAAGCTCCTATCCTTCAGATCTAACATCCATACTTCATATACATAATGAAAATGTCCTTTTAAGGGTAAAGTAATAATGAAGCAAGTTTGAGACTTGCTTACCAGAAAATGATGCAAATGGAGTGAAGTTTCTGGATCAAAAAGCTTACTCTTGTTCCGTCAAGCTTCCCCTTCTTCCACAAGCTTCAATACACAAGTTTTCTCTCAAAATGACTCACAAGTTCACACAAGGCATTAGGGTTTCGAGATTTAGGGTTTGGGACTTGGAGGTTGTAAATGAGGCCAACCTATGGAGATTAATGTGTTTAACTAGGGTGCAAAACCCTGAAATTAGGGTTTCATTACCCCTGTCCTACTCGTTGAGTTGAGGCTCTCAACTCGTCGGGTAGGCTTCATCACCCGCGTCCACACCTATTCCTTACTCGATGATTTTGGGTCCTCCAACTCATCGAGTTTATATACAAAAGCGAATAAATCTTTAATTAAATACATACTAGGAACTAGGCGTTACATCCCGACAACATTTGATGGGAACGCAGGAACATGGTTCAAAATGTTAGCACCAGGAAACATTAGTAAATTTGCATGGTTGAAATATGTTTTCCTAACCAACTTTCATGCAATTGCAACGATATAAAGGGTATACCCATTCCATAATTGGGTGTAAGCAAAAAGTGGGGGAGACAATAAAGGAATATTTCGAAAGATTCACCTAAGCAACCCTCAATACCCCGGGCAAGACGAAACAATGGTTACTGGCACATTCACATGGGGCCTACTCCTAGGCGAGTTGTCAAAAAGTTCATGGTAAAAACACCTTAGACTAGGAACAAGCTAAAAGAAAGGTTTGAAAGGTACATATGGAAAGAAGAAGGTACCACATACAAACATACATACTTCAACGCCTTGACTGCTACATAACCAAACAAACGATAGCAACAGGCAGATGACAAACAACCAAAAGAGAAAACACAAGAAATCTTGGCCATCAGGACACAACAACAGAGGGGTACGATTAGCTATGACACAAAAGATCTATTCAGAAACATGATGAATTTTAGTTTCTCAATAGATGACCCATGAACGATGAGTTGGCAAGGAAATGAACCGCTAGTCATCCAAGCCCACATTCATAACTCTATAATTCACGGAGTATACATCGCCATGGGCAATTCAACTGACATAATATATGTGTTACATCCAAATTTCCGAGAATGAGATTTAGGGATTTCATGCAATTAATGAAGTCTACTCGACGAGTTGGAGGCTTGGAAAAAGGAGAAACTCTTGGAAGGTGTATTTGTGGAGAGGACTTGAAGTCTAAGGAGCTTGGAGCAAGGAGAAGCTTTTAGATCCGACTTCTATTTCATCTTAGGATCATATGGAAGGTAACAAGTCATTACCTTGTCTTCTCTCTAGCTAGATCTCTCCATGCTTAATTTTAGGGCTATTTCTAAGTTGTTATGGAGTTATTTCGGGTATTGGCCATGATCTGAAGTTGTAACTTCAGATATGGACTCCTCTAGGTCCCAAATTCATAAAGCTATCAACATTATCTCGTATTGATCTCTCACCATGCCCTAAACCTCATTCTAGACTTGATTTTGGGTGTTCTAAGTCATTACCTTGTCTTCTCTCTAGCTAGACCTCTCACCACACCCTAAACCTCATTCTAGACGTGGAATTTGTGCCTTAGGAAGCTAGATATACAATTTGGAGCTTTGGGGTAGCTTAAAAATGTTTGGATGAGAAATGGATTGAAGGGCCTCGACGAGTTGTACGGTCAACTCGACGAGTCCGATGAAGATTGACCGTTGTTGGTTCCAGCATGGACTCGGCGAGTCGGTGAGATGAATCGACGAGTCAGTTAGGGTTTTCTTGACTTTTGGACATGTATGGACTCGGCGAGTCAACTAGGGTTTCACGGTTTCTCGAGTTCTCGAAGGACTTGACGGGTCAGTGAGCTGCACTCGACGTGTTGGGTCAACATGGAATGTTGACCTCGACTATTGACTTTGACTTTGAATTTGACCAAAGGTTGACCAATTTGAATTTTGGGGGGAATTTTAGTAAATTGGGAATTTATGGAAGTGGTCCTATGATGAATATAGGAGGTGGAGTTCGTGGCTGTGATTCAAGAGTTTAATCTTAGCACTACAGTTCGACATTGTGAGGTGAGTTCTCCACACTATACCAACAGGGTCTAAGGCACTAATGTTGGCTCTTTTTGGATTTGTATCCGGGTTTATTGCAAGATATGCTTTATGATTTGTATCATGGTTATAAGATGGTTGCTATGTTAGTGATCTGTTAGATCGGTATTCGGGTTATATGATGGTTGCTATGTTAGTGATCTGTTAAATCGGTATCCTGGTTATAGGATTATGCTATGTTAGAGATCTGTTAAATTGGTATCCTGGTTATAGGATGGTTGCTATGTTAGTGATCGGTTAGATCGGTATCCTGGTTATAGGATCGTTTCCATGCTAGTGATTTGTAAGATCTGTATGACTAGATGTACATGCTAGCTAGCGTATGATACTTATGTGCACATGTTTTTTTGATTGGGGGTTGGGTTGAGGCGGACATGCTTTGTGCTTAGGCCAACATGCCCAGGGCGGACCAGATAGACTGCAGACTTGGGAGGGCATACTAGTCAGACCGAAGGCCCGACGAGCGGTCTGGATAGGCTGAAGGTTTTGAGAGGTGGTCTAGACGGGCCGAAGGCTAGGAGTGCGGTCCAGATAGACTGAAGGCTTGCAAGGCGGTCCAGTCAGGCTGATGGCTCATTATGCATGCTGTTTGTTTATATGATATGATTATGATTATATGGCATTGGTATTTTGGGGGAACTCACTAAGCTTCGGGCTTATAGTTGTTGATTTGGTTTCAGGTACTTTTGATGATCGTGGGAAGGCGAAGGCGTGATCATACACCTCCTTATGTTTTATGTTTTGATTCTGGGATACTCTGACACTATACCATTTTGAAAACAAGTTTTATAATAATTATTGGTTTTGAAATGTTTTAAAATGTTTAAATTTGGCATGATTTTTATGGATGTTACAATATGAGAACTATTTCTCGCAATTACCCGAAGAATGGAGAACACATCTCCGCCCAACGGAAAGAAGACTAACAGGGTTCACTAGGCACAACATATGGCCACTTGGGATAGTACAATTACCTTTTTCCCTATACGATCATGATGTCATAAAGAAGAAAACAGTCCTGATAGAATTCGTGGTAGTACGCCATCCAACAGAACATAGCATTATCCTGGGGAAAACAGCCTTGTTACGTTTCAAAGCAATTGCAGAAACCCACATGAATCATCAATGCTATCAAGTTATGGAAGCTACAGAGATCACTAGAGGAGAGAAACAAAATCGTGAAGATATGCCAAAGGAAAAGAAGTAACCAACAGTAGCTACCCTGAACAACAGATAAGAATAGGAACGGAGCTACCCCGGATGTACGGGGAAAGCTGGTTGATCTATTAAAAAAGTACAAGCGCGTGTTTGCATGGACGCCGACAGATATGGTGGGGATAGACAAAAAGCTATTTGAGCATGGATTCAATATAAAACCAAGAGAAAGCATGATGAAACAGAAAAAACGAGGTCGGACGGGAGAACGAAATAAAGTAATCAATCTGGAAGTAACAAAGCTGATGGATGTGAATATATTACATGAAGCCTTTTCCCCATATAGATAGCCAATCCAGTTATGGTAAAAAGGCGATTATTCAGACTTGAATAAGGCTTGTCCTAAGGTTTCTTACCCATTTCCAGAAATAGATCATAAGGTTGAATTATTTCAAGGTTTCAAATGGAAATGCTTCCTCGACGTATATAAAGGTTATCATCAGTTGTTAATGAAAAAAGAAGATGAAGTGAAAACGACATTCTACATTGATCATGGAACATTTTGCTACATGAAAATGCCCCTTGGACTTAAAAATGTTGGAGCTACTTACCAACATGTTGTTGACAAGGTGTTTAAGGATCAAATTGATAGAGACGTAGAGGTGTGCGTAGATGACGTGGTCATCAAAAGCCAAAATTACCACTAAAGGACATTAAAGAAATGATTACAACCTTGGAGAAAGTATGCATGAAATTAAATCCAGCAAATTGCACATTGGTGTATAGGAGGAAAAGTTCTTGGGATATTACATAACAAAGGAAGGAAACTAGCCAAGTCTATAGAAGGTTGTTGAATTGCTAGACACAACGGAGCCAAGGAGTCTGAAGGAAATGTAGGCTATGACCGAAAAGCTTATGGATCTGGGACGACTCATCACGCGATTAGAAGACAAAGCAATGTTGATATTCCAAATGTTAAAGTGATGTGCTGACAAGTGTAATTTTCATTGGAATCCCGAGGCAGAATGCGCTCTTCAGGAATTGAAAAAGGCTCTTCGGAAAGTCATAACCTTGGCGAGCCCAGTTGCAGGAGAAACCTTATCAATGTACCTATTTGCAATACAGATGCAATGTCGGTTGTACTGATGGTTGAAAGACAGAACATACAAATACCCATATACTTTATCAATGGAGCACTGCAAGGGGTAGAATTAAATTACCCCATGGTCGAAAAGGTGGTATTGGCATTAGTATGTGTAGCTAGACGTCTATGTCGATACTTCCAAGCTCATCAGATAGAAGTCTTAGCGACCCAACCTCTCAAAAGTATTTTGTTGAAACTAGAAAAGTCTGGGCAATTAATAAAATGGGACATCAATTTGGGAGAACATGACATAGAATACCATCCCTTGACAATTATAAAAGGGAAATCCATGGCAGATTTCTTAACAGAGAGAAAGAATGCAATGTAACAACCACACAACAAGAAGGATAGGTTATGGTCATGACCAACAATTCCATATGGACATTATACACTGACGAGGCAGAAAGCAAAGAAGGATCAAGAGCAGGTCTCATACTTATCGATCCTGAAGGAAACGAAATAACCTATGCATTGCAATTCGACTTTTAGACTACAAACAACGAAGGTGAATGTGAAGCACTACAAACTGGGTTTAGGATAGCATGTAAAATGGGAGCAAAAAGTTTTAAGGTCATGTCCGACTCGATGTTGGTCACGAACTAGATAAACGGAATATACAATACCAAGAATGCTAGAATGAAGAAATACACGACAGTAGTAAGCGAGATGGCAGTATCATTCGAAAATTGAAAATAGTGAAAATGAAGAGAAGTGAGAACAGATAGACGTACACACTTAGCAAATTCACAGCCACAACATACAACCACTTATCTAAAAAAGTATTGGTAGAAGTGCTTAACACCCAAAGCATAGACGAAACAAAAGTTGATGTCGTCTAAACAGAAGACAAGGGCTGGATGGCTCCTATGTATGATTACTTGCTACACGACCTGCTTCCAGGAGACCCAAACCAAGAACTCAAGTGCCTCAGTTATTATAAAAAACGAGCAACTATATAAGATATGATACTTAATGTTGTGGATGCACTGTATGACGATACTAGAAGGAACCGACATCATAAAGGTATCATACAAAGGAGAAGCGGGATCACATGAAGGTGCAAGAGTCCTAACCGGTAAAGCATTTCGCATAGGTTTTTACTAGCTGACCATGAAAAAAGAGGCAAAAGAAATTACAAGGAAGTGTGTGGAATGTCAAACTTTCTCTTTGCACAGTGGTTACCATCCACACCACTTATGAGTATTTTCAGCCCATGACCATTTCACCAGTGGGTAATTGACATAGTGGGACCTTTTTCGGAGGCTCCAGGAAGAATCAAATTCTTTGTGATTGTTTTTGAATATTTTACAAAGTGGATTGAGGCGAACCATTTAGAAAGTATTATGGGAAGATCTATGATCAAATTTATGTGGAAAAATATCCTGACACATTTTGGGACCCCAAAGACTCTGATCAGCGATAACGGGTTACAATTTGCTAAAATCCCATTTCAAGGATAGTGTCAGGATAGGCACATAGACAAACGCTTTACTTTGGTAGCTCATCTACTGGAAAATGGGCAGACAAAAGTGTCCAACAGAACACTGGTAAATGGAATAAAGAAACGATTGGGGAAAGCCAAAGGGAATTGGGTCTAGGAGCTCCCTAGTATCTTATGTTCCTATCGAACAACATCATGGACTAGTACGAAGGAGACACCTTTCAACCTTGTTTCGGTACAGAAGCAGTGCTACCACCATAGTTACTCATGAGATTGATACGTACGACAAAGTTTAATCAAGAAGCATCTGACAAAGACCTGCGACACAACTTGGACTTGCTCGACAAGAAAAGGGAGTGAGCTCAGTTGTATCAAGAAATATACAAGACCCATGTAGAAATTTACAAAAACAAACGCCTGAAAGGACAAGACATGAGAGTTGGAGATTTGGTGCTAAGAGTAAACGAGGTCAGCTGTAACGCCCGCAGATTCGGGCTAGTCAATTTAGAGACAATAAGCGTAAAAATGACTTTTTGATAGAAGATTATTTAGAGCAAATAATCTTAACCAATTTATAGTGTATGTCACAAGGGTTCTGTACATATAAAGAACGCTGAAATCTGAGTTATAACGAAGAAGTTATGACCCGTCGAAGTTTTACGGCAAAACCAGCATGACACTAGGAATCGTAAAAAGTGAATTTTTGATAAATTAATTTTTAGCCTTAGGGATCTAAATGAAAGTCGTGGTATATGTTAAACCGAGAACGTGCATAAAAATAACGTCTAAATCTGACTTCGTATGAGGAAGTTATGAATTTTCTAAGATTTGGCATAACAGTATGCAGCTCGGAATTCGAATTTTAGATCGACCAATTTCTAGCCAAGACAGCCTAAATGAGAATTGAATATCTCATTAATAGGAGCTCAATGATAAAAAGACAGTCGAAAACAGAGTATGTATGTAAAAGTTATGAATTTTACACAGTCGTTAACAATGTAATCTTCTCATAGTGTTAAATATAAAATCGATCGACAGTTAGCCGATGAAGTCAAAAAGAGAGTTGTAGATTTTGTCAATGCCTATGCGTGGATATAAAGAACACTGAAAATGGAGCTCGTATGCGAAAGTTATGGAGTTTAGAAGTCGGAATGCTGCTGTTGCGAAGTGGGTGATGTGGCGCGATCCGAGCCATTGCTTTCTCCCCACGCCTTGCCATTGCTCAATGAGTTGACATGTGGCACACAAACTCAACGAGTTGGAGGCTCAAAATTTGCCGAGTTGATCCATTTTTCAACCTATAAATACCATGTGATGCTCACTCATTTTCCTCACACCTTAACCCTTCTATCTCTCTCTCTCTAACTTCTCTTTAAACCTCTCCCAAAGCCCTAGTAACTTCTAATTGCTAGAGGAAATCCCCGGAGAGCCAGAAGGATCCAAAAAGAAGAGCTTTTTGGCTCGGAATTTCTGCCCCTGCAGAGCCCGGTTCCTTGCCAAACCTCTCGGTAAGTGAGTTATGCTTACCCCACTTTAAGTATAGATCATGTTTAAGTTCAATATAATTATTATGAACTTATAAACAATAAATATATTATAATATATAATATACAAAGTGTTAATAAAATATCTTTTAACTACTTGTGGTTCGGGGAATCTGGTTTGAAGTGTCGCACAGGGTTGTTGGATTTCAGAAGTGTTGTAATGCCAAAATGGTCTTGCCCTCCGGTGTTTCATGTCTGGCCACTGTCTGTACATAGTGGTTGAAAAGTATTGTTTAACACTTATAAAACAATATCTCTCATAAATAGTCACAATAAATATTAGACTAAAATCTGGTGGTAATGATACTAGGTTTCATCAAAGGAAAATAGAATCGTTAGAAGCGAAGCGCTGCCCGAGTTTGGAATTATCACTTTAACAAGTGAGTGGATAGTTACTTTCATCTTACACACAGATATGAAGTATTTAATATAAACTACGTGCTATGTGTACACTGTTGGAATAGCGTCTAAGGCTGCAACTATATTAGGAAAGTATTTGACCCGATTGAGCATGGTCCTTTTGGGTTGCCTTCACCATAGTAACTTGACAGGATGATTTGTAATGAGAGAAGAAACATTATTAATATATTATGAGAATAATATAAGGAATGATAATATTATTATTTAATTAATATAAGTCATAAATTAATTAGGAATTAATTTGGTGACTTAAAGAGATTAATTAAATAGAAGGGCATAAACTGTCAATTGTATGATAGTTGTACTTTGGGCTATAATCCCTTATGGATAAGGGGGGACGGTTTTGGGGCTTAGGATAGACCTTGAAATCGTCCAAGGCTTATCATTAGGGTATTGGATTGCTTAGGGCTTAAGTTATCCAATTAGGGTTTAAGGGTGAAACCCTAGGAGCCTTACTAGTATAAATAGACCCTATGAGCTAAGGAAAATCGACACTCTTGCCTTTGGAAGAACCCTGGACGATTTCTAGCTCCCTCCCCTCTCTCTGTAATCATCCTCTTGCTAGTTGGTGTTTGTAAGCCATTAGAGGAGTGAGACTTGTGACTCTAAAGCTCCAAGGACAAGAAGATTCAAGCATGTGATTCAAGGTAATCATCTAAATCTGATTTCTTATGTTATTATACTAGAATTGTCATTAGAAGTCTTGGATTCAATGCATGTTCAATTAGAGAAACCTAGATCCAAGCATTAGGGTTTGTATGTGCACATAGGAATGTTCATATGGCTAAAACCCATCAGTGGTATCAGAGCCTTGATTGGTTTCTATTGAATTGATGCATTGGTTGCTTGTTTGTTGCTTGCAAAATTCGAATTTTGTCATTCTGCCTGATGAACTCGGCGAGTTCCATAGTGGACTCGGCGAGTAGGCCTCAACTCGGCGAGTCCATTGTGGTACTCGGCGAGTTCGAGCGTCAGAAAGAGCTAATTTCGGGATTTCTTGTTGTTTATCTTTTGGGAACTTACCTTAATCTTAATAGGTCAATATAAATCCGATTTTAATATATATTTGAGTATATTCTTGACCTAATTGAAGATATTTATCAATTAATTGAATATTAATTTCCTTATGTGATAATTGATTAATTATTTTAATTAAATTGGTAAATTGTTTTGCAAGAAATAATTAAACAAATCAAATATCAATAATTATGTGATTAAATTTTAATTTGGATTATTTGTTATTTGATCCCCTATATTTTGAAAAGTTTAGAATTTGCCCTCAAGTTTTGAAATTTATGTTTTGTGATTAAAAGTTTAATTTTGACAATTTAAATTTCAAACCCTAGAATTTTACAAGTTTAAAATTCAACCCTATACTAATATAATATTACAAGATTAATATGTATATATATGTGTAACTAAAAATGCTAGTCTTACCGTTAGTAGGCCTTATTCACGAAGCCGGTCTATAAGGTGGGTATAAGGTTGCGGCCTATAAAATGGCGCTTAATGGGTGTACACTCACACCCACCACTTGCTTGATCGGTGGAGGGTCGTTAGTCGAACGGGTAGGATAGGGCAACCTCATCTCCTCATTTGTTTCTCTTGCGCTTAGCAAGAAGTTTCCTGAGTCTTCGGACATGTTGGATTGCCCTTTAGAGGTGGAGATTGCCGATGATTGATCAGTGTGAGCATCAGCAGTGTTCAGGGATTGTGTTCTAAGGTTGTTTGAGGAGCGCTACTTGGTGGATTTGGTTCCCATTCCGTTGCGTGGGAACAAGGTGATTATAGGCATAGATTGGTTGAGCCCTAATGGGGCGGTGATAGATTGCGCACAACAGCTGGTGCAGATCTGGAACCCAAGTGGGGGAGAGTTGGTGATCCACGGTAAGAGGCCACAACATGGACCCGCAGTGTGTTCGGCAGCGAGAGCTAGGCGCTACCTTCATCAGGGCTGCGCGGGATATGTCGCGTATGTTATGGTCACCCGGGAGGCGGGTAAGGCGACGGTGAGCGAGTTTCCGGTGGTACGAGACTACGCTGATGTATTCCCCGAGGAGCTTCTGGGAATACCTCCGGAGCAACAGGTAGAGTTCAGGATCGACCTAGTCCCTGGTGCGGCTCCGATGGCCAAGGCACCGTACCGGTTGGCTCCTCCCGAGATGCAGGAGTTGTCTACACAGCTGCAAGAATTGTTAGACAAAGGATTCATTAGACCGAGCAGTTCACCTTGGGGAGCCCCGATTCTGTTTGTGAAGAAGAAGGACGAGTCGCATCGGATTTGTATAGACTATCGGGAACTGAATAAGGTAACGGTGAAGAACCGTTACCCACTCCCGAGGATTGATGACCTCTTTGACCAGTTACAGGGAGCATCTTGGTTCTCCAAGATCGATTTGCGTTCGGGCTATCATCAGATGAGGGTCAGAGAGGAGGATGTGCAGAAGACCACGTTTCGGACGCGCTATGGCCATTATGAGTTTGTGGTGATGCCGTTTGGGCTCACCAATGCCCCTGCCGCGTTCATGGACCTCATGAACCGTGTGTGCAGACCGATGCTGGACCGGTCTGTAATAGTTTTCATTGACGACATCTTGGTTTATTCCAAGACGCAAGAGGAACACGAGGGGCATCTACGAGAGGTGTTGGAGACCCTGAGGAGGGAGAGCTTATATGCTAAGTTCTCCAAGTGTGAGTTCTGGTTGCGCGAGGTGCAGTTTCTTAGGAACCTTGTCAACCAGGACGGGATTTCAGTGGATCCGGCCAAGGTGGAGGCCGTGATGAGGTGGGAGGTTCCGAAGTCTCCATCTGAGATTCGGAGTTTCCTGGGATTAGCGGGCTACTATCGGAGATTCATTCAAGACTTCTCCAAGATAGTCGTACCCCTGACATGGCTGACTAAGAAAGCCGTGGTATTTCGATGGGGGCCTGAGCAGCAGGCAACATTCGAGGTTCTGAGATAGAGATTGTGCGAGGCGCCAATCTTAGCCCTGCCAGACGGCGTAGAGGATTTTGTGGTATATTGTGACGCGTCCATTTCAGGGTTGGGCGCGGTACTGATGCAGAGAGGTCATGTCATTGCCTACGCTTCGAGGCAGTTGAAGCCTCACGAGGCGAACTACCCGACACACGATTTAGAGTTTGGGGCGGTGGTCTTCGCCCTCAAGATTTGGCGACATTACCTCTATGGGGTTCGGTGTACCATTTACACGGACCACAAGAGTTTGAGGTACCTCATGGATCAGCCGAATATGAACATGAGGCAGCGCCGGTGGCTCGATGTAATGAAGGATTTTGATTGTGAGATCCTTTACCACCCGGGGAAGGCCAATGTGGTGGCCGATGCACTTAGCCGCAAGGCGGCACCGATCAGGGATATTTGCTTGCGGATGACAGTGGTGACTCCGCTTTTGGAGCGGATTCGGGAGGCCCAGCAGGAAGCCATGAAGGAGGAACATCGGAAGAGTGAGCGCATAGTGGGTCAGGTTTCCTCTTTCGACTATGATAGCAGGGGATTATTGACATTACACCCCAGGGTGTGGGTGCCGTACCTCGGAGGCGTGCGCCAGGTCTTGATGTAGGAGGCGCACAAATCTTGATTCTCCATTCATCTCGGGGCAAAGAAGATGTATAGGGATCTTCGTCTGGACTATTGGTGGCCCTGCATGAAGCAGGATGTGGCTTGGTACGTCGAGCGGTGCTTGACCTGCAGGAAGGTCAAGGCCAAGCATCAGAGACCGCACGACAAGATGCAGCCGTTGGATATCCCATTGTGGAAATAGGAAGATATTACGATGGATTTTATCACGAAGCTACCCAGGACCGCGCGGGGAGTGGATTCTATATGGGTCATCGTGGACCGATTGACCAAGAGAACCCATTTTATCCCAATTCAAAAGAGCATCTCGGCCGAGAAGTTGGCCGACATCTATATCTTGGAGATAGTGGCGCGGCATGGGGTGCCAGTATCAGTGATTTCAGACAGAGATGTGCGTTTTACTTCCAGGTTTTGGAAGAAGTTCCATGACGAGTTGGGTACTTGTCTGCATTTCAGCACCGCTTTTCACGCGCAGACGGATGGTTTGAGCGAGCGGACCATCTAAACGTTAGAGGATATGTTGTGGGCATGTGTTCTAGATTTCGGAGGTAGTTGGGATACCTACCACCCGTTGGCGGAGTTCTCATATAATAATAGCTATCATGCGAGCATCGACTGTCCTCCCTTTGAGATGTTGTATGGAAGGAGGTGCAGGACCCCGATATGTTGGGGAGAGGTTGGCTAGAGAGTCATGGGAAGCACCGAAGTGGTGCTCTAGACGACAGAGAAGATCCAGTAGGTCCGGAGTAGGCTCCAGAATGCCCAGAGTCGGCAGAAAAGTTATGGCGACAAGCGTCGTTCAGACTTGGAATTCCAAGTTGAGGATATGGTTCTCCTAAAGGTGTCGCCGTGGAAAGGCGTCATCCGATTCAGGAAGCGAGGCAAGTTGGGCCCAAGGTTCATCAGGCCATTCAGGGTTGTAGCCCGGGTGGGCAAGGTGGCATATAGGTTGGATCTGCCAGCCGAACTCAGCCAGATCCACAGCACTTTCCACGTCTCTCATATGCGGAAGTGTTTGGTAGACGACTCGACAGTGGTGCCTTTGGAGGATATTCAGGTCGATGACAGCCTGAATTACATCGAGCGGACTGTGGCAATCCTCGACAGGAAGTCGAAAGATCTAAGGAACAAGAGGGTGGAACTCGTGAAGGTGCAATGGCAGCACCGGAAGGGATCAGAGTGGACTTGGGAGCCGGTGGAAGAGATGATGGAGCACTACCCCGAGCTGTTTCAGGATCGAGCAGCAGACTTCGAGGACGAAGTCTAAAATAAGTGGGGTAGATTTGTAGCACCTGGTTCCTGGTACGTACTCCTTGTGATTAATATTTTAATTTAGTGCATTTTTGCCTTGGACTCGGCGAGTTGAAGGACCAACTCGCCGAGTAGGAGCGGGATAAGGCACGGGGTTTGAAGTTTGGACTCGGCGAGTCGGTCCCCGGACTTGGCGAGTAGATCCTGTTTGGACAAAAACCCTAATCTGAGTGTTTGCACCCAATTTAAACGCTCTAACTTGGCCTCCTTTGTCCCTAACACTTCCAGAGAGCTGTAGAAAGAAACCCTAGCCCCCATATTGTTCTTGAGAGTGATTTTTGGCTTTGTGGAGAAGGTTTGGAGCTTAGAGGAAGGAAGAGGAGGTTGAAGTGTGCAAGGAGGGGAGGTAGATTCGGAATCTACACTGTGAGAAGCTTCCATTCAGGTAGAAAAGTTCTTACCTTGATCACTAGTTCATTAGATCCCCTTTTTGTCCCAAATTAGTGGTTTTCAAGCCCTAAAACCTCAAACTCCATGTATTTATGCTCTAAGTTCTGAAAGGACTTCAGATTGGGATCTTATGGACATCTTAGAAGTATAAAGTCTCTGTGGTAGGGGTTATTGAGGTCCCTATTGAGTGTATGACCTTTTAAAGAGCTTGGTTTTGCCTTCTTAAGCTTATAGGGCCATGCATGCACGTAAAGTTTTCAACTTTACGTGATAAGCATGCCCTAGGAGCATAGATCTATGGTTTAGAAGCGTTGCATGTCTCAAATTTGGTATGTATGGGAAGTGGGTCAAAGGGACTCGGCGAGTCCCAAAGTGGAACTCGGCGAGTTCTATGAAGATGGTCTTAGACTCGGCGAGTTGGATGAACAACTTGGCGATTCCTATGAAGATTGCCTGGAACTCGACGAGTTGTTCTTCAAACTCGGCGAGTCATATGAACTTTCACTGAGTAAGAGGGGTTTAAGTGTTGAAGGTCCAACCCTTCATATCTGCACGCGGAATTAGCAGTATAACATAGTTCCAAAACCCCAAATCCTCTTAAGGGATGCTCTGGTGAGGATTTGGAAGTGAGTAGGAGATCTGCTCGTGGGACTCGGCGAGTTGCTCTTGGACTCGGCGAGTCGGATCACGAGTCGGTTCTATAGTCCCGAGTAGCGAGTTAAGGATGACTCAGTGAGTGGGAAGAGGGACTTGGCGAGTAGGATCGGGTTAGTAGGAGAAGGACTCGGCGAGTCTGTTCCACGACTCGGCGAGTCCAATCAACTGGAAGTTGACTTTGACCAAGGAGTTGACCTTGGACCAGGGATGGGTCAGTCAATTGACCTAAGGGTATTTATGAGTGGCTAATCTATGTTTATGGATTTGTAGCCGGAGGATTACCAGTACAGCAGCCAGACGTCTAGCAGTCAGACTTTCGGTAGCTACTTTTCGAGGTGAGTTTCCTTCTAGTAGTAACGGGTCTAAGGCACCAAGGTCGGCCCGTATAGACGATATGTTAGTGTCGGAGTGTGGGCAGATCCTGTATCTCATGGTTGAGTTTGATTATGATATATGCCAGTATGATAGAATCGTTTATACTCGTTGTCTGTGTGATACTTGTATGTTATGGTTTAGCAGCTGAGTGTGGGCGAGGCCCGTATCTCTCTGATAGTGGAGTGTGGGCAAGGCCCGGATCTCCCAGATAGCATAGTGTGGGAGAGGCCCGTATCTCTCAGATAAGGGAGTGTGGGCGAGGCCCGTATCTCCTAGATAGCGGAGTGTGGGCGAGGCCCGTATCTCCCAGCTAGCGGAGTGTGGGCGAGGCCCGTATCTCCTAGGTGTTCTTTGTATGTTTGTATGGTATGAGGTATTATGGGGGAACTCACTAAGCTTCGTGCTTAAGGTTTACAGTTTTGTTTTCAGGTACCTCTTCTTCAAGGGGGAAGGAGTTGGCGCGGTAGCGGCATATCATACACGCACCTTGTTTTCCGCACCATGAGTCATTCTGGGATTTTGTACTCTGATAGTTGATTGTTTCCATGTTTCGGTTTTCAGACACGATGTATGTTATGAAATGGTTTGACCAGACAGTGTTTTTAATTACAATCGTTTTCTAAAGTATTGATTTAAAAAGAAAATTTTTGGACGTGAAATTTGGGTCGTTACACAAACTCATCATAATGGAAAGAATTCAATGCAATATGTAACTACACCCATTACCATTCTTCTTTTAGTCCCACTCACAATTTTCTCATTTTGATAGCAATGAAGACTATGATGTAGTTAACACAAATCACCCTACGTCACGACTTCTCTTGTTTCATCATTGGTCATCATCAAGGGTATGAGTGAGCTATCATTCACTGGTCTCATAAATGAGGTAGCTAGCCTTATGCATAAGCAGGGCATGTCTAGAATATCACACAACATCATTTGCCATGGACTTTGGAGGGAAACACAAGTCATTTCCCAATCCTACATGAATGCACACATATTCATGCCAAAACTCTTTTCAAGACATCCTAACTCTTTTCTGTTTATCAAACTTATTAATAAAAATTACTTTCATGCAATTCACAAGTAAATATGCATATAAGTAAAACACATTTCAGATAACTTAGGAAATTCTTTAAGTTGAAATTCTTTATAATAACATCATAACCTTGTTTTTATGGAACATGTATTCAATAACTATTCTATTATACCCTTCACTCTTCTTTTATTCTCAACAACCACCTATAGACAAGACCAACTTTTGATTACTAAATTGACCCTAAAAAGGTTCCTAATTTTTTTTAAGCTTTAATATAATAAAGATATAAGTTTAAAAGGTTTCGGGAAGGTTTCAAAACATTCAGGTGAAAAACCCGGATTTTTGGAAAAACTTTCACCGTAATGACATTAGAATTCATCGTAATGGCGGGAGGTTTTACCTTAACCCCATGGTGAAACCTGTTTCACTCCAAAATGTGCATATTTTCTCATTAAGGTTATGTACTTTTCATTCTAGGCCTCTAATGACTACCAAACTTCACCACAAAATCAATATGAACTAAATGAGTGTTATTAACTTCTCAAATACTTAATTAATCCCTTTCTTCATATGAATTAATAATTAATATCTTTAGATGTCATAAGAGTTATAGGAAACATAAAATGACATCTAAGAATCCTAGTTAGCCATTAAGCTCTTAATTACTAAGGTTCTCATCAAACATCATTCTAAACCACTTAACAACTATCAATTATCATCTTAGACATCTTATTTGACATTGAAGTAATCAAATCCATGCATTCCAAGGGTTGGAATTAATGATTCCAAAGTTGAAGATCATTGAGAAACTTAATTTCATAGTTTTTACTTCAAAACCCTTTATATTTTTTTTGATAAATCAATTATCAATAATCAAACCCTTAATTCATGAATTACAACTTCAATTCATGAAAATCTTTGTACTATTCCTCTTCCAATCATTGAAGTCTTCTTCAAAATTCTCATGGAACTTCATTGGAAATCCTAATTCTTATTTCCACCTCAAATGATTGATTTAATTACATAAAACTCTTATGGATTCATATTGAGACTTGATTCTAGACTAGAGAATAACAAATCCAATCATCCAAACACTTAGTGAATCAATAATTAAATCTAATTCTACAACTATTGGCTAGAGTACAACTCAGCATTGCCAAGGTACAACCCAATCATGAATCTAGGGGTTGAATCACCCAATCTCACCATTAATTGATGGATTGAAATCATTGGTCACTTATTTAACAATATCATGGTGTTTTAGAAGGCAATCCAACACTCTACAACTCATTTGAACCACTGGATTGAAAATTTCACCATTAATGGAGTTTAAAGCTTAATCTAGCTTTTTAGTCATATTGGGAGCTTTCGGAAATAACTTTGCAGGTCAAGATCATAGGAAGAGGGAAGAACAAGGGAGAAGATCTTTTTGAAAAGAAGACGCTGGCACTCAATTAGTAGCGCTAGCACGCATGTTAGTGAAATACTTGGTTGTTGAGTCATTCAGCTAATGTATGATTCGTAGTTCGATCAAAAAAGCCGTTGATAGCTGTAGGAAGAGGGAAAATAGGAAGAATACCCTGCTTTAGGGGAATAAACCTGCTTTTCATCGTAAGATGATGAGGGGTCGCTTAACTAAAGCTTCATCAAAACCAAATGGAAATGGATTTAATGTAGAATGGAATTATAACTTCGAAAGCATTCATGAACTAGAATATAATTAATATAATGATCACCATTTTCGGATTTGGGGTTTCAACCCAAACCCTTGCTCGAAAATTAGGAAGAAAGGGAGGAGTTATACCTTCCAAACGCTTATATGAGATCTCTAGCTTCAAACTATTGATTCTTCTTCAACAGTTAACCCTAGTTCTTCCCTCCAAGCTTCAAAATTGCCAATACGAGCTTCCTCATCTTTAAATTTCATTCATCTTCTTCAAATAGAAAGATCTCCCACCTAACTAGTTTAAATCTTTCATCACTTAAAATATTTGACCGTTCCCTCTTTTTATTTTCCTAAAATGACACCATTAAATCAAATAGCTTATGGAACTTCTATTTCCCACACCTTAGCCCCAACATACACCTTTTGATCTAAGTCAACACTAGACACAAAGTTTGCTATTTGACAAAACTATCCCCTCACATTTTAGAATTTTAATTAAGACTTAATAAAATCTATTTCTAAATTCTTATTTTAGCTATAAACGTTCTCTTAAAATTATGATTTTCTTTTATTTTTATTTTTGTATTTATTTATTATTTATTTAGTTTAAATTATTTTTATTTCTAAGATTTTATTTTCTCATTAAAGATGGAAAAACTCTTAGGCCCAATTTTAGGATGTTACACAAAAATGTATTGTAATGTGTTCCTCATTTCAAGCTTTGATTTAAATGGTTGCAGGCCCAAAATGGAACCCTGCAGCCAAAGTTATGCTAATTTTCATGAAGCCCTTTAGTCACTCGATCATGGGCCTTTAGGAACATAAGGGTGTGATCCTCCACGCTAGGGCATGCATCACATGTCGTATGAATTTGATGCTAGTTTAGGAAATTGGTTAATTTTTGTTTATTCTTTAGAAAAAACGTAAGTAAAACAACTTAATTTGTCATTTTCTCTATCAATTTATGAATTAAATCATAAGTTTTGTTTTACTTTTGAGCGTTTGTAATATATTTATTCCAAATTAAATTTATGTTCCGTAAATATGCAATTTATGGGATGTTTGACAGGATATGTTTGATTAAGATTTGAATCAAATGGAGATTCTAAAAAATTTGTCTCTGATTTAAAACATATTGTTTGGTTAGACATCTAAATTGTTGTGCTAAATAATAAAAGTGACCATTTTACCTAAGTATTTTCTTCAAGAACATCAAATAACATCATATTTCATTATAAAGTAAACCATAAGACATTCTAGAAACCAAATTAAGCTAAACACATAATAATTACGTAGGTAATCAATTCTCCATAATTTGATAACACAAAGGGGTCTAGTCCATGAAATTGAAAGTCGATATGCTTAAAGCCAAGAGAATGCATAACTTGATGTTTTTCTGTGAAAAAAGAAAGTAAAATCATGTGATCAATAAAATTGTTTTTGATATATAATAATGGAGGAGCAAGAAAGTTTGATACAAAGTATAAATGATAGTTGAAAACTTGATTTTGTGACGACTGTGTGGTTCGTGGGAGGTGTGCACTTCAAAGGTTATGTGCGAGGGAGGCATTGGTGGTGTGTTGTGCGAGGCGGGCTTGTGGTATATGAGGGGGGTGTCGATGGCGTTGTGGTTCGTCGAAGACAGAAGGGTTGGAGCCGAAGATCTCAAAGGCACAAGGGTTGGAGTATGGAGGCGTTGGCTGCAAAAAGAGGATTTCACATTATATTTAGTGAAATATGAAACTTTTTTTTTCATTCAAATATGCATTAATCTATGACCCAATAAGAAGTACATGACAGAATAAAATGCAAAATTAAGATGCTATCAAATGCTCTTAATCGGATTGATGTTACTAGTGTAAGGGTTTTATTATGAGTTAAATAGTTAAAAGAATCTTGTACATCAAGATTGATGTTACTAGAATGTTATGTTAAATGATTATTGAGGGGCAAGAATAGTGATGTTTGTGTTTTATCTTTAAACATTACACAAAAAGGGTTGTATGTTTGATGTAATTTAAAAATAAATTATTTGCCGATAACTTTGGTTAATGATTTGTGGATGTGACGTAGTTAAAGAGTAGATTATTTGTCAATTTATGCAATTTTGTATGAGGGTTATTTACTTATTTATTGAATTTTTACACTCTCTGTTTGGACTAGTTTTGTTGGTTCGAATGAAAAGGATATTACTAAATTGTCGGTAGTTGGATCGGAATATATTTTAATCCCTTTATACTATCTTTATATTGTGTACTAATTTGTTTTTTAGTATTAATTACTTATTTTAACCTTTAAAAAAAATTAACGGGCTTTTAGCCGCATCACCTTTAAAACTCGACCCCTATGTACCAACATGTCTATGCATGGGTGTCTGGATCACCTTTGATCTTCAACAAGATCAATTCACATGGGTCTATTTATTAATTTGGGCATCTCTAATCCATCATCATCTATAATTGTTAATACTATTATTAGTATAAAAGTAGTGTATAATTATTTTAATCCAACATTATTTTTATAACAGATTTGAAGTTAAAAGCAAATTCCATTATTGATCTCTTGTATAAATTGTTTGTATTGTCCACCACTATATAACATATTCTTTAATTAAAATTAAATGAAAATATAATGAAAATGCTGTATTTTTAATTAAAATAAAAACATTGCTATATTAAAATAAAAGTAGATCCATTAAAATTAAAAAGACAATACTTAAATCTAAAAAAAGAAGAAAATAAAAATAAAAAGAAAACAAACATAGAAAAAACAAACATTGAAAATAAAACTAATTTACAAAATTATGGTTTTGATTTGTTGGTTGAGTGTTTGGACCTTAATCAATGGTATTTAGCTTTTGACAATATATATGTGCATGTATGTAGTAGTAGAGGAAGAGAAGAAAAGCATGAAAAAAAAAATAAGATTGTATTTTGTTTTATTTATATGTTTTAAATACGTTTAGTTTTGTTTTTTTAACAAGTTAGCCGTTGGGTGGACAATGCTAGTCAACCCAAGTCAAATGATCAAACCTTTCTTTTTATACTAACTCGAAATTGCACAATGTGGTAAACACCACAATCCACCACGACCACGGACGATAACGAACCACCGAAATGATGTGCACAGTCATGGTTGTTGCCACCGTAGCCACGATACACGCCCTTAACATTAATGTTCTTGACATTTCTCTATGAGAAAAGTGAGTCAATAGAAGACTAAGTTTAATATTTATTAAATGATGTAATTTAATAAATAATATTTACTGTTTTAATAAAATAAAATAAAAATGATGTAATTTAATTTCTATGCCAAATGGCCAATAGATGTGTGACATCAAATATTGGTGCGTTTGTGAGCATCACTGAAAATCTACCATGTATCACGATGGAATACAACTTAACCCCCTTCCAAAAGAGTTGCATGATCTAAAACCATATTCAACAAAGCTTTGATTCCTTTAGTATACAAAGAAGAATTTAATAAACCAACTTGATGTAACTCATTTTAAAAGACAGAATCTAACTAATCGTTCCAAACTCAACTATCAAGTTGAGTATATAAAAATATATTTTTTAAATGAAGCTGAGGAGTACAACAAAAATAAAGTATAAAATAAGCATGTAAAGCTTCATGTTAACAGGAAATATAAAATATTAGTTATTGGAACCGGACAAGAATTTTTGTAAAATGGTGTTGATGGATCGGACAAGATTTCTATATTAATTTCTATATTTCTATATTTCTATATGATAATAAACAAAATACTAATGTTTTAAGAAAACATCTCAAGGTTGGGTGAGTATGAACAACCTAAGAATTAATACATTCCAAACGAGTTGATCGAGATTTAATTCTCACATACTAGTTCAACATCATTAAATAGTCATCTGAACAAACTTAAGGGATGGTTGACTAGTATTGCATAGGCACAAAGTTTCCCTAACATATCAATGATGTTGGTTCAAGTGAGGTTTATTCTTGTTGCTAGGAAAAAAGTTCATGAAAATTAGTGTAACGAGAGCAAGGGGCGGCAATTCTTGACTCAACTCAAAACCAGATACCAATCCAGCCAAAAAATAAACAAGTTTGGGTTGAGATTTCCGACCCGCCAACCCTCATATTACATGTGTCATGTTCAGGTTATGTGTTTGGGTTCGCGGATCATTAGATCAATCCGTCAACCCACCAAATAAATAAGATTTTAAAAAAACAGATTTAATATTTATTAGTAAATTGGTATTAGCTTGGACCGTGCACTAGAAGGCTAGAATCGAGAATCTTAAATTATAACAACCTTTAAAGTTCGTCCTCACTGACTCACCCCTTCGTCTCGTCGGATACTCAGTGCGGGGGTTTGCAAACACAAGTTCCCCTGTCATAATTGGACGTCACTCTTCCCCCTTCAGTGTATATGATTAAATATTAGGGGAAATGACATTGTAGCCTACAGTGTTTCTGAAATTGGTCTAATCATTCCCTAAACTATTTGTGTTGCTTTATGGGTGCATAAGGTGGATGTCGACATCTTTTTGGTCACTGCTATATAATATAAAAGGTTTCATAAGCCACACAAGCACTTGTTTATCATTTTTGTATTTTTTATATATATAAAAAAAATGGATCACCTACTCTTTCCCATTTCCCCTTTTTCTTCCAGCAACGTATACCACCATCCAACCCATTGAAATCCTCACTAGAAAATTAATACCAGCATGACCCTAAATCGATGACAATGGTGGTGGTTAACTACAGAGTGTGGGTGTAGGTGGTTGACGATAAAGGTAAACGCTTCAAATAGACGGAGACGAGTGACGTTCAAAAGATCAAAACTCCTATAGTCATATTCTTGAGGTTCGAATCTACTGGATTCCTTCACCACCGCCTCAGTGGGCTCCACCGGCGTCCTGTTAGTAGGCGAAGATGTCACCTCTGTTGCTTTGAAGAAGACGAACTCAAGCTTTTTTTGACGGGATAGTGATTCGAAATTGAGTGTAATTTTCGATGGGTTTCATCGAGTGGCTGATTTTGATAAAGATTATTTCAGATGGCAGTTTGTGTTTTGCAAAATCAATATCCGTAAACAATACACTCTCAAACAAACAAACCGACACCATTGACCTAATAGTAGCCAACAAGTAGTTTCACTCCTACTTTCATCCCCCGTAAAAACGACCGTAGATGGTTTTGAGTGTAAATCATCGAAAATGGTGATGATGGTGTGGGTATTTTGGGGCTCAATTCTTTTTCTTAGGCTACATTCTCGATCTCGAATTCAGGTACGTGGAGGTTGCTGGACCTTGGCGTGGATATGGTGATTATGGTAGGGTTGTTTTGGGCTTTTTCAAGGTGGTTCATGAGGTGGAGTTTGTGGTGGTTGAAGATGGTAATGATTGTAGTTGTGGTTGATGGGAGAGGGATAATTATGGGTTTTAACTTGGTGCAAAGTTGAAGAAGGGCTAAGGTGGCGATAATGGTGATTCGATGGTTTGTAAAGGAATAAAGTTGGTGTTGGTGAGTCGTTGAGGTGGTTACGGTGGGGATAGAGTGGTATTACGGTGGGGATACGTTGAGGTGATTACCAGAGACCATGTCCTTTCGATTCTGAAATTTAACAAGTATCTAGGAGCGAATTCTCTCTCTGACCTTCCCTGACCCTTCTCCGTCACACTCCTATCCCTTCTTTCCCCCAAATTCAACAACCGTTATGAAATTGGGTTTGATTTCGGATGCGACCCTGGTTTCTTAGTTAATCACACTTCCAATTTGATGAATTTTTATAGGTTATGTACGCAAACCCACATCGCCATCCTAGAGCTTTCTTCTAGTTCCGACTTTCCGGTCACCAACAATAGCAACGACACAAGCATCTTGATATTTTGCCACCCATCGGAGCTAAACGTACCCTGTTTCACAAACGAGTTGTGTTAAGACATAGCTCTCTCAAATTAGGGGAACTAGAAGATACCATGGATTTATCCAGATTTAATTACGATTCCTATGAAATCGAACCCATGAGTGAACATGCCAATGGAAACGGAAGCAATTAGAATGTAATGAGTTCTCTTATAATCGGCGTTGGGGATCAGGAAGGAAAGAAGAAGGGTCTAACTGCTAAAAACTTAATGGAAAAGGTACGTGGGAGGAAGAAGGTCAACGACAGACTTTATATGCTTAGGTCTATCGTCCCCAAAATCAGCAAGGTACCGTTTAATTTTCATGTAATTTCTCGATCTTTTCTAGTTATTATAACATGTTCAATTGTTTTTCAGATGGATAGAGCTTCAAAACTTGGTGGCGTCATTGATTACCTGAGTGAGCTTCTACAAAGAAAGGATTGTGCTCCTATAGATCTCTATGCACTGATGTATGTGTGTACGTGTTTATGTGTTCCATTCTACAGTTCATCAATTTTGACCATACAAGATGACATTGTGAACCTTACAAGCCATGTCATCTTCAATTGATTATTTGGTAGATAAAACTTGTTATTTCAAGTTAAAAGGACTAAAAAGATAGGTCACTTCACAATTTATTCCCTCATAAAGCACGAAAAATACTAAAGGGACTGAATGAACAAATGTACAAAACATCATAGGGCCAATGTGTCCTTTTCCCAAAAAGTAATGATATTTTCCTAGGTAAAAGATGTTTAATTATATTTTTAAATTTGTGATCACATCCTAGTATTTATAGAAATCTTTTATTTTATTGGGTGTTGCTTAAAAATGTCTCTATTATTAACGACAAAATTGTAAAAATTGTCCATGTAGTTTGTCAAAAATTATCACTTTGGTCGAAAAAGTTTTGGAGTTGCACCACCGGTCTAAAACTTTGATTTTGTTGCAAGTTTGGCGTGCTCGCCTCGTTGAGTTTGATTCGTTTGGGGTGCTTGAAACCCTAATGGGCCTTGAGAGCCCTAATGGGCCCAATGAAGCCTAATGGGCTTAATGAAAACCCTAATGGGCTTAATGATATTCTAGTGGGCTTAATAGGCCCAATAAAGCCCTAATTGACCTAAAAGCCCAACAAATTGATAAATGGGCTAGTATTTGGGTTGGAAACCCCAATTAGGGTTTGGAAAACCTTAATGGCAATAAAACCCTAATTTGGGGAATTAACCGGGACACGCGCGAATTATTAGATAACTTGAGATATTAAATAATAATCATTGGCAAAAATTAATCTAACCAATATTGGACTTAATGGATTAAGTCCTTAGTGGATTAAGTCCTTAATGGGATAAGTAGGAAACTTAACCCTAATCACCATTTTATGAGAAACCCTAATTTCACTTGGGTTTATTGTTGGGCCTTTCTATTGGGCCTTGATGATTGGGATAATAATGGGCCATCCAAGAACAAACAAATGGGCTAAAATAATTTAATGGTCCTAGGGTAAGGCCAATGTAAGGGGTTTGGGCCCAATTTGGAAAATTCGGCCATAGATGGGCCATAGTTTGGGCCTTAATGATTATATGATGTTGGGCCTTAGAATAAGACCATGTATAGGCCTGGGCCCAATTTGGAAAATTAGGCCATATGTTGGGCTTTGAGCCATAGTTGGACTTTTGGGCCTTTGGATTGGGCTTCGGGCTTGAATCATGCCAAGTTAGGGGTAGAGTAGCCTTTTACCCCCAAGCGTGGACTCATGGTTATGTAGTGGAACCCAATTACTAATTGGGTGTTATTTTGGTGTTGACAGTTCGGGAATTTGTCATCCAGCAGATGGGGTTGAGTCTACGGGACTTCAGCAGTGTGGGCTTGTGTCTACAGGACTTCAGCAGTGTGAGGTGAGTTACCTTCTAGTAGCGGTGGGTCTACGACCGCAATGCCGGCCCACCAGTAGGAATTTTATGTTAGATGATTGTATTTGTGATATTCATCTAGGTTTGCTACTACCTGATATGTTTATGTGCTAGTATGATATGTTATATGTGATAGTGGTAGTAGGGGGAGAATAGTCCCCAAGTTCGGTCGTTAAACCGAAGGGTAGGTTGGGCACCCCATAATTGTTTGACAGTATGTTTATGTTATGTTATTATGTGGTAGTAGTAGGAGGGAAATAGTCCTCGTATGTCGGTCGTAAGGACCGACGGGTAAGTCAAGCACCCCATAATGGCTTGACCTGGGTAGTCAAGCACCCCCAGAATTGTCTGGCAGTATATGTGTGTTATATGGTAGTGGTAGGGGTGAAATAGTCCCCAGTAGTCGGGCGAAATAGACCGACGGGTAAGTCAAGCACCCCAGAATAGCTTGACCTAGGTAAGTCAAGCACCCCAGAATGGCTTGACCTAGGTAGCCAGGCACCCCAGAATTTCCTGACAGTATGTTATTGTATGGTGTGTGATATGATGGGGGAACTCACTAAGCTTCGTGCTTACGGTTTACAATTTTGGTTTCAAGTACTTGTTTTCAAAGGAAAGGATTCGGCTTGATTGCATCGCATCACACTATGTTTTCCGCACATGAGATCTTTGGGATTACACTATGATATTATTTTATGATAATATGTTTTGATTACTGACACTTTGGTTTGACATGAGATATGATTATGAATGTTTTTATACTGATGGTTTTATGTAATAACTTAATTAAAACGAAATTTTTGGCCTTGAATTTTGGGATGTTACACTTATTTAATGGGCCTGAAGTCCATATCCAAATCATTAATGGGCCTCATGGCCCAATAAAGCCCAATTATAACATCCATGACCCAAAACAGATAAACTGGCCCACTAACCTCAAAACGTGACCAGGCCCCATGACTAATTGAGGCCCAAAATCTCGAAGGCCCAAAACAAATCCAAGTCCAACTGTTGTGCATACGCCTGGTGGTACGTGCAGCGTACTGAGGCGTGGAGCAGTACGTGCGGCGTACACTAACTTACGCCCAACGTACAAACATATTAAGCACTTCCTTCCATTATGTTTTTAATACTCGATGTTCTAATGTCCAAAACCAGATCTGAGCTCATTAAGACGTCCTAGGGCATAAAGTTGGCAACTTTATGCCCTTGCATGCTCTATGGGACTTAAAAACTTCATTCTTCACATTAGGACTTCATATTGTAACATCCCGAGTTCAGGAGTGCAAGTTCAGGGTTCAAAGTGTAAATGTGAAAGGGCAACTCGGCGAGTCCATGGGTGGACTCGGCGAGTAGGGTCGCGACTCTGGTCGCGTGTTAAGTGGCCAACTCGGCGAGTCGGCGGCTGGACTCGGCGAGTTGGTGCTGAGTGGAGAAAACCCTAATTTCAGAGGATGAGCCCTATTTAAAGGACATTATACCCTCTCCCCAACCTCCTTACCCTCTCTTGAAGTCCAGAAAACCCTAAGGCGCGTTTGTGAGTGGTTTAAGAGCTTTTGAACCTTGGAGAAGAGATTTTGGAAGAGATTTTGGAAAGCTAAGAGGCTTGGAGCAAGGGGCTTTGCAAGGAATTGGATTTATTTTCTGTTGGAGCTTTCCTTTGAGGTATTATTTCGTTGCTTGGGCTATTATTCATCATTTTGGAGTCTTTGGAAAAGATAGCATGTGGTGTTTTGAGTTTGGAGGTTAGATCTGAGGTTGCTACCTCAGATCTGGAATGGAGAAGGTCTAGAGTGCATTAAAGTCCCTATTCTTGAGTGATTGGTGAAGCCATCTTGTCCCAAACCCTAACCCTAGAGTGTCTTATGCTTAGATCTCTTTGGATTCACGTAAAGTTTTCCACTTTACGTGATGGATGGGTTGTAGAAGGGTAGATCTGTGGTTTGGATCATTTGCATGGCCTGGAAAGCTTCTGTATGGATTAAGATCTAGAGGTATTCGACGAGTCACATAGGTGTACTCGACGATTTGCTTGAAGATGGGCAGGAACTCGGCGAGTTGGTTGAAGATAGCCTTGGACTCGGCGAGTCTGTTCTTGGACTCGGCGAGTCTGGTCGTAAGGTCCTAACCTTCTTCTGGTTGAGCCATGAATCGGTGAGTCAAGGGAGGACTCGGTGGGTTGAGTGCGAGGGGACTCAGAGTTGTTGGACTCGGCGAGTCTCGGGGTGACTCGGCGAGTCTCGGGCGACGAGTTGAGTCGCGGATTGGGGAAGTTCTAAGCATGGGGACTCGACGAGTCATCGGGTTGACTCGGCGAGTAGAGTCAGTCAGGAGATTGACTTTGACCAAGGGTTGACCAGTTGACTTCCAGGGGCATTTTGGTAATTGTTGGCTTTTGTTTTGAGTTTAGTGTTGGTGTCGGCTAGTGGTGGAGATCGTGTCAGTGGTCGGAGCATCTTGGTCTTATCTTTTCAGTCGGCAGTTGCGAGGTGAGTTATCCTCACTATATCGATAGGGTCTACTGCACCAAGGCCGACCCTTTATCGGATTGTAATCCGGGTATCGTTGTTATGTTATTGCTTTGCTATGTTTGCATCCTAGTAGTTAGGATGATATATGCTAGTGACTGGTTAGGTCAGTATCCTGGTTAGGATGATATTATGCTATGTGATCTGCTAGATCGGTTTGATTGGATGTGAATTGTTATATGATTGAATGTTTATGTGCACATGGTTGTTGGACTGGGGTTGGATTGAGGCGGGTCCTGCTTTGTGCTGTAGGCCAACATACCCAGGGCGGACCGGTTATCCCGAAGGCCCAACGAGCGGTCCAGATAGGCTGTAGGCCCCAAGAGGGCAGACCAGACGTGCCGAGGCTCGGAAAGTGGACCAGGCCGACTGAAGGCCCAGTGCGGGCGGACCAGTCATACTGTAGACTCAGAGAGTGGACCAGGTGGATTGAAGGCCCAATGCGGGCGGACCAATCACACAGTGGACTCGATGTATGTAGCTAGACTCGGAGGGTGGACCAGTTGGACTGAAGGCCGGTGCGGCGGACCAGTCACACAGTAGACCCGAAGTGCATGGCTGTTCTGTGTTCTGTTATGATATGGCATGTTGTGCGTGTATGGTATATGTGGTTGGTAATTTGGGAGTATCTCACTAAGCTTTTGGGCTTACAGTTGTGGTTTAATGTTTTTCAGGTTCTTCAGGAGACCGTGGCAAGGCAAAGGCGTGATCGTACCGCTCCTCATGATTTTGTTTTATGATGTGGTTCTGGGAAGACTCTGATAATAATTATATTGAAAACCTTTTTGTAATAACTTTATTAAACTAGGTTGTTTTCAAAAAGTTTAAACTGGTTGAAATATTTAGAGTGTTACACATATAAGGCCCCAAACTCTTGCATGGAGTCTAGATACTCCCCAAGCTAGCACCTTTATGCATCTAGCATGCTCACAAGGCTCAAATCTAACTATTTCAACCTCTGGAGTTAATTAACTCTCAAGAGAAGGTCCAAAACCAACAAAAGGGATCATAAAGAAAACCCTAACTAGATCTAACGAATAAGAAGGCAAGATCAAAGCTTTTGTGACAACCCGAAATTTTCATTCGGTCAAACCCTAGAAGTTAATCACTTCTTATTATAAGTTAATATCATTATTTCTTATTTTAACAATTTTAGAGTTCGTTTGATTATTTTAATAATATTCTTTAAACGAACGGGTGAAAGAAAGTGTCGTCTCAAGTTTTGAAATTTAAAAACCGCAAACACCTTGTGTCTTAGAAGTTCATGGCCAAACTTTTATGTTTGGGTCGGAAAAACTTCCAAAAATCGTGAACTCATGCTTAAGCATGAGTTTACTCCTCAAGTTAATCACTTTTCACCCTAAAAGAGTAAACTCAAGAAACCCTCTCAAGTAGCAAACTAGAAACAATTCAAGATCTTCAAACTTGTAAGTGTTCTATCCATTCCAAGTTAATTAAACACTTAATCTAGTGTTTGTGCATCTATTCATCCATTCATTTTTGTGTTTTTGATTAGATTCCCAAAAAAACCAAGAACACCAAGAACACACACTAAGTGTTCTTGGAGTTTTAGCATATTTCAAGCTTCCTTATAGTAAGTACTTCAATCCTTAAGTCTTATTGAGTTAGTATTACAAGTTAGCATCAAGTAAATATGCAAAGAACACATGGAACAAGGTGTTCACGGTCCAAGAATGTTCTTGGGCCGTAAACACCAAATAAGGCACCAAAGTGTGCCTAAGTCATTAATCTAAGCCCTAGTTGGATGTTTAAGCCTTCCTTGCCATGTTTGAACCTTCCCTTGATGGGTTTAAGCCATGAAAAACACAAAATAATGCCATGATCATGTGTTTACGGTTTGGAGAGCTCCCAAAATCGTAAACACCCTTTAGTGTGTTTATTTGGGCCATATTCCTTCCTTAGGCCTAAAAACTAACATAGACAATTACCTTGATGAGTTAGGGACTTGAAAACATAACAATACCAATTTCTGTAAGGGTTTAAGGTAGTAAACCCAAAGGGAAATGACCATGAGGCCGTAAACACCTCAAAAAGGGTGTTTTGTTGCCCTAGTCCCTTCCAAAGTCCAAACCACCAAGTAGAAATGCTTCAAAAGGACTTGCAAAACCTCAAAACAACTTATGGTCAAAAAGAGAGGAGTTTACGACCGTAAACTATGAGTTTACGACCGTAAACTCTGAGTTTACGACCGTAAACTCTGAGTTTACGACCGTAAACTCATTAGGTCAAGGTCATGAAAACCATAAACTCCATGGGAGTTTACCCTTGAACCCCAAACACAATAGCAAGGTCCTTTAGCACTTAGATGCAATCCTTATGGCTTGTAGAACTTATATAAGGTGTTTTACATGCCTTAGGATGTCTTAACTTTGTCAATTAGTGGTTTAATGTCTAATTGGATACATATATGTGTGATTATATGTTAACTAGGATCTTTGGGTGTGAACAAGTCTTCACTTGTCACCTAGCTATCCTACATCATTCAGTACATCCAAATCACCATCTACAGGTGAGTTCATACACCTTAATCAATGTTTAAATGATTTTAAATGCTTTAAATGGGGGGGGGGAATACAAGTAGAAAACAACATGTTCTTAAATCAATCATAGATACTTATAACTGTGTTTTCATCCAGTAGATTTCACATACTTCAAAATGTGATGCATAAAATGGTTTTCAATCTTAAAAATACCTTGGTAGCAAAAGTATTACATTTGAAATGTTTATTAAAGTAACAATTATTGTTCAAAACTCATAGATATCTTCCAAAACCATTTTTACCTTCTTGAGCAAAACTATATCTATACACTTATGTTCTTATATATGTATCGATGTTATAGTTTTCATCCTTCATTCAGTTTCCCTCACCCTTATATAGCAATGGTGTATAAACCTTTTTGGACAATCAATTACCTTCCAGTTAACTATTATAGGGATAGTTAGGTGATATTATTCCTATTACAAGGAATCACACAAGAGTCAGTTCATTCATGAGTCTATACCAGTACATTACATGATACATGAGTACGTTTACATAGATACGCTTACATGAGTACGTTTACATATGCTTACATGATACATGAGTACGTTTACATATGCTTACATGATACATGGATACGTTTACATGGAGACGCTTACATGAGTACCTTTACATAGATACATTTTCCTGTATACACTTACATGGATACTTGTACCTAGAATTACGAGGATGATTTATTAGTACCTTCTATGTATATTGTCCTGTCTATCCCAGTTCAACGGGATATTTAGATGGGACTAACCATTCCGAATCCCACCTGTTAGCAACAGTGGTAGATGAACATCTACGGATGCCTACGATTATTACTTATATTAGGGGTACCTTTACGGGACTAACCATTCCTTGGTTCTACTGCTCGCTACAAAGGTTGATGAACATCTACGGATGCCTACGGATGCCTACGGTGAATACTTATACTAGGAGTACCTTTACGGGACTAACCCTTCCTCCCACCTGCTGCAGCTACAGAGGACAATTGAACACTCTACAGATGTTCAAAGGTTATACATTTCGCTAATCGCGATGTCGTCTTAATCCTAATACAAAAGGATAACAATTACATTAGTACATTTTCCTATTACTTTATTTTGTGATACATTCACATAAACGATGAGTTAGACTAAGTACTGTTAGTAATAGTCAAAGGAAAGGAAAAACTATCATTTTCACTTAAAAAACATTCGGTTCTTGGTAGAAGACTACATTTCATACTGGTAGGAAATAAGGGATTTTCTAGGGCTTTCATTACTTACATCAACTGTTTCATTTAAAGATTTACAGGGCATTCATAACAGCTTTCCAAAACAAGACAATGACACTTAAATACTTATGAATTCACCAGCTTTAGGCTGATACTCGCTTTCAAAATAACTTGTATTCTCAAGTCACCAGTAGACAGGTACGATCGCCAGGTTGTGAGAAGACGGAGCACAGACAAGACTCGTCTTTTATTTTGATTGTATATTTTGGTGTCTTATTACATTGAAAGAACACACATGTATTAAAACTTTACTTTTAATGCAATGGATGATGTTGTTGCTTTTTTACTACTTTACACTGTTGTGATACTGTACATGACGTCCTCCACCCCGGAACGTTTCCGCCATCCACGGTTTTGGGGTGTGACAACTTTGTACCTCTAGAAGCTCCTCAAGGTGAACTAGATACAGATTCTTGAAGCCCAATGCCACTCCAAGCTTTCTTGACAACTCCTTCTTCTTGAATGGACACTAAAATTGCCACAAATGCACTCCTTAAGCTCAAAGCATACTCTCTAATGGTATTAGGGTTTTCAGAGATGTTTGAAGGTAAAATAGGCGTATTAGGGTGAGGCTCAAATGAGATAAGGATGCTTATATAGGCCTCAAGTCTGGAAATTAGGGTTTGGACATCCGTCATTTATGCCCAACGTATGTGCTACCCCTCTGCGATCATTCTTGCAAAGTACGCTAAGCGTACCCATGAGTACGCCCAACGTACTTAAGAGACTTATTATGCAACATTTAAAATTCTCAAGGGGTTCAATGGTAATACGTGATTTGGAGTGTTACAAGCCAACCTCCGGGTCCAGTCATCTTGAGGATGGAATACCCTCGGGCCTAATTAACCATCAGGTTGGAATGCCCCCGGTCTGTTGGCTCATGCACAGAGCAGTAAAGCCTCAACCACCACACAACATATGTAGACATATTGATAATAGTTAAACATATAATCAGCCAACAGACAAATAGGCAGATCTACAAATCACTACCACATAACAACACCCTAGAAACTAGGATACATATCTAATAGATCACGACAACATTGTAACATATGGTAAACCAGGATATCAATCCAATGGGTTGGCCTTGGTGCCTTCAACCCGTAAGTATAGTAAGGAAGACTCACCTCATAGACTGAATCTCAGCTCTAACTGCCAACTATCAAACCAAATGACCAATTCTTAACCACAATACAAAATATCTAAAATACTCCTTAAGTCAAACTTAGTCAAAGTCAAAGTCAAACTGGTCAAAATCAATAAGTCAAATGAGTCAACCCAGCCGAGTCGACACAGAACGCGTATGCAGGGCGTACTCTAAATGTATACGGGGCATACTCGAGCATTGACCACCTTCTGGATGGTTGACCTTGTACGTGATGCGTACTCCAGATACGCAGGGCGTACACCCAGACCTCTCAAGTCTCATTAAGAGCTTAATTTCTTAAGTTCTCACGTCCATCTTTCAAATGCAAGGCCAAAATACTTCTAGGAGTCATAAAGTTTCCGACTTTATGACTTTGCATGTCCAATAAGTGCTTAACTCAACATCGTAATGCATTAAGACCTTCTAAGAAATGCATGGAGTGAAACTAACCCCCAATACTACTTTTTTATGACTTAAGACCCCTCCAAAGGACGACTTATTAGGTCAAGAACATTTTATGCTCAAGAAACACCATAGTTGGGACAAAAAGAACCAAAAATCAAGCCTAAAGAAATATCTAAATGAAACTTCACCAAGTTCAGAACTTTATACCTCTAAGTGATGCCAAATGATGGTGTGTTTCTGGATCTAAAGTGCTTCACTCCTCCAAGATGGTCTCTACTTCCTTCCTTCTTCTTCAAAGGCACAAAACACACACACACAAACACACAAGCTTAAAAATGTTTCACAGGGTGGATTAGGGTTGCAAGGACATTTGAAAGGGTGGAGGTTGATGGAAGGAGCCAAGGTAGGAAGTTAATGATGAATAAATAGGGTCCAAACCCTGAAGATTAGGATTTGGGACTTCACCGCGTACACCCAGTGTACGTGGCTCAGCCCCAACAACCCAAAAGTGTCAATAACAGTCCCTCTCATCCATAAGTCTTAAATTATAAGGACCAAAATGGAATAAATCTCAATATAATGGTAAAAAAATAAAGTACCTCAAAACATGATGTTACAGTTTCAGGTACTTCTGATGATCCGGGAAGGTGAAGGCATGACAGTACACATTCTCTGTTTTATGGATTTATGATTTTGGGATAATCTTATATTGATAAACAATTTGGAAACAATGATTTTGTAAACATTTTATGATTATGGCATGCTGAGAATTTCCATGGCTCGACAGTTTCCACGGCACGATGAAGCGTGGCCAAAGCACGACGACCAGTCAAGCCCAAGATCATGATTTTTAGGGTTTTCAATGTATTTAAGCATAGTTCTGACATTTTGGCCATTTTATCAGCCTCCATCACCTCTAGAACCCCTTGGGAGAAATCGTAGCCTCCAACTTCAAGATTTGAGCTTCTCATCTCTCATATCTCCTATTTTGGATGTTTTTATGTTATTTTGATGAAGTTTAAAGATCAATAATATTCTTTTGGTTGCAAGGAATGATGCTTCAAGTTTAGATCCATCTAACACACAATATTTCTGGACCATTTCAAGTATAAAGTTCCAATATTGCTATCTAGTTCTTGTCATTTGGGGTTTTTGGCACTTTTAGTCCATTTTATGGGTGATCTTGGAGTTGAGTGGACTCCAACATCTTTTGATCAGTTTAGAATGCTTCATGGACCTCATGGACTAGGAAAGTTATGATCTTTTTCCTTCCCTAATAACCATGCAAGTTATCATGGTCATTTATGTCATTTTGATGTATTAAAGTTTAGATCTTGAAAGTTTGAGACATTATTATGGATAAAGTTGGAAACTTTATCCATCCAAACATGATGTTAATCCAGATCTGAAGGTTGGAGACTTGGACTTAATGGATTAAGTAAAGAAAGGTGCATTTTTGGGACCCTTTGAGACTTAAACTCTAGATCTTAGTGGTTTGGACCTTCCTAATATACAAAGTTAAAAACTTTATCCATTATGAAGCTATTAGGAATTAGATATGATGATTTTAGCTTTGGCCCTTATGGTTTAAGCTCTTACTGAAGAAAAGGTTTTCAGACTCAAGAACACGACATGGCCTTAGGTTTCCACGATGTGGCGCCTGGGGATTTATCATTTGTTTTGAAGTTTGTGTGCGATGATGTGGTCATGGATGGCCACGATGTGGTAGTCGACTGAAGTCAACTTTTGACCGTTGAATTTTTGACCAATTTGACTTTTGGTCAAACTTAGGTTGAATTGAATTTTTGACTAAGGGCTAGTCTCGATTTGGTTTTAGGAAGCTTGGGTTGACTGTTGTGATGATGAGGTAGCTATTGGGCTTCTGTTGAGTAGTTTTGGTGAGTCTTTTCACTATACTCGTGGGTTGAAGGCACTAATGTCGGCCCACTAGATTATGTTATGTAGAATGCTAATTGTCTTTTGTGGCTTTTTCATGTATGTTTTGGTTGAAATACACACCAGGGTGGGGCGCCCATTGATATGTATTGGGTTGAAATATACCCTAGAGTGGGGCCTATTGATATGTATTGGGTTGAAATATACCCTAAAACGGGGCCCATTGATATGTATTGGGTTGAAATATACCCCAGGGCGGGGCCTATTGATATGTATTGGTTGAAATATATCCCAGGGCGGCGCCCATTGATATGTATTGGGTTGATACATACCCCGGGGCTGCGTCCACTGATTTGCATGATATGTGGTATTTTACGGAACTCTCTAAGCTTTATGCTTACGGTTTTGTGGTTGAAACATTTCCAGGTACTTCCATATTCAAAAGGAAGAGCCCAACTTTATCGCACTACATCTCTTGGGGATTTATTCCACAATGATGGTTTATGATTTTACACTGATGTTTGAGAATACTTTTACTTTGATCGTCTTTTGGGATAATAAATTAATGGTTTTGACTTACTTAAAATGAAAATTCCACCATTAATGGAGCTTGGAGCTTAATCTCTTAACTAAAGCTTCATCAAAACCAAATGGAAATTGATTTAATGTAGAATGGGAGTTATAACTTCGAAATCATTCATAAATTAGCATATAAATAACATAATGATCACCGTTTTCAGATTTACGGTTTCAACCCAAACCTTAGCTTGAAAATTAAGAAGAAAGGGAAGATTTATACCATCCAAATGCTTATATGAGATCTTTTATAGGTTTTACATGTATTAACATGGATAAATCTTTAACACTTAAGGGTACATGAAGCCTAAAGATCTTGTAATATCCAAAAACCCAGGTGTACCTTGTGAACCCTAATCTTTAAGAAATTGTCCATATTGGTCCTTGATAAAGAGAAGAGTGGTAGACGGGTACGCGGGACATATTAGAGTGTACGCTCAGCGTACTCGTGCGCGTTTTTTATCGCGGAGGGCGGCCTAGTATGTCGGGCGTACCAAGGTGTACGCGAGGCGTACCAGGCCCAGATTGAAACCCTAATCTTAAGTGAGTCCCCTATTTAAAGAACGTTATGGACTCCTTGTTGGCCACCATTTCCAGAGACATATCCTCCCCAAAACCCTAAACCTTGTTCTTGTAGCAAGAGAGTACCTTTGAGAGCTTGTGGGTGTGTTCTTGAGCATTAGAAGTGGAAAGGAAGCTTTGGAGAAGGAGTGAGAGCCCAAGCTCTTGGATCTGACCTTAGTAGTGAGAGAAGCTTAATTTGGAGGTAAAAAGCTAAAAGCTTTCATACTCTTTTGTTTGTGTTTATGTGTGAGGTGTTTTAGGGTTTTTATCACCAAAGTTGATGGCTTTATGAGTTGATAAGCCCCTAGAATCCGAGATCTATCCCTTGTTAGCTTATTTTGTGTTATAGAGTCATAAAAATCTAATATTGGTCATTAAGAGCTGACCATGCATGAGTTATGAGTCTCTTAAGGAAGGAAGTGGCATGATTTGGGTGTTGGTGACCTTTACAGCCATGCGAAGGCTTAAAGTTACTGACTTTATTGATTAAGAGGCATTAGAGTAACCAGATCTGGGATTTGAGCTTATGTCTTAGCCGATTCTGACCAAAAACCATGAGGAGTGTGAAGTTGGGACTTACGCTAGGCATAATCCCAGTTCTCGCAGCATAGGGTTCGAGTTCCCCGTTTCTGGATAGCCACGGGGTACGCCCCGTGTACAAAGCTGGTACACGCCGCGTACTCCCTGCTGTTGACATTTGTTGACTTTTAGGGTTTGGTCAAGATTGAGGACTATTAAGCTTTGGAGGGGTAAAATGGTCTTTTACCCTTTTGTGGGTTGTAGAGGGGTTAGTCTAGCTTCTTGAGGGCAAATATTAATTAGGGATAATTATTATGTGTTAGGCGGGAGCTAGACCCGGGAGTAGAGATCAAGATCCCGATTGCAAGATTTTCATTCATTAGCTTACGAGGTGAGTCTTCTCTTTATACTTACCTTAAGTGGTAAATCTTATGTGTAACCAGAGGGTCTTATGTGCATGAACTGTGTAATGAGATATCCTGCTATTTACTTGTGTTATGCTTTATGAGTATTATATTGTGTTGATGATTTCATGGACTGGAGGGTCCATATGAGTTTTAGGACCAGAGGGTCCCACTGAGACACATCGACAAGAGGGTCTAATTGAGTTATAGCCTCGAGTGGCTAATGTGTTGTGTGTGGTATTTTGGGGAACTCACTAAACTTTTATGCTTACCGTGTTATGTGTTATGTGTTTTAGGAAGTTTCGAGGATCGCGGCAAGGCACCGACATGATTGTACATACCGATGGGAGATTGTTTTTATGATTCTGGGATTGTGTTTTATTTGTTGAGATTTGAGACATATGTATTTTTGAGAATTATGATACGAGTTTATTGTGTTTAAAAATGAAAATTTTGGTTGAGAATTTACGTTGTTACAAGTTGGTATCAGGGCCTTGGTTTGAGGGATTCGGATGCACCCTCGGGTGTGTTTAGACTCAAACTGAGGATTTGAGAAGGATTTTCAAAAAGAGATAATTTTTTCCAAAAATAAGCAAGAGTTTAGGACAAGTCGAGTCGGAGCAGTGTGTATAATCAACCAGAGCCGAGTGGTGATTTCCCAAAATACCCACATTTTGTGTTATGAGATATTTTATGTGATATAATGTGTGCTAGAGAGTAGGCTAGGTGATTCATATATTAGGACTAGGGTGGCCTGATTTGTGATGCCTTAGCCTAGGGATTTCTGCTATTAGTGTTTAGATTGAGTATGAGTACCTAGCAAGAGTGAGCCAATGAGAGAACTACTGTGAGAGTAGCTTGTGAGGCATAGAGTACTTGTAAATTAGGATTCGAGGAGGAGGACTTGGGGTAAACACTAATGCGGTGTGGAAGGTAGTATTGGGCCTGTACTACTGGAAGCACCGGATCAGTGAGCGGCCCAAGTAAGAATCCTAGGGATGCCAAGGAACTAGTAGGGGTGAGTGATCGAGTGTGAGTATGCTCGAGCGAGTCTCTGATGATATTGTGTTGTGTTTCAGAGACTTCATGGTGGGGACACGCCACAACCCTGGGAGCAGTGGGAGTAGCGATAAGGAGATACGGAGGATGATCCACGAAGAGGTGGCTGCAGCTATCCGAGCAGAGATTCCAGATATGTTTGGGTCTATCAAGACCACCTTGATTTAGACTTTTGACGAGCGATACACTGCTATCAATGAGGTTGTTGCTGCCGCGGCCTTTGCAACCGTCGCCGCTGCTAGGCCATAGGGAGGTGACTCGTTGCTGTTCCGAGAGTTTAGCAACACGAAGCCACCAGAGTTTGATGGGACGCAGGATCCGATTGCTGCTATGAGGTGGATCTCCGATATCGAGGGGTGTTTTTATACGTGTTCTTGTCCCGACCATTTGAGAGTTCAGTTTGCGCTGAACCAACTACATTTAGGAGCGAAGGACTGGTGGAAGTTTGCGACAGTTGGCTTCACCACTCCAGATCATGTTGCAGTGACATGGGAGAGATTTGTTCAGATGTTTCGAGACGAGTAAGTTCCCCCGGTAGAGAGGGAACATTTGGCGTAGGAGTTTCTATCTCTCAGGCAGAAGACAGAGTCAGTGACTAAGATCTCGAGGATGTTCCATGAGAGGGTGATGTTTTGCCCTGAACACGTGTCCACTAAGCAGGCACGTTTGATTCGATATCTGAGCATACTTAGGAGGGACATACGATAGTTCGTGGCAAACTCGTCGTACCGGGCATTGGCCGAGCTTCAGGCCAATGTTAGGAGGAGGGAGATTGAGCTTGAGCTTCAGACTAGGGAGGATGAGGAGGAGTCCTGGGGGAGGGACTGGAGGCCAGTGAAGTCGCAGCCGGCGACCAAGCGGGCTAAGCCCGTTGATTCAAGAGTTAGGGGCCAAAAGGGCCGCACTAATGGCAAGTGTGGCAAGAGTCACGAGGGTTCTTGTCGTACGGAGATCTATTACAAATGCGGCAAGGAGGGGCACTTGGCGAAGGATTTCCCCAAGGGATTCTCGGTTTGCTTTCATTGCAACCAGACCGGAAACCGGAAGGCTAAGTGCCCCCAGCTGGTGTAGGGACCAGTGCAGGGATCTGCACCTACTTCTGAGAACCGGCCAGTGAAAGCTGAGACGCCAAAGGCTCGCGAGAGAGCCTTTCAGTTGACAGCGGAGGAGGTCCGCACAGCGCCCGATGTCGTGGATGGTATATATTCTTTTATTTACTTATGCTGAGTTTGAGATATTGTGCTTATATTTTGGTATGCTTAGGTACTTTCCTTGTGAATTTTGTACCAGCTTTGGTGTTATTTGACTCGGGTGCGAGTCGATCTTTTGTGTCATTAGCTTTTAGTCAGCACATCAGTATCCGACGAGAGGCGTTGAGTCAACCTCTACAAGTTTCTATAGCTGACGAGCGAGCAGTTTTTGCTACTGATGAGATTCGAGGATGTGTACTCGATATTTTCGGTGCTGAGTTTCCGATAGATTTGGTACCGATTGCAATGGGGGATGTCTGTGTCATTGTGGGCATGGACTGGGTGAGCCGATTCGGAGCTGTTATCGAATGCGAGCGTCAGTTGGTGACCATACGAGACCCTAATGGGGGAGTACTTATGGTATATGGCGAGGGTACCCGATCTGGGTCAGCATTTTGCTCGGTTGCCAGAGCGAGGCAGAGTCTACAACATGGTTGTAGAGGGTTTGTAGCATATGTGATGGATACACGAGTTGTCGCAGAGAGGCCGAGTTCTTTCAGTGAGGTGCCGATAGTGCGAGAGTTTCCTGATGTTTTCCCCGAGGAGTTTTCGGGTGTGCCTCCCAAGAGGCAGGTGGAGTTTCACATCGATTTGGTTCCGGGGGTGGCGCCTAGTGCCAAGGCACCTTATCGCCTTGCGCCACCGGAGATGCAGGAGTTATCCTCGCAGCTTCAGGAGCTGTTGGGGAAGGGATTAATCCGACCGAGTAGCTCGCCGTCGGGAGCGCCGATCCTTTTTGTCAAGAAAAAGGATGGTTCACACCAGATGTGCATTGATTATCGGGAGTTGAACAAGTTGACGGTCAAGAATCGTTATCCACTACTGAGGATCGACGATCTGTTCGATTAGTTTCAGGGAGCTTCTTGGTTCTCCAAGATAGACTTGAGGTCTGGATATCACCAGATGAGGGTACGGGATGAGGATATCCAGAAGACGACGTTTAGGACTCGTTATGGGCATTACGAGTTCGTGGTGATGCCTTTTGGGCTCACCAATGCACCAGCAGCGTTCATGGATCTCATGAACCGAGTATGCATGCCGATGTTGGATCGATCGATGATTGTGTTCATCGACAATATTCTGGTGTATTCGAGGTCTAGGGAGCAACATGAGGAGCATCTGAGGGAGATTCTTGGGGTATTGAGATCGGAGAGGCTTTATGCCAAATTCTCCAAGTGTGATTTCTGGTTACGAGAGGTCCAGTTTTTTGGGACATCTCCTTAATCAGAATGGGATATTGGTCAATCCGGCCAATATTGAGGTTGTTATGAGTTGGGAGGTGCCGAGATCCCCCACTGAGATCAGGAGATTTCTAAGGTTGGCTGGCTACTATCGGAGATTTATCAGGGATTTCTCCAAGATTGTCTTTCCCTTCACCAAATTGACCCGGAAGGGTATTGCTTTTACTTGGGTCCCGAGCAGCAGACCTTGTTTGAGACGCTTCGCCAGAGATTATACGAAGCCCCAGTGTTAGCCATTCCGGGGGGAATGAAGGATTTTGTGGCGTACTGTGACGCGTCTATATCAGAGTTAGGTGTGGTGCTTATGCAGAGAGGGCACGTGATAACATACGCATCGAGGTAGTTGAAGCCTCATGAGACGTGGTATCCCACCCACGATTTGGAGTTGGGGCAGTAGTGTTCGCCCTCAAGATATGGCGCCATTATTTGTATGGGGTTCGGTGTACCATATACACGAACCACAAGAGTTTGAAGTATCTGATGGATCAGCTCAACCTGAACATGTGCCAGAGGAGATGGTTGGATGTGGTAAAGGATTATCACTGTGAGATCCTATACCACCCGGGCAAGGCTAACGTGGTAGCCGATGCTCTGAGCCGCATGGCGGAGAGTGCCCTGATTCGAGATATATGCATGAGGATAACGGTGATGACTCCGGTATTGGATAACATCCGAGAGGCCCAGACAAAGGTTGTGAGACCGGAGAACCGTAAGAGAGAGTGGGTGATTGGGCAGGTGTCCAGGTTTGTTACTGATAGTCGAGGGCTTATGACATTTCATGGTCGGATTTGGGTGTCGTTTATGGGCGGGGCACATAGCATATTGATGGAGGAGGCACACAGATCGAGATTCTCGATCCATCCTGGGGCCACTAAGATGTATTTGGATCTGAAGAGAGATTACTGGTGGCCCTGTATGAAGAGGGATGTTGCATGGACTGTAGAGTGGTGCTTGACCTGTCGCCGGGTTAAGGTCGAGCACCAACGTCCGCATGGCAAGGTGCAGCCACTAGAGGTTCCTCAGTGGAAGTGGGAATATATTTCTATGAATTTCATCACCAAATTGTTGAGGACCGCGAGGGGTGTTGATGCAATATAGGTGATTGTTGATCGGCTGACGAAGAGCGCTCACTTCCTTGCTATTAATGAGAGCTCTTCTACAGAGAGGCTGGCAGAAATATACGTGAGAGAGGTGGTGTCTTGACATGGAGTTCTGATCTCAATTGTGTCAGAAAGAGATATGTGTTTCACTTCTAGGTTCTGGAAGAAGTTTCATGAGGATTTGGGTACGAGATTGCACTTCAGTACCGCTTATCACCCACAGACAGACATATAGAGTGAGCAGACGATACAGATGCTCGAGGACATGCTTCGAGCATGTGTTATGGACTTCGGCGGAAGTTGGGACACATACCTACCTTTGGCTGAGTTTTTGTACAACAACAGCCACCATTCGAGTATTGGTATGTCTCCCTTTGAGCTTTTATATGGGAGGAGGTGTCGGACCCCCATCTGTTGGGGAGAGGTAGGGCAGCGAGTGATGGGTAGCACTGAGATAGTGCTTAAGACGACTAAGTAGATACAATAGGTCAGATAGAGGTTACTGACAGCCCAGAGCCGCAAGAAGAGTTATGCGGATAGGCGGCGATCCGAGCTCGAGTTCCAAGTTGGAGACTTTGTACTCCTGAAGGTATCTCCTTGGAAAGGAATGATCCGATTCAGGAATAGGGGCAAGCTGGGGCCCTGATACATTGGTCCTTTTAGGGTGACCGCAAGAGTGGGCAGGGTAGCATACCGTTTGGAGCTACCAGAGGAGTTGAGTCAGATCCATAACACCTTCCACGTATCCCAGTTGAGGAAGTGTGTAGCCAATGAGAAGGCAGTGATACCACTAGAGGACATTCAGGTGGATGTGGGCCTGAATTACATTAAAAGACCGATTGCAATTTTGGATCGAAAGGGGAAGGTTATGAGAAGCAAGGAGGTGCCTTTGGTCCAAGTTCAGTGGCAGCATCGGAGAGGGTCCGAGATGACTTGGGAATCGGAGTCTGAGATGCGGGAGCAACATCCAGAGTTGTTTGCGGAGCATGACTTCGGGGGCGAAGTCTAATTCTAGTGAGGGAGAATTGTAACATCCAAAAACCCAGGTATACCTTGTGAACCATAATCTTTGAGCAATTGTCCATATTGGTCCTTAATAAAGAGAAGAGTGGTAGATGGGTACGTGGGGCATACTAGAGTGTACGCTTAGCGTACTCATGCTCGTGTTTGATCGCGGAGGGCCGCCTAGTACACTAGGCGTACCAGGCCCATATTAAAACCCTAATCTTAACTGAGTCCCCTATCTAAAGAACGTTATGGCCTCCTTGTTGGCCACCATTTCTAGATACTTATCCACCCCAAAACCCTAAACCTCGTTCTTGTAGGAGGAGAGTGCCTTTGAGAGCTTGTGGGTGTGTTCTTAAGCATTAGAAGTGGAAAGGAAGCTTTTGAGAAGAAGGAGTGAGAGCCCAAGCTCTTGGATATGAGCTTAGCAGTGAGAGAAGCTTCATTTTGAGGTAAAAAGCTCCAAGCTTTCCTACTATTTTGTTTGTGTTTATGTGTGAGGTGTTTTAAGGTATTTGTCCCCAAAGTTGATGGCTTTATGAGTTGATAAGCCCCTAGAATCCAAGATATGTCCCTTGTTAGCTTATTTTGTGTTATAGAGCCATAAAAATCTAATCTTGGTCATTAAGAGTTGACCATGCATGAGTTATGAGTCTCCTAAGGAAGGAAGTGGCATGATTTGGGTGTAGGTGACCTTTACAGCCATGTGAAGGCTTAAATTCACTGACTTTATGGATTAAGAAGCATTAGAGTAACTAGATCTGGGATCTGAGTTTGTGTCTTAGCCGATTCAGACCAAAAACCACGAGGAGTGTGAAATTGGGACTTATGATGGGCGTAATCCCCGTACGCGCAGCGTAGGGGTCGAGTTCCCCGTTTTTGGATAGCCACGGGGTACGCCCCGCGTACAAAGCTGGTATGCGCCGCGTACTCCCTGCTGTTGACTTTTGTTGACTTTTAGGGTTTCGTTAAGATTGAGGAGTATTAAGCTTTGGAGGGGTAAAACGTTCTTTTACCCTTCTGTGAGTTGTAGAAGGGTTAGTCTAGCTTCTTGAGGGCCAATATTAATTAGGGATAATTATTATGTGTTAGGCGGGAGCTATACCCGGGAGTAGTGATCAAGAGCATGATTGCAAGATTTTCATTCATTAGCTTACGAGGCGAATCTTCTCACTATACTTACCTTGAGTGGTAATTCTTATGTGTGACCAGATGGTTTTATATGCACGAACTGTGTAATGAGATATCCTGCTATTTACTTGTATTATGCTTTATGAGTATTATATTGTGATGATGAGTTCAGGGACCGGAGGGTCCATATGAGTTTTAGGACCAGAGGGTCCCACTGAGACACATCGACCAGAGGGTCTAATTGAGTTATAGCCTCGAGTGGCTAATGTGTTGTGTGTGGTATTTTGGGGAACTCACTAAACTTTTATGCTTACCGTGTTATGTGTTATGTGTTTTAGGTAGTTTCGAGGATCGCGGCAAGGCACCGACATGATTGTACATACTGATGGGAGATTGTTTTATGATTCTGGGATTGTGTTTTATTTGTTTAGATTTGAGACATATGTGTTTTTGAGAATTATGATACGAGTTTATTGTGTTTAAAAATGAAAATTTTGGTTGAGAATTTACGTTGTTACAGATCTAAGTCATAACACCATTTATATAACATTCTATTGAACAACAAGAATACACTAACCCTAGGTAATTCTGAAAATTATAGAAGGTAAAACATACATTTTGATTTTTGTAGTGAAAAATCAAAAATCTTTTCTTCAATAACTTGGAAGCTAACAACACAAATGTCTTACCTCTGATGGTTCACACCCAACACTAACAACAAGAAACTGTTGAGAGAGGAGAGGGGATGTTAAATTTTTGGCATAGAGATCTTGTGGGTCAAGTGGTGTGTTCGAAAATTATAGCCTAAGGATTTCTTTTATAGTGCAACTTGGAAACCCTAAATAACCCTAAATGAATAAAATAATATTCATTCAATTTGGTAATTATCCAACTTCCTATTTATTTGCAAGGAATATTCCATATGTCTTGGAATACCCTAATTTCGTCCACCTCCTTCCAAGGAAGGTTATGGACTCTTTCTTGTTCAACTATTGAATAATTACACTTTAACCCTTATACTTTTAGTTAATACAATTAATCTCAAATTTAATATAATTAATTTCTGATTAATTATTCATTAAATATTATTATTTCTAGTTAATATATTATTTTCATAGCATATTAATAAATTTATTTATTGCTATTTATTAATCATATAATAAATCAATACGTTAATCTCTCTCTCTCTCTAAAAGTCATCCTATTCAATTATTAGATTTGAGGACAACTCAAAAGGACTTTGTTAATAATTCAAGATTATACTAATTCAGTTATTGGCTTAGACACCTAATCCAACAATCTCTAGCTTCAAGCTCTTGATTCTTCTTCAACAATTAACCCTAGTTCTTCCCTTTAAACTTTAAAAATGCCAATGGGAGCTTCTTAGTCTTCTAATTTCTTTCATCTTCTTCAAATGGAGAGATCTCCCACCTAACTAGTTTAAATCTTTTATCACTTGACATATTTGGCCTTTCTATCTTTCTATTTTCCTAAAAATGACACTGGTAAATCAACTAGTTTATGGAACTTCTATTTCTCACACATTAGCCTCAAAATACACCTTTTGAACTAATTGGTCATTTGACTAAGTCAACACTAGACACAAGGTTTGCTATTTGACAAAACTAGTCCCTTGTCTTATAGAATTTTAATTAAGACTTAATAAAATCTCATTCTGATTTAAATATAAACGTTCTCTTAAAATTATGATTTTCTTTTATTTTTATTTTTGCATTTATTTATTATTTATTTAAATTAAATTATTTTTATTTCTAAAATTTTATTTTCTCATTAAAGATGGAAAAACTCCTAGGCCCAATTTCAAGATGTTAAAATAAATGTACTAGAATGTGCTCCTTGTTTCAAGCTTCGATTTGAATGGTCGCAGGCCCAAAACGGAACCTCCTAGCCAAAGTTATGGTAATTTCTATAAAGTCGTTTAGTCGCTTGATCATGGGCCTCTAGGAACATAAGGGTTTGATCCTCCATGCTAGGGCCTGTATCACATGTTGTACGAATTTAATGCTAGTTTAGGAAATTGGTTAATTTTTATTTATTTTTCAAAAAAAAAAAAAAACTTAAGTGAAACAACTTAATTTGTCACTTTCTCTAACAATTTGTGAATTAAATCATAAGTTTTGTTTTACTTTTGAGCTGCTATAATATCTTTATTCCAAATTATATTAGTGTTTCGTAAACATGTAATTTATGGGTTGGGTTGTTTGTCAGGATCTGTTTGATTAAGATTTGAATCAAACAGACACTCTAAAAAATTTGTCCCTTATTTAAAACATATTGTTTGGTTATATGTTTGAATGGTTGTGCTAAATAATAAAAATGACCATTTTACCTTTTGAACTATTTTCTTCAAGAACATCAAATAACATCATATTTCATCATAAAGTGAACCATAAAAAATTCTAGAAACCAAATAAAGCTAATATACATAATAATTACGTAATTAATCAATTCTCCAGAATTTGATAACACAAAGGGGTCTAGCCCATGAAATTGAAAATCGATATGCTTTAAGCCAAGAGAATGCATAACTTGATGTTTTTCTGTGAAAAAAGAAAGTAAAGTCAACTGATCAGTAAAATTGCTTTTGATTTATAATAATGGAGCAGCAAGAAAGTTTGATACCAAGAATAAATGATAGTTGAAAACTTGCTTTTTGTGACGACCGTGTGGTTTGTGGGAGGTGTGTACTTCAAAGGTTGTGTGTGAGGGATGCATTGGTGGTGTGTTGTGTGAGGGTGGCGTTTGTGGTGTATGAGGGAGGCATCGACGACGGTGTGGGTCGTCGAAGACAGAAGGGTTGGATTTGAATATCTCAAAGGCATAAGGGTTGGAGTATGAAGGTGTTAACCGCAAAAAAGGACTTCACATTATATTTAGTGAAATAGGAAGCTTTTTTCATTCAAATATGTCTTAATCTTTGATCCAATAAGAAGTATCTAACCGAATAAAATATAAAATTAAGATGCTATCATATTGTAGCACCTGGTTCCTGGTACGTAAATCTTATTTGAGTATTCTCTTTTTTTAGCCTTGGACTCGGCGAATCATAGGTCCGACTTGCCGAGTAGATACGGGACCCGGGACATGTTTAAGTTGGCGACTCAGCGAGTCCATATCCTGGACTCGGCGAGTCACCGCTGTTGGATGAAACCCTAAGTTTCAGGGGTTTGCACCCTATTTAAACCTCATGTCCACCCCAAGCCAGCCCCCATTCACCTCAGAGCTCCCAACCCTCGTTCTAAAGCTTGTTTCCTTGAGAGTTTGAAGCATTTTGTGTGTTCTTGAAGGATTTGAGAAGGAAGTGAAGTAGATCAAGAGGAAGGGAAGGAAGCCAAGCATCTTAGTGTTCTCTCAGTGATTTCCTTGAGGTATAACCCGCTTTCCCTCTGTTTTTATGCTTATTGCTCCATTAAGTCTTTCTTGAGCCCTTCCCCAAACTTGTATGTGCAATATAAGTCGTAATAAGTTGATTGGCCTTTAGATCTAGGCAAGATTGAGCTCCAGGAGCTCAGATCCGTTACCTTTATGGACCCATGTTGCTTGTTCACCCTAGATCTACTCTTTTGAGGCATTTTGAGCCCTAAATCCCTCATTGGTGAGTATCTACACGTAAAGCTTTACGTGTCATTCATGCTCTAGGAACCCAGATATGTGAATGGCATGGACTGGAATCGAGCAAAATCGCGTATATAGTGATTGCATGGCGACTCGGCGAGTCTACTCGCGAGTCTCCGAGTTGTCCCCTTTTCGTTGTGTCGAGTGTGTGTGGTGAGTCACAGGGTGTGACTCAGTGAGTTAGAAGCCAAACTCATCCATGGAGGAACTCGGCGAGTCCATGCCCTGACTCGGCGAGTTCAAGGCAACCTCCTTAGATCAAGAATAGACTCGGCGAGTTGTTCATACAACTCGGCGAGTCGCAGCATAAGTGTTCATCGGATGAAGATGAACTCGACGAGTTGTTCATACAACTCGGCAAGTCTCCGCATAGTGTTCTTCGAATGAAGATGAACTCGACGAGTTGTTCATACAACTCGGCGAGTAGGATGAAGGACTTGAACCTCAGTTTAGAAGAAGAACTCGTCGGATCAACGCCTAACTCAACGAGTAGGGACGAGATACAGGACATTCGATTGGATAGGGACTCGGCGAGTTGGAGAGCCAACTCGGCGAGTCGGGTCAACTGAAAGTTGACTCTGGCTTTGACTTATGACATGATCAGGGGTAAAATGGTCATTTTACCCAATGGACAATTAGCAGTGATTGATTGAGTTTGTTGTGGAAATTGCAGCCGGAGGATTTCCGGAGCAGCAGTAGGCAGTCAGTTCTCGACCAGATCACCAGCTACTTCGATGTGAGTTACCTTCTAGTAGCGGTGGGTCTACGGCCACAATGCCGGCCCACCAGTAGGAATTGTATGTGGATGATTGTCTCCGTGATAATCATCTAGGGTTACTACTACCTGTTCCATGCTTATGTGTTAGTATGATGTGATGCTATGTGTTAGTGGTGGTAGGGGAGATAGTCCCCAAGATATCCGGTCGATAGGGCCGAAGGGGTAGTTATACCCAGCCATGCCAGATAGATTCTTATACTGTGGTACGTATTATGTGGTAGTAGTAGAGGGAGAAGTAGTCTCCGGTACCCGGTCGAGAGGACCGAAGGGGAGGCCAGCACCCAGATATGCTAGGCAGTATCCGGTCGAGAGGACCGAAGGGGAGGCCAGCACCCAGGTATGCTAGGCAATATCCGGTCGAGAGGACCGAAGGGGTAGGACGGGCACCCAAATATGCCTGACAATAGATGTAATTTATGTTATTATTATGGTATGTGGTACAGTGGGGGAACTCACTAAGCTTTGTGCTTATGTTTTTCAGTTGTTGTTTCAGGTACCTCTTCAGCCAAGGGGAAAGAGCAGGCCCGGTAGCAGCATATCACACACACTTTTGTTTCCGTAGTTACGAGCTTATTCTGGGATTGACACTTTGATATTTTGGTTGTTTAAATGTTGAGGATTTCAATTTGGTTTTTGATGTGAAATGGTTTAATTATACAATGTTTAATTATTAATGATTTCCATGTAATGTTTTTACAAACAAAATTTTTGGACGTGAAAAATTGGGTCGTTACAAGTTGGTATCAGAGCCCTGGTTTGAGGGATTCGGACACACCTTCGGGGGTGTCTGAACTCAAATCGAGGGATTAAAAGATTTTCTAAAAGAAAATGTTTTCTAAAAATTGAGAAAAGAGTTTCGAGAAAGAACGAAGTGTGTGATGTACACGACCGGCCGAGCTCAAGTAAGTATTTCCCAAAGTACCCATACAAGTTTATGTTATGTTTATCAGATTTTGTAGAACAACATGCTAGAATAGGACTAAGGATCTAAGAGTGATGCCTTATGTGCCTGCTTTAGGTGTTTCAGTTGTATGAGAATTGCATGCTAGTTATTGAGTAGACAGCAAGTAGGATAGCCTGATTAGGTTATGCCTGATAGTATGAGCTTAGCACTTTATGCTAGTACAGTTCCTGTAAGTAGATAGAGTTGATTGAGATTGTTACCCTTGTCTGAATGATGCTTGCTTCGTGCTATGTGGGACTCTGAATAATGGGAGTTAGCCATTAGGCGAATACGTCAAGTCACATGTGATCAGGGTTGAATAATCTTAGAGTGTCGGATTTGATCCTACTGTGCAGCTCTTGTTTGAGTCCAACCGTTGTAGGGACGAGTCGGGTACTCGAAGGATTATCTGAGCCTCGTCACATGCTATGGTATTCGGGTAATGGCTAATTGGCATTACAAGGAGGCCTACAGCAGCTGAGGACTGGACAGAGTAGAACCAGAGATTTCCCTAAGGCAAGCCTAGGATGAGTATAGCAGTGATCAGCGGTAGTGAAGGGGATCTGATGGAGTCGAGGCATTCTTTGAAGACGATACGGATAGATGTGGAAGGTAGTATGGGCCCGTACTACTGAAAGCAGAGGATCCGTACCTGAACCAAGGAAGGCCAAGATAAGACCAGGGAACTTGTAAGTAGTTGTGATCCCTCAGGAAGTATCAGTATCACTAATGATTGTTGTGATGTATTGCAGAATGGTGGTACTTTGATCGAGACCGATAGATGGCGGTTCAGGAGAGGGTTCAGGTTCTGAGCAGGTAGATGAGGGACTACGCGAGTTTATCGCGTCAGATATCACCAAGGGTATCCTTGAGTCGACTCCCATTATCTTCGGGTCGATCAAGGAAGGGATCATCGAGTTGATGGAGGATCGCCTTAGGGCGTTCAGGAGCGACATGGCATCTGGCCAGTCGGGATCTCGCACACTGTCCTTTAAGGACTTCAGGGGCAGTGGTGCACCGGATTTCCACGGGGTGAAAGACCCCATTGCCGCCAGACGATGGATTGCAAACATCAAGTCTGCACAGTTGACTAGCTTCTGCCCCGAGGGGTCAAAGGTGAGGTATGCAGCAGGGTGTTTGCGAGACCGAGCTCGGGACTGGTGGGAGTCAGTGGGTGACTCGTTGGGAGCCTCAGCGATCGAGGCCATGACTTGGTCAGATTTTGTGACCAGATTCAGGGCAGAGTTTGCGCCGGCTGTCGAGCTTCAGCAGCTGGCCCGGGAGTTTTTAGACATGAGGCAGACGACAGAGACTGTGGCGGAGATCACCGCCAAGTTCTAGGAGAGGGCTTTGTTGGTGCCCTAGTATGGTAGTGACGAGGATATGAGGAGGACCCGTTATCATGATATGCTACGAGCTGACATCCGGGAGCATGTTAGCTTTTCAGCTTGCCCTACCTTGGACTCCATGATTGCCAAGGCAAGGGAGAGGGAGATAGATTTGGAGCACATCCGGAAACGGAAGGTAGAAGAGTGTCAGTCAGGAGGGGCTTCGGGGAAGAAGCCCGAGGGATCAGATGTGGGGCCGAAAGGCCAATAGGGGCGGGGACGCTGCAGGAAATGCGGCAAGACACACGAGGGGACGTGCAGGTTGGGATCATCAGGCTGCTACAAGTGCGGCAAGTCTGGGAACTTTAGCAGGGATTGCACTGCTCCGGCAACAGTTATTCAGACATCGGAGTTGCTGTGTTTCCACTGCAACCAGAGGGGCCTGATATGGGCATATTTAGTCATAAAAATCATGCATGATCTTAATACTTTATGTTAATCTTATCTCAAATAATGAACCAAAGGTGCTTAATTAGCTTAAATATTTCATTTTCAGCAACAAAGACATGCTCGAAAGGAAAATGAAGCGGAACTAGCGATTGGAAGCTTGGATCTTGGATTTTGAAGAAAGAAGGATGTTGCTGAACAGCTTGACCCCTCGTCAGTGTTTTGGCCATATCTCATGAACCGTAACTGCGATTGATGAGATTCAAAATGTTATGAAAAATAGACACAATTTCGGACGACTTTCGTGTTTTGAGAAAATGTTGATTCGAAACGTACTCAACGAGTAGGTTCGATTACTCGGAGAGTTGTATCGAACTTTCGCGATTCTGGACGCACTGACTTGCCGTACACGGGTTTTAAGTGATGTACTCGGCAAGTAGGTCACTGGACTCGCCGAGTAACCTCTGTTTTGTGAAAATCTATATAAAGGGACTTTCAGATCGATACCCTAGCATATAGAGAAACCCTTGGAGGCCAATTGTCGACTAAAGGTGCTGCTGGAGCGTAGGAAGCAAGGGAATCAACCCTACATTCAATTTTAAGGAGAATCAAGTCAAAATCAAGTTTACTCTTACCTAATCTCTTGTTTGAACTATGTTTTTACCAATTGATTTCGTTTTTGTGCTTGTTTCTGCTGTAATCATGAGCTAAAAACTCATAACTTCTGTTTAGGTAGATGAATTTGTGAACATGGATTGATTATTTGATTAGGATTAATTTTAATTGGTGATTATGTTTTATTAAGCTTGTTAAAGAACCTTATGTGTTAACAATAACTATTCTTCTGTTAATAAATTAGTAATTAACTTGTATGAACATCTCTTAGTTATTAATTTCATATGATTTATTGTGACCACATAGTTGTATGTCTAGGAATAACGAATGTGAAACTAGAATTAACTAGAAGATAGGTAAGTTAATGTGTGAGCTTGTTTGATGAACATCAGCAAGAGGTTAATTGAAGGGCCAATTTAATTAACCATTACAAGTCTTATTTAACCCGAATTAATAACTAGGAAATCCGTTAATTTAGACAACTGGCCACTGCTTGAGTTAATTTGTTTCCTAAGGATTAGTAATAGCGAACATGAAACTAATCATCTTAGTCGGTAGCCAATGAAGAATTAATCTGATACATTGAAATCATCCATGGGAACAAATGAGTCGAACTAAACAGAAGTCCTCTTTATTATTGAATTTAGTTGATTTTTATTTGCTTAGCTCTTAGTTTCTTAGTTTAAGTTTTAGTTAATTGTTTAAGTTTCTAGTCTTGCAAAACTAGAGAAAACCCCCCTTTCTATTACTTGTTTTATTTAGATAATATTAGCATTTATTTTAATTGTTTACCGTTCCCTGTGTTCGATACCCTACTTACCTGAACTAAACTGCTAATCGATAGGTACACTGCCTTTCGTGTGTTTATTTTGTGTCTAAGTTAGTAGGATTAAAACTAGTTTGTTTCACACACATCAGGGCCACAAGAAGGCCAATTGCCCCCAGTTGACAGTTTCAGCGCCGGTGAAGGCGCCAGCTCCAGCGACCCTGCGGATCACGGATGGTCGACAGGGCAAGGCAGAGGCTCCGGTGGTGAGGAGCCGAGCATTTCAGTTGACTACCGAGGAGGCACGCGCCGCACCCGATGTGGTGACGGGTATGATTCTATTCTTTCCCTCTATTTTTATTTTATGATGTTATGATATTGATATGTGCTCGGTATATATATATATATATATATATATATATATATATATATATATATATATGTTTTAGGATCGTTCCATGTGAACGGTATCCCAGTTCAGGTGTTATTCGACTCGGGTGCATCCCGATCATTTGTGTCCCTTGTGCTTAGCAAGAAGTTTCCTGAGTCTTCAGGCATGTTGGATTGCCCTTTGGAGGTAAAGATTGCTGATGATCGATCGGTGCGAGCATCGATGGTGTTTCGGGATTGCGTATTGCGTCTGTTTGAGGAGCGCTACTTAGTAGACCTGGTTCCCATTCCGCTGCGTGGGAACAAGGTGATTATAGGCATGGATTGGTTGAGCCCTAATGGGGCGGTGATAGATTGAGCGCAGCAGCTAGTGCGGGTCAGGACCCCAGGCGGGGGAGAGTTAGTGATTCATGGAGAGAGGCCGCAGTATGGACCCGCAGTATGTTCAGCAGCGAGGGCGAGACGCTACCTTCAGCAGGGATGCGCAAGATATGTCGTGTATGTGATGGATACCCGAGAGGCGGGTAAGGCAACAGTGAGCGAGGTTCCGGTGGTGCGAGATTTCGCAGATGTTTTCCCAGAAGAGCTTCCTAGGATGCCTCCGGAGTGACAGGTGGAGTTCAGGATTGACCTCGTTCCTGGTGCGGCTCCGATAGCCAAGGCACCGTATCGGTTGGCTCCTCCCAAGATGCAGGAGTTGTCTACGCAGCTGCAGGAACTGCTAGACAAGGGATTTACTCGTCCGAGTAGTTCACCCTGGGGAGCCCCGATCCTGTTTGTGAAGAAGAAGGATGGGTCGCACCGGATGTGCATAGACTATCGGAAGCTGAATAAGGTAATGGTGAAGAACCGTTACCCACTCCCAAGGATTGATGATCTCTTTGACCAGCTTCAGGGAGCGTCTTGGTTTTCCAAGATCGATTTGCGTTCGGGATACCATCAGATGAGGGTCAGGGAGGAGGATACACAGAAGACCGCGTTTCGGACGCGCTATGGCCATTATGAGTTCGTGGTCGTGCCGTTTGGGCTCACCAATGCTCCTGCCGCGTTCATGGACCTCATGAACCACGTATGCATACCGATGCTGGATCGGTCTATGATAGTCTTTATCGATGACATCTTGGTTTATTCCAAGACTCGGGAGGAGCATGAGGAGCATCTGAGAGAGGTGTTGGGGACCCTGAGGAGGGAGAGCTTGTATGCCAAGTTCTAAAAGTGTGAGTTTTGGTTGCGCGAGGTGCAATTTCTCGGACACCTCGTCAACCAGAACGGGATTCTGGTCGATCCGGCCAAGGTCGAGGCCGTGATGAGATGGGAGGTTCCGAAGTCTCCATCTGAGATTCGGAGTTTCCTGGGATTAGCAGGCTACTATCGGAGATTTATTCAGGATTTCTCCAAGATAGTCGTACCCCTGACGCGGCTGACGAAGAAAGTCGTGGTCTTTCGGTGGGGAACCGAGCAGCATGCTGCATTTGAGACACTGAGGCAGAGACTGTGCGAGGCGCCGATCTTAGCCCTGCCAGAGGGCGTAGAGGATTTTGTGGTTTATTGTGACGCGTCCATTTCAGGGTTGGGCGCGGTACTGATGCAGAGGGCGAACTACCCGACGCATGATTTGGAGTTGGGGGCAGTGGTTTTTGCCCTCAAGATTTGGCGACATTACCTCTACGGGGTTCGATTTACCATTTACACGGACCACAAGAGTTTGAGGTACCTCATGGATCAGCTGAATCTGAACATGAGGCAGCATCGGTGGTTGGACGTGGTGAAGGATTATGATTGCGAGATCCTTTACCACCCGGGGAAGGCCAACGTGGTGGCCGATGCGCTTAGCCGCAAGGCGGCGCTGACCAGGGATATGTGCATGAGGATGACCGTAGTGACTCCCTTGTTGGAGCGGATTCGGGAGGCTCAACAGGAGGCTATCAAGGAGGAACATCGGAAGAGCGAGCGTGTGGTGGGTCAGGTTTGCTCCTTCGACTATGATAGCCGAGGGCTATTGACACTACACCGTAGGGTGTGGGTGCCGTATCACGGAGGCGTGCGCCAGATCTTGATGGAGGAGGCGCACAAGTCCCGCTTCTCTATTCATCCCGGGGCGATGGAGATGTATAGGGATCTTCGTCTAGATTATTGGTGGCCCTGCATGAAGCGGGATGTGGCATGGTATGTTGAGCGGTGCTTGACCTGCAGGAAGGTCAAGGCCGAACATTAGAGACCGCATGGCAAGATGCAACCGTTGGATATTCCACTGTGGAAATGGGAAGATATCACGATGGATTTTATCACGAAGCTTCCCAGGACCGCGCGTGGAGTGGATTCGATTTGGGTCATCGTGGATCGATTGACCAAGAGTGCTCACTTTATCCCAATTCAGGAGAGCATATCGGCCGAGAAATTGGCCGACATCTATATCAGGGAGATCGTGGTGCGGCACAGGGTGCCAGTATCGGTTATCTCGGACAGGGATGTGCGTTTTACTTCCAGATTTTGGAAGAGATTTCATGACGAGTTGGGCACTCGTTTGCATTTTAGCACCGCCTTTCATCCGCAGACGGATGGTCAAAGCGAGCGGACCATCCAGACCTTAGAGGATATGTTGCGTGCATGTGTGTTAGACTTCGGTGGTAGCTGGGATACCTATATTCCCTTGGTCGAGTTCTCCTACAACAACAACTACCACGCGAGTATCGACCGCCCTCCATTCGAGATGTTGTACGGGCGGAGGTGCAGGACCCCGATATGCTGGGGAAAGGTTGGCCCGAGAGTCATGGGGAGCACCGAAGTGGTGCTCAAGACGACCGAGAGGATCCAGCAGGTTCGGAGCAGGCTTCAAACCGCTCAGAGTCGACAGAAGAGTTACGCCGACAAGCGTCGATCCGATTTGGAGTTCCAAGTCGGGGATATGGTTCTCCTAAAGGTGTCGCCTTGGAAAGGCGTCATTCGATTCAGGAAGCGGGGCAAGTTAGGCCCGAGATTCATCGGACCGTTCAGGGTTGTAACTCGGGTGGGCAAGGTGGCGTATAGGCTGGATCTGCCAGCCGAGCTCAGCCAGATCCACAGCACTTTCCATGTTTCTCAGCTGCAGAAATGCCTAGTGGACGATTCAGCGGTAGTTGCGTTAGAGGATATACAGGTTGATGACAGCCTGAATTACATTGAGCGCCCAGTCGCAATCCTCAACAAGAAGTCGAAGGATTTGAGGAACAAGAAGGTGGAGCTAGTGAAGGTGCAATGGCAGCACCACAAGGGTTCGGAATGGACTTGGGAGCCGGTGGACGAGATGATGGAGCATTACCCCGAGCTGTTTCAGGATCGAGCAGCAGACTTCGAGGACGAAGTCTAAAATAAGTGGGGGAGATTTGTAGCACCTGGTTCCTGGTATGTAAATCTTATTTGAGTATTGTCTTTTTTTTAGCCTTGGACTATACGAGTCATAGGTCCGACTCGCTGAGTAGATACGGGACCCGGGACATGTTTAAGTAGGCGACTCGGCAAGTCCATATCCTGGACTCGGCGAGTCCATATCCTGGACTCGGCGAGTCACCGCTGTTGGATGAAACCCTAAGTTTCAGGGGTTTGCACCCTATTTAAACCTCATGTCCGCCCCAAGCTAGCCCCCATTCACGTCAGAGCTCCCAACCCTCGTTCCAAAGCTTGTTTCCTTGAGAGTTTGAAGCATTTTGTGTGTTCTTGAAGGATTTGAGAAGGAAGTGAAGTAGATCAAGAGGAAGGGAAGGAAGCCAAGCATCTTAGTGTTCTCTCAGTGATTTCCTTGAGGTATAACTCGTTTTTCCTCTGTTTTTATGCTTATTGCTCCATTAAGTCTTTCTTGAGCCCTTCCCCAAACTTGTATGTGCAATAGAAGTCGTAATAAGTTGATTGGCCTTTAGATCTAGGCAAGATTGAGCTCCAGGAGCTCAGATCCGTTACCTTTATGGACCCATGTTGCTTGTTCACCCTAGATCTACTCGTTTGAGGCATTTTAAGCCCTAAATCCCTCATTGGTGAGTATCTACACGTAAAGTTGGAAACTTTATGTGTCATTCATGCTCTAGGAACCCAGATCTGTGAATGGCATGGACTAGAATCGAGCAAAATCGCGTATATAGTGATTGCATGGCGACTCGGCGAGTCTGCTCGCGAGTCTCCGAGTTGTCCCTTTTTCATTGTGTCGAGTGTGTGTGGTGAGTCACAGGGTGTGACTCAGTGAGTTGGAAGCCAAACTCATCCATGGAGGAACTCGGCGAGTCCATGCCCTGACTCGGCGAGTTCAAGGCAACCTCCTTAGATCAAGAACAGACTCGGCGAGTTGTTCATACAACTCGGCGAGTCGCAGCATAAGTGTTCATCGGATGAAGATGAACTCGACGAGTTGTTCATACAACTCGGCAAGTCTCCGCATAGTGTTCTTCGAATGAAGATGAACTCGACGAGTTGTTCATACAACTCGGCGAGTAGGATGAAGGACTTGAACCTCAGTTTAGAAGAAGAACTCGTCGGATCAACGCCTAACTCAACGAGTAGGGACGAGATACAGGACATTCGATTGGATAGGGACTCGGCGAGTTGGAGAGCCAACTCGGCGAGTCGGGTCAACTGAAAGTTGACTCTGGCTTTGACTTATGACATGATCAGGGGTAAAATGGTCATTTTACCCAATGGACAATTAGCAGTGATTGATTGAGTTTGTTGTGGAAATTGCAGCCGGAGGATTTCCGGAGCAGCAGTAGGCAGTCAGTTCTCGACCAGATCACCAGCTACTTCGATGTGAGTTACCTTCTAGTAGCGGTGGGTCTACGGCCACAATGCCGGCCCACCAGTAGGAATTGTATGTGGATGATTGTCTCCGTGATAATCATCTAGGGTTACTACTACCTGTTCCATGCTTATGTGTTAGTATGATGTGATGCTATGTGTTAGTGGTGGTAGGGGAGATAGTCCCCAAGATATCCGGTCGATAGGGCCGAAGGGGTAGTTATACCCAGCCATGCCAGATAGATTCTTATACTGTGGTACGTATTATGTGGTAGTAGTAGAGGGAGAAGTAGTCTCCGGTACCCGGTCGAGAGGACCGAAGGGGAGGCCAGCACCCAGATATGCTAGGCAGTATCCGGTCGAGAGGACCGAAGGGGAGGCCAGCACCCAGGTATGCTAGGCAATATCCGGTCGAGAGGACCGAAGGGGTAGGACGGGCACCCAAATATGCCTGACAATAGATGTAATTTATGTTATTATTATGGTATGTGGTACAGTGGGGGAACTCACTAAGCTTTGTGCTTATGTTTTTCAGTTGTTGTTTCAGGTACCTCTTCAGCCAAGGGGAAAGAGCAGGCCCGGTAGCAGCATATCACACACACTTTTGTTTCCGTAGTTACGAGCTTATTCTGGGATTGACACTCTGATATTTTGGTTTTTTAAATGTTGAGGATTTCAATTTGATTTTTGATGTGAAATGGTTTAATTATACAATGTTTAATTATTAATAATTTCCAAGTAATGTTTTTACAAACAAAATTTTTGGACGTGAAAAATTGGGTCGTTACACAAATGCTTGAATCTGATCGATTCTGGATCTGCCTCTTAATTAAGTCATTAAAAATTTATCAAACAAGCTATTAGTGTACGGATTTTATTATGAGTTAAACAGTTAAAATAATCTTGTAGATCAAGATTGATGTTACTTGAATGTTATTTTAATGATTATTGAGGGGGCAGAATAGTGATGTTTATGCAGAATAGTGATGTTTGTGTTTTATCTTTAAACCTTAACAAAAAAAAAATGGATTGTACGTTTGATGTAATTTAAAAATAAATTATTTACCAATAACTTAGGTTAATGATTTGTGGATGTGACGTAGTTATATTTTCTTTTATCGAAATATGTCATAGACTAGATTATTTGTCAATTTATGCAATTTTGTATGAGGGATATTTATTGAATTTTTACACTCTCTGTTTGGACTAGTTTTGTAGTTCGAATGAAAACACTATCACTAAATTGTCGATAGTTGGATTCGAATATATTTTAATCCCTTCATACTATCTTTATATTGTATTAATTTGTTTTTTAGTATTAATTAATTATTTTACCCTTTAAAGAAAATTAAAGGGCTTTTAGCCGCATCACCTTTACAACTTGACCCCTATGTACCAACATGTCTATGCTTAGGTGTCTGGAACACCTTTTGATCTTCAACAAGATCAATTCACATCTGTCATCATGTGTGTTGTTAAGACTATTAGTAGTATAAAAATAGTGAATAATTATTTTAATCCAACCTTATTTTTATAACAAATTTGATGTTAAAGCATATTTCATTATTGATCTCTTGTATAAAATGTTTGTATTGTCCTATCATATTTCCATTCATTTTATTAAGCAAAATGATATCAAAATTAAAATATCTACCATCATTGACTATTTTTTAATTTTTAACGAAAGTAACTTATATTTCCTCATATTTTAGAAAATTCTCTCATTTAATTTGTTATTTAAGCATTTGTAATATTTATAAAATTAAAATGTAGTTGTCAGTAACATACAAAAATATATATTACAATAACATCTAATGTTCTGTTATTTTTAAGCATATTTAATTTGTTATTTTAATCATATGTAATACTTATAATTATATTTATAGTTATATAAATAACAAATGATAAAAATACCAAATAATGATTATGTTTTTAATAATTAATATTCGACACTAAAATGATAAAAAAAAATACTTAAAAACTAAGATAGTTTTAAATATTAATAAAATAAATTAAAATAATACATTATAAAATAAAGAAGGATAATTGTATAAAACATAAAACTCTTAATAGAAATGGTTCTTTCAGAATTCCGTGTATTAATATTTGATATTTTTAAAAATATTTGATATTTTTAAAAAGCATTCAAAGATGTTTTATTAAATAATATAACAAAAAATTCGGTGTTATAATATTTCATTAACATCAAAATTAGTGTTAAAGTTTCATGTGCTTTTTTGTTGTCTTTTAGATTTTAGTTTATAGATTTTTAGTGTATTTTAATTGTTTTGAGTTTATATATTTTGAGTGATGTAATTACATTACATAGTTATTAGTTTTGATAGTTGTTTCATAAAAAGTTTAACTATGTTATATTTTTTTAATTAATTGAAATGTTTTTTAATAATGCAACAATTAATCCGAATTAATTAAATATGATTTTTTAATTTTACTTTTCTAATAATATAAATTTTAAAACTATTATATAAAAGATGCAAAACAAATGTGAAAATGATAATAATGAATAGAAAAATTATTTTTGAAAATATGACTAAATTATATATATATATATATATATATATATATATATATATATATATATATATATATATATATATAAAATACTCTTTATCAACCTAATAACTATTTATACCACATATATAAAAAAATATTAAGGTTTAAAATGAGTTAATATTTAAATATATTTCGTTAGCAGTTAAAAGTTAAGATCATCCGGTATAGATACCACTAACATACATATCATAGTGTGTCATGTCGCTCTCATCTCATCATCCCATAAACTCATAGTAGGATGAAAATTAAATGAATATATCCGCTGCTATATATAATCTTTTTTAATTAAAATTAAATGAAAATATAAAGAAAAAACTATATTTTTAATTAAAATAAAAACACTACTATATTAAAATAAAAAGTACATTCATTAAAATTAATAAGACAATACCGAAATCTAAAAAAATATGAAAATTAAAAAAAAAAACAACCACTAAAAATAAATTTAATTTTCGAAATTACGGTTTCGATTTGTTGGTGGAGTTTTTGGACCTTAACCCATTGTATTTAGCTTTTGGAAGAGAAAAATAGTATGAAAAAAAAAAAAGATTGTATGTTGTTTTATTTATATGTCTAAAACATGTTTAATTTTTTTTTTAACAGATTAGCCATTGGGAACGGCTAGTCAACCCAAGTCAAATGGTCAACCCCTTCTTTCTATACTAATTGGACGTTGCACAATGTAGTAAACATCACAATCCATCAAGACCACGGACCACAACGAGCCATCAGGACGGTGTGCATGGTTGTGGTCGTTGCCACCATGACCACGATACATGCCTGTGATGCCCATTCGAGAAGGTCTAATTGAAACCTAAGGAATACATTTTTCGACTAATGTAAACTTATGTTAACACATCATGTCATATTCAATTTGCTCGATCAGTCCAATTTTCACATGTTATTACAACCAACGAATAATCCAACCGACTTAAATAAATAAATAACAAATTTAATCGATTCATTTCAGTTTTTTCCGACTATAATAACTAATAAAAATTTTAAATTGATGCACTTAACATTTCTCTATGAGAAAAGTGAGTCATACATAAGACTAAGTTTAATATTTATTAAATGATGTAGTTTGATAAATAATATTTAGTATTTTAAAAATAAAATAAAATATGATGTAATTTAATTTCTATGCCAAATTGCCAATAGATGTGTGACGTCAAATATTGGTGCGTTTGTGAGCATCACTGAAAATCAACCATGTATCACAATGGTCCTTGTACCCTGTTTAATATTATATAACACCACACACGAATATAAAGAAACAACTTAACCCCCTTCCAAAAAAGTTACATGATATAAAACCATATTCAACAAAGCTTTGATTCCGTTAGTATACAAAGAAGAATTTAATAAACCAACTTGATGTAACTCATTTTAAAAGACAGAATCTAACTAATCATTCAAAATTCAACTATCAAGTTGAGTATATAAAAATATATATTTTAAATGAAGCTGAGGAGTACAACAAAAATAAAGTATAAAATAAGCATGCAAAGCTTCATGTTAACAGGAAATATAAAATATTAGTTATTGGAACCGGACAAGAATTTTTGTAAAATGGTGTTAATGGATCGGACAAGAATTTCTATATTTCTATATTTCTATATGATAATAAACAAAATAATAATGTTTTAAGAAAACATCTCAAGGTTGGGTGAGTATGAACAACCTAAGAATTAATACATTCCAAACGAGTTGATCGACATTTAATTCTCACATACTAAATAGTCATCTGAACAAACTTAAGGGATGGTTGACTAGTATTGCACAGGCACAAAGTTTCCCTAACATATCAATGATGTTGGTTCAAGTGAGGTTTATTCTTGTTGCTAGGAAAAAAGTTCATGAAAATTAGTGTAATGAGAGCAAGGGGCAGCAATTCTTGACTCAACTCAAAACCATATACGAATCCAACCAAAAACTAAACAAGTTTGGGTTGGGATTTCCGACCCAACCCTCATATTTCATGTGTCATGTTCAGGTTATGTTTTTGGCTTCGCAGATCATTAGATCAATCTGCCAACCCACCAAATAAATAAGATTTTAAAAAATAAGATTTAATATTTATTAATAAATTGGTATTAGCTTGGACTGTGCACTAGAAGGCTAGAATCGAGAATCTTAAATTATAACAACCTTTAAAGTTCGTCCTCACTGACTCACCCCTTCGCCTCGTCGGATACTCAGTGCGGGGGTTTGCGAACACAAGTTCCCATGTCGTCATTGGACGTCACTCTTCCCCCTTCAGTGTATATGATTAAATATTAGGGGAAATGACATTGTAGCCTACAGTGTTTCTGAAATTGGTCTAATCATTCCCTAAACTATTTGTGTTGCTTTATGGGTGCATAAGGTGGATGTCGACATCTTTTTGGTCACTGCTATATAATATAAAAGGTTTCATAAGCCACACAAGCACTTGTTTATCATTTTTGTATTTTTTATATATAAAAAAATGGATCAACTACTCTTTCCCATTTCCCCTTTTTCTTCCAGCAACGTATACCACCATCCAACCCATTGAAATCCTCACTAGAAAATTAATACCAGCATGACCCTAAATCGATGACAATGGTGGTGGTTAACTACAGAGTGTGGGTGTAGGTGGTTGACGATAAAGGTAGACGCTTCAAATAGACGGAGACGAGTGACATTCAAAAGATCGGAACTTCTATAGTCCTATTCTTGAGGCTCGAATCTACTGGATTCCTTCACCACCGCCTCAGTGGGCTCCACCTGCGTCCTGTTAGTAGACGAAGATGTCGCCTCTGTTGCTTTGAAGAAGATGAACTCAAGCTTTTTTTGACGGGATAGTGATTCGAAATTGCGTGTAATTTTCGATGGGTTTCATCGAGTAGCTGATTTTGATAAAGATTATTTCAGATGGCAGTTTGTGTTTCGCAAAATCAATATCCGTAAACAACACACTCTCAAACAAACAAACCGATACCATTGACCTAATAGTAGCCAACAACGTAGTTTCACTCCTACTTTCATCCCCCGTAAAAACGACCGTAGATGGTTTTAAGTGTAAATCATCGAAAATGGTGATGATGGTGTGGGTATTTTGGGGCTCAATTCTTTTTCTTAGGCTACATTCTCAAACTCGAAGTCAGGTACGTGGAGGTTGCTAGACCTTGGCGTGGATATGGTGATGATGGTAGGGTTGTTTTGGGCTTTTTCAAGGTGGTTCATGAGGTGGAGTTTGTGGTGGTTGAAGATGGTAATGGTTGTAGTTGTGGTTGATGGGAGAGGGATAATTATGGGTTTTAACTTGGTGCAAAGTTGAAGAAGGGCTAAGGTGGCGATGATGGTGATTCGATGGTTTGTAAAGGAATAAAGTTGGTGTTGGTGAGTCGTTAAGGTGGTTACGGTGGGGATAGAGTGGTATTACGGTGGGGATACGTTGAGGTGATTACCAGAGACCATGTCCTTTCGATTCTGAAATTTAACAAGTATCTAGGAGCGAATTCTCTCTCTGACCTTCCCTGACCCTTCTCCGTCACACTCCTATCCCTTCTTTCCCCCAAATTCAACAACCGTTATGACATTGGGTTTGATTTCGAATGCGACCCTGGTTTCTTAGCTAATCACACTTCCAATTTGATGAATTTTTATAGGTTATGTATGCAAACCCACATCGCCATCCTAGAGCTTTCTTCCAGTTCCGACTTTCCGATCACCAACAATAGCAACGATACAAGCATCTTGAGATTTTGCCACCCATCGGAGCTAAACCTACCCTATTTCACAAACGAGTTGTGTTAAGACATAGCTCTCTCAAATTAGGGGAATTAGAAGATACCATGGATTTATCCGGATTTAATTACGATTCCTATGAAATCGAACCCATGAGTGAACATGCCAATGGAAACGGAAGCAATTAGAATGTAATGAGCTCTCTTACAATCGGCGTTGGGGATCAGGAAGGGAAGAAGAAGGGTCTACCTGCTAAAAACTTAATGGAAAAGGTACGTGGGAGGAAGAAGCTCAACGACAGACTTTATATGCTTAGGTTTATCGTCCCCAAAATCAGCAAGGTACCGTTTAATTTTCATCTAATTTCTCGATCTTTTCTAGTTATTATAACATTTTCAATTGTTTTTCAGATGGATAGAGCTTCAAAACTTGGTGGCGTCATTGATTACCTGAGTGAGCTTCTACAAAGAAAGGACTATGCTCCTATAGATCTCTATGCATTGATGGATGTGTGTACGTGTTTATGTGTTCCATTCTACAGTTCATCAATTTTGACCATGGTAGATGACATTGTGAACCTTACAAGCCATGTCATCTTCAATTGATTATTTGGTAGATAAAACCTGTTATTTCAAGTTAAAAGGACTAAAAAGACAGGTCACTTCACAATTTATTCCCTCATAAAGCACGAAAAATACTAAAGGGACTGAATGAACAAATGTACAAAACATCATAGGGCCAATGTGTCATTTTCCCAAAAAGTAATGATATTTTCCTAGGTAAAAGATGTTTAATTATATTTTTAAATTTCTGATCACATCCTAGTATTTATAGAAATCTTTTATTTTATTGGGTGTTGCTTAAAAATGTCTCTATTATTAACGACAAAATTGTAAAAATTGTCCATGTAGTTTGTCAAAAATTATCACTTTTGTCCAAAAAGTTTTGGAGTTGCACCACCGGTCTAAAACTTTGATTTTGTTGCGAGTTTGGCGTGCTCGCCTCTTTGAGTTTGATTCGTTTGGGGTGCTTGAAACCCTAATGGGCCCAATGAAGCCTAATGGGCTTAATGAAAACCCTAATGGGCTTAATGATATTCTAGTGGGCTTAATAGGCCCAATAAAGCCCTAATTGACCTAAAAGCCCAACAAATTGATAAATGGGCTAGTATTTGGGTTGGAAACCCCAATTAGGGTTTAAAAAACCTTAATGCCAATAAAACCCTAATTTGGGGAATTAACCGGGACACGCGCGAATTATTTGATAACTTGAGATATTAAATAATAATCATTGGCAAAAATTAATCTAACCAATATTGGACTTAATGGATTAAGTCCTTAGTGGATTAAGTCCTTAATGGGATAAGTAGGAAACTTAACCCTAATCACCATTTTATGAGAAACCCTAATTTCACTTGGGTTTATTGTTGGGCCTTTCTATTGGGCTTTGATGATTAGGATAATAATAGGCCATCCAAGAACAAACAAATGGGCTAAAATAATTTAATGGGCATAGGGTAAGGCCAATGTAACGGGTTTGGGCTAAATTTGGAAAATTCGGCCATAGATGGGCCATAGTTTGGGCCTTAATGATTATATAATGTTGGGGCTTAGAATAAGACCATGTATAGGCCTGGGCCCGATTTGGAAAATTGGGCCATATGTTGGGCTTTGAGCCATAGTTGGACTTTTGGGCCTTTGGATTGGGTCTCGGGCTTGAATCATGCCAAGTTAGGGGTAGAGTAGCCTTTTATCCCCAAGCATGGACTCATGGTTATGTAGTGGAACCCAATTACTAATTAGGTGTTATTTTGGTGTTGACAGTTCGGGAATCTGTCATCCAGCAGCTGGGGTTGAGTCTGCGGGACTTGAGCAGTGTGGGCTTGTGTCTACGGGACTTCAGTAGTGTGAGGTGAGTTACCTTCTAGTAGCGGTGGGTCTACGGCCACAATGCCGGCCCACCAGTAGGAATTTTATGTTAGATGATTGTCTTTGTGATATTCATCTAGGTTTGCTACTACCTGATATGTTTATGTGCTAGTATGATATGTTATATGTGATAGTGGTAGTAGGGGGAGAATAGTCCCCAAGTTCGGTCGTTAGGACCGAAGGGTAGGTTGGGCACCCCAAAATTGCCTGATAGTATGTTTATGTTATGTTATTATGTGGTAGTAGGTGGAGGTGAAATAGTCCGCGTATGTCGGTCATAAGGACCGACGGGTAAGTCAAGCACCCCAGAATGGCTTGACCTGGGTAGTCAAGCACCCCAGAATTGCCTGGCAATATATGTGTGTTATATGGTAGTGGTAGGGGTGAAATAGTCCTGGGTAGTCTGGCGAAATAGACCGACGGGTAAGTCAAGCACCCCAGAATGGCTTGACCTGGGTAGTCAAGCACCCCAGAATTGCCTGACAATATGTTATTTTATGGTGTGTGGTATGATGGGGGAACTCGCTAAGCTTCGTGCTTACGGTTTACAATTTTGGTTTCAGGTACTTGTTTTCAAAGGAAAGGAGTCGGCTCTATTCCTAATGAGGTTGGTTATATATATATATATATATATATATATATATATATATATATATATATATATATATATATATTAGAATTGCATTTACTATATGTATAAGAAAGTTACAACTTACGTCCTCGAATGTTTTAAATATTGACATTGTTAGTCTTACCAGGATTAGGCTCACCCATTGTGATGTAGGGGTTTAAGGAGGTCTTTATGATTCCTAAATGAGGTCGATTTTTAATATGCTTCGCGCTTACCACCCTATTGTATTTTGAGAATTGAGTTACCGAAAGGGTTTGATAGTGATAATGGTCAATCTAAAAGTATTCAAAATACAAGTATAGAAGAAAATCCCTTTTTATTTAATTAGACGTAAATCTCATGTTATCCATAAAAATAGGACATTCTATTTATAACTTGCTGATGGAGACCGTGTAGTTAACCGACACATCAATATGGGAGTATAAGTAGAGAATGATGTGAGACTTGCGAATCTCAAGCGTAACTTGAGTCGGGGACCACACAATTTTGTATGGGTGATTCATCATTTGTTCAATGATCAGTGGCATGCCCATCATTGAATTTGAGATGAGCATATTTCGAGATTAACATGTCATTGATAGTCAATGAATCTCAAAGATCTAGGAATTTCGTAATGATCGAAATTGAAAAAGAGTTTTGTCTACCTAAATAACTTTATGGTGTGTTTACGACATCCCCTTTACACATCATGAAGCCAAATATGGATCCTAACGTTAATTTAAGTATTTGATTTAGGGTACTTTTTTATTAAGGATTTTCTATATCGAACTAAGTGGAATTTTATCTTTTGTAGATGTTGATCCCAATCAACAATAACAACAACAACAACAATCCTCTTCCTCCTCCTCCTCTACAAACTCAAAACTCAAGCTTCTCTCTATTGTCAGCTCTTAATAGGGAAAGACTCGATGAGGATGGATCCAACTATCTAAAGGGTTTTTGAGGTTACATCTACAATGCAATAAGCGGAAATTTATTCAGACAATTTAAATAATTAGGTCACATGCAACCTAGTTTGATCTATGTCTTTCACATATAGCAACATACTATGAATGGCTAATCTACAAAACTTTCCTATGAAGAAACTAATTTTCATAAGATAAGAAAACTAACCTTAAAGATTGTTACTGTAAACAATCTTGAATCCTTACTTGAAAACCTTTGGTAACAAGCGCCACAAGTGTCGCGCCTCTAATGTTTCACACCCAAGGCAAGCAACTTAGGATTATGGTGAGAGGAGAAGAGAATTTCAGCCAAAAGTCTTCCTAAGGAGTAGGTCTCGAAAATGTGAGGGTTTAAGGCCCTTTATATAGGTGAGGTAGCTTAGAGCCAAAGCTAGGGTTTAAAGATGGAAACCCTAATCCCTTTGCTTGGTGACCAAGCAACTCATGAGCCTCCTATCTAGGATGCCTTGGACGAAAATTCTAGGCCCTTCCTAGAAGTTTTCATCTAACCCCTACAAGGAGGTTCTAGAGCCTCTTCCCTCAACTATCAATAAAATGTAAAATAGCACGTACACTTTTAATTAATTCAATTAATCCCAAAATTAATTCCAATTAATTTCTAACTAACTATTAATTAAATATTAGAATTTCTAATTAATATATTATTCTCACAATATATTAACATCTTATACTTTTTCCAATTTATTAATCCAATAATAAATTATCTCTCTCTCCAATATAATCTTATCCAATTGCTAGATTAGAGGGCAACCTAAAAGGACTGTGCTACTATCAATTCAAGTTAATACCAATTATAGTTATGGGCTTAGACACCTAATCCAACAGTCTCCCACTTGGATAAGTCTAATAACCATAACTGCCAGTATAACTTCCAAAGTGATTAGCAAATTGTAGCTACCAAAAGCCATTGTCGAACTCTGACCCAGTTAGTGATGTGTCCTAAGATAAGTGATCAAATATTACTCTATTCTACAAGATATCATATATACATGAGACATGGATTATAATCAATATCGTTGTCCAAGTTTTGTTTCCCGGTTTCTGATTTTTGATGACAACGTAAGACTTCTTATCAAACACATCAATTTAGTCTTGGCTTGGCCTAGCACTTATAATTCAACACCAAATCACTGAGGGGCCCAAAGATATCGCTTTTCCCTTTAGGGCAAAAGGAACGAATAAACTTTGACTTATATTCTTGCACTATTTACTCATCAAATCATTCACAACAATACGTTTTATAACATCAAGTTACTGATGTGTTTACGTATTATCAATGTACAACTGACTCGTAAACAACAACTCATATATCTCCGTTTTAAGAATTTAATATATTATCATCTCAAAATTACTCATGATAAAATCCATGAAGTAATTCTTTGAGCGTGGGTTTATCCAATACTTAAAATCCCTATTTTAAGTACTCATGAACATTGTAGCAAACCATTGCTATGTCTAAACCCTTAGACAATCTACAATCCAATTCATGACAGTATTAATTTGCTACTTACTTCCAAAAGTAAGAGCGACTATGGATGTCTGAATAATCTAATTATTCAGGAAGTAAAACATGCAAAGTGAAACACAATGATAACCTAATGGATGTCTGAATAATCTAAGTATTCTTGATAGTTGTTTAATTTTATTCACACAGAGTTCTAGCCCTTTTTTCTCTTAATTCCCAAGTCATTTAAAAAAATCAGAACAAGTGTATAGTATAGCATATGCAATCGATCCTACATCCAAAGAATATGGTATTCGATTCATAATGTTTTACATAAAGACCTGATATCTGATCAGACTCTTGCTATAATATTTCCATATATCGAATTCCCTATGTCGAATTATTTCAACATGATATTCATATATATTCATGACTAAGTTCTATTAAAACCTTCAATATAAACTTTTAGATTTGAAACGAATTATGAGTGCCCTCTCCCTTAAGTCTAACATAGAGAAACAATTTCCAAACTTTGCAACTTGAAAATTTGTAAACTTTGTTTCCTACAAATAGTATTGACAACTTGCAACACTTAGCATAACAATTATTCTCCCACTGGCATAACAATTATGCTCCCACTAGCTTTGACATGTATTTAGAAATCAACTAAACTTCTTGAAATCAATACTCTTGACTTTCTTACTACAATGCATATTTCTAATACATGATGCTTCGATAAGTCTCTAGCTAGACTTCTTAAGCTTATACACCTTTCATTAGATAGTGTAACATCCGGATTCCTAAGTATCCTATGTTAAGTATTTATATTGAATTTATGAGGGGAACTCCACGAGTAGGTGCTCTGACTCGCCGAGTTGGATCGCACATTTTTGGTCTGATTTAGTGAAGGACTCCGCGAGTCCACGCTGTTTAAAGAAACCCTAAATTCTCGGGTTTGGGACCTATTTAAGGACCCTTATAGCCACCATTTGCGGCTACCAGACCCTTGAGAGAAACCGTAATAGTGCCTGAGCGTTTGTGAGAGAGAAGAAGCCATTATTGGACCTTTGTAAGTTTGTTTTGCCAGAAGAAGTTGATTCCTGCTTAGAGGAGGCCAAGGAAGTTTCTTATTTGTGGATTGCAAGCAAATGACATCATCTTTGAGGTAGCATATCGATCCTTTTCAGTTTTGTTAAAGAATCCATGGATCTAGGGTTTCCTATACCCTTTATTGGGTTGATTTGTTGTGAATGAGGTCCCTTCTCATGTTTAGACTTCAGATCTAGACCCATAGTGGTCCAGAGGATGTTATCCATCTTGCTTTATGTTGAGTTATGGAAGAAATGGACTTAGAGTGTTGTATTTGAGACTAAATCATCAAGTAGTGTCATTTGGACGTTGCATGAGTATCAAGTTCGAACCTTTACGTGGTTATTGAGCTTAGGGAGGTTAGATCTATGGATTAGAGGATCAAATCTAACCTCAGAAAGTCATTTGAGTTTGAGCATGGCGGCAACTCGCCGAGTCCATAAGTGGATTCGACGAGTCGAGTCGGGGTTGCCCCGCGATTAGTGTCAGGTGTAACCCGTCGAGTGGAAGGATGACTTGACGAGTGAAGAGAGGCTGAAAGGATTCAGAGGACCCGCATGGACTCGCCAAGTTGCCCATGTGCACTCGATGAGTTGGGTCAAGGTTTGATCATGGACTTTCGTTGACTTTAGGGTTTTGGTCAAGACTGATTCAGGAGAGTTCAGGGTAGGGTAGAATGGCCTTCTACCCAGTTGTAGAGATGAGATCAAGAGAGAATTCTGATCAGGATGTTATTTGAATAATAGGAGGAGGCTAAGTCGGGACGTCGAGCATGAGAGTTGATCCGACTTCATTGAGGTGAGTCTTCTCACTATACTATACCTGGAAGGGTACCTGTGTGTGACCGGAAGGTCTTAAATGCTATGAGATGTATGAGTTGTATGTTGTTATGTGATATGTTTGTGTTATGAATGTTATGTATGTTATGGACCGGAAGGTCAAGAGGTTATGGACCGGAAGGTCAAGAGGTTACGGATCAGAAGGTCGATACGGGTATGACCGGAAGGTCTACTGGGATTCGAGACGGAATTCCCCTAAGACATATGGATCGGAAGATCCTACAGAGTTATGGCCTCGAAAGGTGTATGTGTGGTATGTGGTATTTTGGAGAACTCACTAAGCATTTATGCTTACAGCTGTTGTGTTATGTATTTTAGGTACTAGCGAGGACCGTGGGAAGGCGCCGACATGATCCGTACACACTCATAGAGATTATGTTTGAGATTCTGGGAATTATTTTGTTATGATAACATTGGATACATTATAATTTGTTATTGTTTTGATGATTAAAAGTGTGATTTAAAAATGAAAAATTGTTTGGAAAATTTACGTTGTTACAAGTTGGTATCAGAGCCTCGGTTTGAGGGATTCGGGTGCATCTTTGGATGAATCTGAACTCAAAGTGAGGATTTGAGAAAGTTTTTCACAAAATAAACAATTTTTTCTAAGGGAGTAAAAGATTTTGAGAGACAGAAGGAAGCAGTGTGTACGATCAACCAGCGCACGAACGGTGATTTCCCAAAATACCCATACACTATGTGTTATGAGATATATTATGATATGATATGCATGCTAGAGTTGGCTAGGTATTCATATTAGGACTAGAGTGGCCTGATTTTGTGATGCCTTAGCCTAGGAAGGATTTTGCTGCTATGTGATGCTTGAGAGCGAGTAGGTAGCGGTCAGGAGCTGATGAGAGGCCTACCGAAGGGTAGCCTATGCCATTGAGATATAGAGTAATTGTGATTTGGGAACCAAGGAGGAGGACTTAGGGTGAATACTGATGTGGTGTAGACGGTAGTATAAGGGCCCATACTACTGAAGACACCGAAGCAATGCACACTCTAAGTAAGAATCCCTTGGGTACTCGGGAACAGGTAGGGTCGAGTTACCGAGTGTGAGCATACTCGAGCGAGTCTCTGATATTATTATGTTGTATTTCAGAGACATCATGGTTGGGACACGCCACAGACCTAAGGCGAGCGGTGTGAGTGACGAGGAACTTCATCAGATGATCCACGATAAGGTGGCAGCTGCGATCTGGGACGAGATTCCAGAGATGTTTGGGTCTATCAAGACCACTTTGATTAAGACCTTTGACGAGTGTTATGCAGCGCTGACTGAGGCTGTGGCTGCTGTCAGGCCTCAGGGAGGTGACTCGTTGTTGTTTCGGGAGTTCAGCAACACGAAGCCACCTGAGTTTGATGGGACGCAGGATCCTATCGCTGCGATGAGATGGATTGCTGATATTGAGGGATGCTTCTACACGTGTTCTTGTCCGGAGCATCTGAGGGTACGGTTCGCGTTGAACCAACTTCGCTTAGGAGCGAAGGACTGGTGGAAGTTCGTGACAGCAAGCTTCACTGCTGCATAGATTTCAGAGGTGACCTGGGAGAGGTTCACCACCATGTTCAGAGATGAGTATGTTCCCCCGGTGGAGAGCGAATGGTTGGTTCAAGAGTTCTTAACCCTCAAGCAGGGTACTGATTTTGTTACTATGGTTACTGATGGGTTTAGAGCATTCTAACACTCCTATGGTGTACGTGCAACCCTATTAACCTTGAATCTATGTTTTCTCTATATACATGCAAATTTATTTCTCAAGGTTATTTCCTAACTAGCATGGCATGGGGAATATATAAAACATAAAAGCTAGTAGAAATACATACCTTGTTGTTGCTTGGATTCCTTCAAGACTTTGTGAGCCTAGGACCCCAAATCTTGTGCCTCAAATGCTTCACACAACACCACAAAACTTGGAATAACTTGAGAGGATACTTCTACACTCAAAAACCGGTTATGCATTCAGAAGAACTCTCTCTAGGTCCGATTTTGCTAGCCAAAGAGTTCCTTTTATAGTGTTGTCACAATTAGGGTTTTCACATGAATACTCTTAATTGTCATGACTCTTCATTTCTCATGACCCATGGGTTTGTAACTCCCATGGACTATCCATGGAGCTCCATACGATTATAACCAAACCCATAAACCATGGATCATTAATCCACCATAAAATAATTGATGATTGTCATAATCAACCCTATATATTTAATCAGTCTCACTTTGATCACCAAATTAATACTAGATTAATACTTGATCAATACTAATTAAATAATACTATTATTAATATATTAGAACTTATAATATATTAATAATCACAAGTGTACTTTCTCTCATTTTGTCTATCCAAGTATTGCAATGCCATGCAACCCAAATGGACCATGCCGAGTCGGGTCAAGTACATACCAAATAAAGTTATGGACTTAGATAATATATCCAACAGTTACCAAGAAGTTTCATGAGAGGGCGATGTTCTGCCCTGCGCAAGTGTCTTCTGAGCAGGCACGTATGAGTCGGTATTTGGGCGTTTTGAGGAGAGACATTCGGGAGTTCGTGTCGAACTCGACTTACCGTATATTTTCTGAGCTCCAGGAAAATGCCCGAAAGAGGGAGATTGAGGTTGAGACTCAGGCCAGGGAGGAGGCCGAGTCTCAGAGGATGGATTGGCGGCCGGCACAGTCTCAGCCGGCAGCCAAGCGGGTCAAGTCCGCTGATACAAGATCTGGAGACCAGAAGGTGTTGAGTTTTGAGCAATCTAACACTCCTAAGTGTACATGCAACCCTAAATACCTTGGATCTATGTTTTCTCTATTATACATGCAAATATCAACTTTCCAAGGTATTGTTCTATTCTAGCATACAAAACTTTGAATAACACAAGTTAGAATAACATACCTTTTGTTGGTGCTTGTCTTCATGAAGCTTGAGTGCCTAGTGCCCCAAGTGTGACACCTCAAATGGTTCACACAACACCATAAGCACTTGGAATAACTTAGAGAGAAATTAGAACACTTCAAGAATCGGCTTGCCCTCCATGCATATCTTAGTCGCCGATTTCTCACATTAATAAGATGCTTATATAGTTGTTACAATTAGGGTAAACCCTAATTGTCATGGCTTTCCATTTCCTTGGATCCATGGGTTCAAATACACCATGGAGCATCCAATGGGTTTGAGCCCAACTTGATAATCCATGGAGCATTAGCCCACTATATAAGTATGGATGATTTACCCAATCAACCCATATATTTAATTAGTCTTCTTTTGATCACATAATTAATTGTAAATCAATTATTGATCAATACTAATTAAATAATCCTATTAATATATTAGAACTTATAATATATTAATAAACCTTAAGTGTTATTTCTCTCATTTTAGTCTATCCAAGTGCATGATGCCATGCAACACAAATGGACCATGCCGAGTCGGGTCAGGTCTTACCAATTATAGTTATGGACTTAGACATTAATCCAACAGTCTCCCACTTGGATAAGTCTAAAACTATATTGCGTATGACTTCAAGAACTGACTGGCAATCGTATCTCTCAAAAGCTTTTGTCGAACTCTGACCTTTGTCAATGACTTGTCCATTAGATAAGCGATCATATATTCCTCCATTCTAGATATCATATGGACTGAGACATGGATTATAATCATTCTCTCTGTCCATTTGTTGTTTCCCGATTTCTGATTTATGACGACTGACTAATTGAACAAATCAAATCAGTCCAGGCCCGGCTGAGCACTTACTTTTGTCATCACTGAATCATCGAGGGGCCCACAGATATCGCTTTTATCCCGAAGGTAAAAGGAATGGATAAACTTCGAATCATATGCTTGTACTAACTATTTGTTGAATCATACACAAAGGCACGTTTTATAACATCGAGTTACCAATGCGTTTACGTGCAATCAATGTATAACCAACTCATATTCAACAAATCATATCTCTAGGTTTGAAGAATATAAGATATTATTGTCTCATGATTCACTCGTGATAAAATCCATGAAGTGAATGCAAATGAGCGTGGGTTGAATCCAATACTCAGCCCTTATGAGTACTCATGAATGTTGTAGCAACTAATGCATTGTCTAAAGCACTTTAGACATATCATACAAGCCAAATTCACGACAGTCTTGATTCATATCTACTTCCAACATATGACCGACTGTGGATGGTTTGAATAACTTGGTCAATCAGGAGAATGACCTCGTTATTCTGGAAGTCAAAACATGCAAAGTGAAACACAAAATAATACTAGTCCTATATGGCCTCAACACTTTGAGCGTAAATAAAACACCTTTTATCTAAGCACCATATTGATCACTCATTATTCATGTTTCGATTAATCAACTTAATACTTGAATCGAAACAGTAGTGATGCCATGCTCCAAGCATGCATACTATGTTTCTCTAAACAATAGCTATTCCATACTCCAAGTATGCACACTATGTTTACATATGGTCATCTCTTTGTGAAATGTATATCAATTGAACAAGACCTCAATGATTTTCATTTCACAATCCCAATCCTTATTGTAAATGTAAGAATACCAAGTTCTTGTCATTTACCGTAATCTATGCAATGATCCTCTTGTAATGATATTCACACAAGTCACAAAGACTTGACAACAAACATTACAAAGTATTCCAATGGAAAGCAATTCCATGGAGATGAAGTCTCAAATTCAAAGTACATTCCTTTGAACATCCTTCTTTGCATTAAGTTCTTTAATCTTACACAGATTCAAAGAATAACTTCCACCTATGGAAACAATTCCATATTCCCATCTTGACCATCACTTTTGAACAAGAGTTGCCTCTTTCCAAAATATGTCAATACGATCCTTACTCTATACTTCCAATTGTCCATGAGTAACCAAACTTTGGAAAACCCCAAATTGTTCTCGATAATTGCTTAATCATCTTAGTCATATCCAATTCTAATCCCTTTTCCCTTCTTAACGCCCTAAACATTAGGAAAATTTAGAATGGATGAATATTATAACACATGCAACCGATCCTATATCCGAAGCATATGGGATACGATTCATGCTATAATATTTTTATTTGCCATGTTCTCATAATTCGAACTATGAAGAGGGATGTCGTAATCATAATCGAATTTTGAGAAAGCAACATATATAGAAATTCCTTATGTTGAACCATTCCAACATAACATTCATATATATTCTTGACTAAAATTGATTAAAATCTCAATCTAAGCTTGTAGAATTGGAATGAAGTATAATTTTCTCTCCCTTAATTATAGTAAAATAACTTTTTCAACGCGAGTTGAAACTTTTGTTTTCTATAATTAACATTGATAACTTGCAACATAATCATCATGCTCCCACTAGCATAATGATTATTATCTAACTAGCATAATACTTTATGCTCCCACTAGCTTTGACATGTACCTAGAAATCAGTCAGATTTCTGATACTAGATTGCCTTGATAAGACTTTATCAAATCATACACCTGGAATCTAAACCTTTCCTTAGATAGCTCACATGTGAGTCTAAACCTTTGTCATTCTCATTAGTTAGTGTGCCGGTTAACCACGCACGCTCCACTAACGACATGAGAATGCAAACTTCACACTTGCTATCCACTTAAATCTACTTAGTGAAAGAGTTTTCTCACTATCATTTTCATGAATCGGAGAGAAACCTTATGACACTTAGATTTAATGGTGTATGTGTTCTTATCCATGTGAATTGTCAAAACCATAGTCACAAGACAAGGATAATGACAAATCCAAACTCATATGGACTGAACTCAATCTAATTTCTTGCCACCTGGTAGCTCAAGGGCCTGCCATTGCTTCCAAGTTGTTATGCAACCAGTTGAGAACTCTTAGAGCTCCAATGCAAAACCAACTTTAACTGGAATGGGCACAGAATATGTCAACATGATAGGTTACAAACCTCAAGTTATGGTCTAGTGATTAACAAAACTCTTGATTAGTTCTTGAATCTATTTTAAGATCCTTTTAAGAGTCCCACTGACCTCTTGACATATAAGATTCTCTTTGCCAGGAACCATTCCTTGACAAAACCGAATATTCAAGAGTTAGTGCAGATTCTTATCAAGTTAAACACTTCTCACAATTGGTCTTAGTTGGTCTTTGTTTTATCCAAAACATCACAACTTACCAATTTCAAATGTACAAGAGTAAGAACACATTTTACTCTACATTTAACAAGTGTTTTAAACCTTTCTTAAGATTATGTCACTCAAGGCTTAATCTTGGAGTATGACTCTAAGATTTAATTTTGGAATGAAGTATAATTTATCTTTTGATCTAACCATTTCAACAATTCACGATTCCTCTCCTTAGCCAAACAAAATGAACTAAGGTGTCCTTAGAGGATCAATTGTGACATGGTTTCATAATCACTAAGATAATCATAAAACAAGATACTCAAGTACTCTCCCATCTCTTCAGATTAGAGAAACTTTTATCTTTCTGCTTTATTTGATTCTTCTTACTCGTTATGTCTATCATTGAAACTTCTCCAATGATCCAAAACTATACTTAAACTTGTAAGTATAACCATATTTACTAAACTTTAGTAAATCATAATGAATAATCTTATCAACTTTGTGGTGGACTTGATTAGCGCACACCCAAGTGTATCTGATCCCTTTGTCCTTCACTTGATTCACATATACATGTGAACAAGGAATTAGACTTAATTTCCCAAATATATAAAAATTCTCATGATCATACAATACAAGTTGCATGATTCCAAGTTTCTATCCAACTGAAACTTGGGTGATGAGAATCTTTCCTTATTTGGTAAGTTATGACACTTCCACTAATGAAAGAATCAAATCCATTTACCCATATTGCTTATCAATGGAAACATATAATCAACAATTTTTCACAAATGCCATTGTAAGGATACTTAAAATAAATAAAATCAAAACCATTTTTCCTTTTATTTTAAAACTTTGCGGAAAAATTTATCCTTACAATCCATATGGAAAACTTGTTGTTATCTATTCCTAAGCAATATATCATAACTCTTAAATAACAACTCAAAATTCTGATCACCGAACCATGCGATCGAAATCCATTTTCGCGATCAGAATCAGCATATACTTCCTTTAAGTTTCTTCACCTTTTCTTTTTCTTTGATTCTTAAAACATCAACATGTGACCTCGTCACATTATGCAATAAGAATCTCATAATAGAAACTTAATAGAGTTAGACAATGGACTTTACCTGAAGTAGAGTCAAACCTATTGACTTTACCATCCTTAAGATGTTTCAGGTAAATTTAGCAGCTTCGCAACCAATGTCTTTCCTTTGGCAACAGAATCTTATGGACTCTTTGGAAACGGTACATGGGACTATCACAGACTTAACCTTTCTCTTTACCATTTGGTCGACCGAGTTGACTATGGCCGATCCCTTTCCATTGGGAAGAGAAAGTTTTTCCTGAACCTCCAATGTCACTATTTTCAATGTCCAAATAGGTTTGGAAAGTAGATCTTCCAATTCAATTTGCTTTACTAATGCTCCAAATCACTGCTGATTTAGCATCATCAAGAAAATAGGTAAGATCATTAAGGGTCTTGTCGCGACCTGTCATCAGGGAGCGACTGACGAACCAAGTCAGCAGCCAGCTACCTCGAGACTTCGACACCCGACTCTCCCGACTTGTCAATATGTGGCTTAATCCCCAAGATCTAAGCACATATAGACTTTGCTTGCCAATAGGGATTGAGTAACTTAGAACTTATCAAGTCCTAAAACTTGTGGGATAGTGAGATTTATTGGAGGAGGTGGATGAAGTGAAGTATGATTTCTAGTCCCACAAATGCCCAATAAAGGGATTGATCTTTCACCTTGATTGCCATTTGGGATATCATCTTCATTAGGAAGCTAGTTCCTAAAGATTTGGGAAGACCATAGCTGTCTAAACTAGACATCTATAACGGGAGAAATTCAAGTTAGTTGATTTAAAGTCCTTAATATAACACCCAATATGAAATATTAAGGCTAGGACCCAACAACCTATTTATAACTAGAAGAGGGATGCCGTAATCCAAATTATAAAATAGTTGAAGGTAGGTAAATGACGATTTACCAATTTCCACCATGAAAAACGAAATATAATTAAGTTTTAATTGGATTTGAAACTCCTAGATCTTTTGAGATACATTGAACTTTCAATGGCATGTTTGAATCTCGATTGTGCCCTCTCAAGTTTGTGACTGGGATGCCGAGGATCACAAACAAGGTGTGAATAACCATACAAATTGACTTGGTACCCTCAACAATATCACCTAATCGATGTGCCGGTTAACCACACATGCTCCACCGATCTATAATAAAGTCAAGTTACCCTTTGCCACTCTTACTAGTCCATGTTAGTGTGCCGGTTAACCACACACGCTCCACTAACGACTTGGTAAGGTACAAAGTGTAATTTTATGGGCTAGCACCTTTTCACATTTTCCTAAGTAACTAAGATTGGGAATTTATAAGTGTTTAGTTACTTAGTATTTTTCATTATACTTTTAATGAAGGGAGAATTATAGTCCATTCCTACCCGTTCGGCTAACGACCCTCCACCAGTCAAGGAAGCGGTGGGTGAGAGTGGACACCCATTAAACTGTCATTTTATAGGCAGTAACCTTATACCCCCCTTATCGACCGGCTTCGTGAATGAGGCCTACTAACGGTAAGATTGACTTCCTCTTATACATATCTATATAATTAAAATTATAATAATAGTATAAGGGTTGAATTTTAAACTTTTTAAAATTTCAATGTTCAATTTGGAATTAAAGTATACATGAGGAGTAACTTTTCAAATTCCAAAACTTGAGGGCAAGTTTTGAAACTATTTCAAGACTCTTTAAATCATAACTTATGAGTTTAATGGTTCATTAAAATGAAGACTCTTCATTTTAATGTAACCCCTTATTCTTTAAAAACACTTTAAAGAAGTGTCTCTTCAACATCCATAACTTGAGGACAAGTTATGGAGTCATTAATCTATTTAATGGAAAAAAAACTCTTACATTTTATGTAACCTACAAAACTTTTATGAGTTTTTAAGATTCATAAATATGACTTTTCACATAACTTGAAGACAAGTTACAAAAACATATTTTATGAACTTCTTTTAGACTAATATGGATTGAAAACAACTAAAACATAATTTTTTTCATTATCAATCTAAACTAACTCATAAATCAAGGAAACATAAAATTCTTGAAAATTCATAACTTGAGGACAAGTTATGAACTCCATACAATTTTCAACAAGATCATGAATTATATCAACAAACAATTTGCACACAATTCCTATGATCTAGCAAAACTCATAAGCATGATCATTCATAATCAACAATTTTCAAGAATAACATGAACACATCTAAACTTGAAACTTTTATTATAGCATTGAAATTGGTTTAACATAATCATTACCACATTCAAAAACAAGTTTTATAAGCCCAAAACAGTCAAAGGTAATGATTCTAGACCAATTCCAGCACCAAAACTCGAAAATATGCTGTCTGGGGGTCCAACTCGTCGAGTGCATGAACAAACTCGGCGAGTTGGATGCATTTTGCCTTGGACTCGTCGAGTCCCTTCATGGACTCGGCGAGTCTGCTGGGCAGACAACACCAAAAGTCGATTTTTAAGCAGTTTAAGCAAGTACAACAAGAAAACAAGCCTAGGCTCTGATACCATTGTTGGGTTTTGAGCAATCTAACACTCCTAAGTGTACATGCAACCCTAAATACTTTGGATCTATGTTTTCTCTATTATACATGCAAATATCAACTTTCCAAGGTATTGTTCTATTCTAGCATACAAAACTTTGAATAACACAAGTTAGAATAACATACCTTTTGTTGGTGCTTGTCTTCATGAAGCTTGAGTGCCTAGTGCCCCAAGTGTGACATCTCAAATGGTTCACACAACACCATAAGCACTTGGAATAACTTAGAGAGAAATTAGAACACTTCAAGAATCGGCTTTCCCTCCATGCATATCTTAGTCGCCGATTTCTCACATCAATAAGATGCTTATATAGTTGTTACAATTAGGGTAAACCCTAATTGTCATGGCTTTCCATTTCCTTGGATCCATGGGTTCAAATACACCATGGAGCATCCATGGAGCATCCAATGGGTTTGAGCCCAACTTGATAATCCATGGAACATTAGCCCACTATATAAGTATGGATGATTTACACAATCAACCTATATATTTAATTAGTCATCTTTTGATCACATAATTAATTCTAAATCAATTATTGATCAATACTAATTAAATAATCCTATTAATATATTAGAACTTATAATATATTAATAAACCTTAAGTGTTATTTCTCTCATTTTAGTCTATCCAAGTGCATGATGCCATGCAACCCAAATGGACCATGCCGGGTCGGGTCAAGTCTTACCAATTATAGTTATGGACTTAGACATTAATCCAACAGAAGGGTCGTACTTGTGGGAAGTGCGGCAAGGGACATGATGGGGTCTGTCGATCAGGTGACTGCTACAAATGTGGCAAGGAGGGGCATATCGCCAAGGATTGCCCCAAGGGATTTATAGTTTGCTTCCATTGCAACCAGACTGGCCACCGGAAAGCTGAGTGCCCGCAGTTACATCAGGGATCAGCATAGGGATCTGCACCTGCTGCTAGGGTTACCGAGATTCGGCCAGCGAAGGCCGAGGCACCGAAGGCTCGTGGGAGAGCTTTCCAGTTGACAGCGGAGGAGGTCCGCGCAGCACCTGATGTAGTGGCTGATATGTATTCTTATTTATATTTTTATGCTGAGTTGAGATTGTGTGCTTATATGATGATATGCATAGGTACTTTTCTTGTGAGTTCTGTACCTGCCTTAGTGTTATTTGACTCGGGTGCGAGTCGATCTTTTGTGTCGATAGCGTTTAGTCGGCACATCAGTAGCAGTCGAGAAGCGTTGAGTCGACCTCTACGAGTTTCCATAACTGATGAGCGAGCGGTGTATGCTACGGAGGTAATGCAAGGATGTGTACTCGAGATCTTCAGTGTTGAGTTCCCGATAGATCTGGTTCCGATAGCAATGGGAGACGTGTGTGTCAAAGTGGGCATGGATTAGTTAAGCCGATTTGGGGCCGTGATAGACTGTGAACGACAGTTGGTGGCGATACGAGACCTTAGTGGGGGAGTACTTATAGTGTACGGCGAGGGTACCCGATGTGGGTCGGCGTTCTATTCAGCTGCCAGAGCAAGACAGAGTTTATAGCAGGGCTGCAGTGGGTTTGTAGCCTATGTGATGGACACACGAGAGGCCGCTAGGAGGCCAAGTTCGATTGATGACGTTCCGATAGTGCGTGAGTTCCCATATGTTTTTCCCGAGGAATTGTCGGGTGTGCCTCCCAAGAGGAAGGTAGAGTACCGCATTGATTTGGTTCCAGGGCAGCGCCTTATCGCCTTGCGCCGCCAGAGATGCAGGAGTTATCCTCGCAACTTCAGAAGCTGCTTGGGAAGGGGTTTATTCGACAAGTAGCTCGCCATGCAGAGTGCCGATCCTTTTTGTCAAGAAAAAGGACGGTTCACACCGGATGTGTATTGACTACCAGGAGTTGAACAAGTTGACGATCAAGAACCGTTATCCATTACCGAGGATCGACGATTTGTTCGATCAGTTGCAGGGAGCGTCTTGGTTTTCCAAGATTGATCCGAGGTCTGGATATCACCAGATGAGAGTGTGTGATGAGGATATCCAGAAGACGGCGTTCAAGACTTGTTATGGGCATTACGATTTCGTGGTGATACCTTTCGGGCTCACCAATGCACCAACAACGTTCATGGATCTCATGAACAAGGTGTGCAAACCGATGCTAGATCGTTCGGTGATCGTGTTCATCGACGATATACTGGTGTATTCTAGATCTAGAGAGCAGCATGAGGAGCATTTGAGGGAGATCCTCGGAGTTCTAAGATTGGAGAGGCTTTCTTTCAAATTCTCCAAGTGCGAGTTCTAGTTACGGGAGGTACAGTTCTTGGGGCATCTCATCAACCAGAATGGGATTTTGATCGATCCGGCCAAGATTGAGGCAATCATGAGGTGGAAGGTGCCGAGATCGCCCACCGAGATCAGGAGCTTTTTAGGATTAGCCGGCTATTATCGGAGATTTATCAGGAATTTCTCCAAGATCGTTGTGCCACTACCAGGTTAACCCGGAGGGGTGTTGCTTTTTCATGGGTCCCGGAGCAGCAAACCTCGTTTGAGACACTTCGCCAGAGATTTTGCGAAGCCCCAGTGTTAGCTCTCCCGGAAGGGATGGAGGATATTGTGGTGTATTGGGACGCATCGATTTCAGGGTTGGGTACGGTGCTTATGTAGAGGGGGCATGTGATAGCATATGCATCGAGGCAGCTGAAGCCTCATGAGACGAGGTATCCCACCCACGATCTGGAATTAGGGGCAGTGGTGTTTACCCTAAAGATTCGGTGTACCATATACACGGACCACAAGAGCCTGAAGTGTTTGATGGATCAGCGCAACCTAAATATGCGTCAGGGGAGATGGTTGGACGTGGTGAAGGATTACGATTGTGAGATCTTATACCACCCGGGCAAAGCCAATGTTGTAGTTGATGCGTTGAGCCGAAGGGCGGACAATGCCCCGATTTGAGGCACTTGTATGAGATTGTCAGTGACAAATCCGGTGTTGGACACCATTCGGGAGGCCCAGGCCGAGGTCGTGAGACCGGAGAACCGCAAGAGGGAGCGGGTGATTGGTCAGGTACCTGGGTTTGTTGTCGATAGTCGAGGACTGATGACCTTTCAAGGTCGGATTTGGGTGCCATATACAGGCGGGGCACGTACCATTCTGATGGAGGAGGTGCATAGATCGAGATTCTCGATCCATCCCGGGGCCACAAAGATGTATTTGGTCCTGAAGAAATATTATTGGTGGCCCTGTATGAAGAGGGATGTCGCGTTGTAACGCCCTTGTTTCTGGGCTTGCCATTTTTAGCAATGTAATAGTCTAGGTTAACCTTTGTAATCCAATTTGAAATAATAAAAATGTATTATATGTGAATTATGTGTGTGTTTTCTTAATTATTATAATTTAATGGATTAAGAATAAAATGAGTGTCAAAATTTAAGTGTAAAATAAACTCGATATCTTTGCATAAAATTGTAGTGGCTGAAACGAGGTTTCCGTATATATATATATATATATATATATATATATATATATATATATATATATATATATATATATATATATATATAGAACGCCCAAATCTGACTTCGTATGAGGAAGTTATGATTTTCTGAAGTTTCGACTTGGCAGTATGCAGCCCGAATACTCGATTTGAGATCGAACGGTTTTTAGCCGAAACAATCTAAACGAGAATCGAAGATCTTGTTGTTAGTAGTGAAACGATGAAAAGTTAGGCGAGAACGGACGTCGGACGAAGAAGTTATAAATTTATAACGAAGTTTTTCTGTCTCGGCCTTCTAAAAATAAATAATAAAAATAAAAGTCAAAATTAGCCGACGGAGTCTAAATGAAAGTTGTAGAGTATGGTCTGACCTATGCGTGGATATAAAGAACGTCAAAAACGGAGCTCGTATGCAAAAGTTACGCAATTTAGAAGTTTGACGAGTCAAATTATGCCCAGCGTACTCATAGGGATGCAACTTGTCTGACTAATACTCGAGTGCCACCAATTGACGCACGTAGTGACGTCAAAGTATGCCCAGTGTAACCTAAATACGCCAAACGTAATTAGAAATTACACCCAGCGTAATCCCAGACCCAGCAGCCTATAAATAGAAACCGAGATCAGTCATTTTCTCTTGTTCAAACTCTTTCTTCTCTCTAGTTTTTGCCTAGATTTGCATGCCAATCATATCCCGAAGCCCCGGTATCATTCCCGATCCCCGAAGAAAGTGCCGAAGCCCCGAGGATCCCGAGAAGTGAGATTTTCGAGCCGAAGCCCTGACCGCGAGTAGCTCGGTTTTTGTGTAGATCTTCCAGATCTACGGAGAAACACTACTTATGCAAGCCGTAGTGTTGCCCGATCATTTTCTGATCAAGTGAGTGTATAGTCCCTTTCAATACACGATATTATACAAGTAATCGTTGAATGTATTTAAGATTACGGGTTGTGTAAGGGTATTATTATTACCTTCTAACACATAGACTTATATGACTCTCCTTGAAATTGCTTGTTATGTGTTTACGTATTACTTGCTATTTGGATGGAGTATTGAAAGAGCATGCTATACAGTTTTTCTTTTAAAAGTTATGTATAAAACATGTATGTTTTTATCTACTAATATGTTGGGTAGAACATGGGTAGACAATTGGTGTGCAATAAAATAAATTGATGAGAGGCCTCGTTGTTGGTGTTATTCTAGTCATTCAGCAGAGTATGGATGACGACTACAGACTATTCTAGACAGTCCTGTGGAACGCTAGCAGGCTCATAACCTATAGGTGTTGTGAACGATGTGTTCACCAGTGTACTCTATCCCCCACATGGTTGCCTTTAGGACACTTATTGATGAGGAAGCCCCTCTACAGTAATGTCCGTCCCGATGAAAATCCTAAATTAGGTTCCTTAAAATAGATGTCGTTTTTTAGGGACGTAAAAGTGAGGATAACAGGAATGTGTAATCGGGTTATTGTTGATTGCTGAAATTAAATATAATTATTTATTGTGGGTTGAAAACCCTATATGCTCACTAGGCTCCCAAGCCTGACCCACTCAGTTTATTTGTATTACAGGAAGTGGCGCAAGGGCATAAGATGGATGAATCATCAAGTTGTTTTGTTTACAAGTTTGTATATGTATATATTTGTTGAATGACTTGTAATGTTATCGTTTATGCTTTATGATCTGTATCGGAACATGACATCCCGATTTTTGATTATGAAATGAAATCGTATTTCTTTATGAAATGTTTTGATAAAAAAAACTATTTTATCATGTTTTTTTTTGGGAACAAATTTCGCATCTCTTTTAAAAATCAAAAGGATTTACTCTGAAAATGTTTAAAAAGCATAAATGAAACTGGTCTTTTCTGGCCGAGATTTCAGGGATGTCACACGCATGGTTTGTTGAGAGGTGGTTGACCTGTCGCAAGGTTAAGGTCGAGCACCAGCGTCCACATGGAAAATTGCAGCCGCTTGAGGTTCCCCAATGGAAGTGGGAACAGATTTCCATGGATTTCATCACCAAATTGCCGAGGACCGCGAGGGGTGTCGATGCAATTCGGGTGATCGTCGAACGGCTGACAAAAAGCGCACATTTTCTTGCTATCAGTGAGAGCTCTTCAGCCGAGAGGTTGGCAGAATTGTATGTGAGGGAGGTGGTATCGCGTCATGGGGTACCAATATTGATTGTGTCCGATCGAGATGTGCGTTTCACTTCCAGGTTCTGGAAGAAGTTCCACGAGGAGTGGGGTATGAGGTTGCATTTCAGTACTGCCTACCACCCACGGACGGACGGGCAGAGTGAGCGGACGATTCAGACGCTCGAGGACATGCTCTGAGCATGTGTGTTGGACTTCGGAGGAAGTTGGGACACGTATCTGCTATTGGCTGAGTTTTCGTAGAACAACAGCCACCATTCTAGTATTGGTATGCCTCCTTTCGAGCTGTTGTATGGGAGAAGGTGTCGAACTCCCATTTGTTGGGGAGAGGTAGGGCAGCGTGTGATGGGTAGCACTAAGATAGTGCTTCAGAAGACTGAGCAGATACAACAGGTTAGACAGAGGTTACTAACGGCCCAGAGTCGTCAGAAGAGTTATGCGGATCGACGGCGTTCCGAGCTGGAGTTCCAGGTGGGGGACTTTGTACTCCTGAATGTATCTCCTTGGAAAGGAGTGATTCGATTTAGGAAGAGGAGCAAGCTGGGGCCCCGGTACATTGGTCCATTCAGGCTGACCGCAAGGGTGGGTAAGGTAGGATATCGGTTAGAGCTACCTGCGGAGTTGAGCCAGATTCATGATATCTTCCACGTGTCGCAGTTGAGGAAATGTATAGCCGACGAGTCGGCGGTGGTATCTTTGGAGGATATTCAGTTGGATGCAAGTCTGAATTATGCGGAAAAGGCCAATCGAGATCCGAGTGGGATCGCGCATTTTTGGTCTGATTTTTGGTCTGATTTAATGAAGGACTCGGCGAGTCCACGTTGTTTAATGAAACCCTAAATTCTCGGGTTTGGGACCTATTTAAGGATCCTTATAGCCACCATTTGCGGCTACCATACCCTTGAGAGAAACCCTAATAGTGCCTGAGCGTTTGTGAGAGAGAAGAAGCCATTATTGGACCTCCGTGGATTTGTTTTGCAAGAAGAAGTTGATTCCTGCTTAGAGGAGGCCAAGGAGGTTGCTTATTTGTGGATTTCAAGCAAAGGACAACATCTTTGAGGTAGCATATTGATCCTTTTTCTATTTTGTTAAAGAATCCATGGATATAGGGTTTCCTATACCCTTTATTGGGTTGATTTGTTGAGAATGAGGTCCCTTATCATGTTTACACTTCAGATCTGGACCCATAGTGGTCCAGAGGATGTTATCCATCTTGCTTTATGTTGATTTATGGAAGAAATGGACTTAGAGTGTTGTATTTGAGACTAAATCATCAAGTAGTGTCATTTGGACGTTGCATGAGTATCAAGTTTGAATCTTTACGTGGTTATTGAGCTTAGGGAGGTTAGATCTATGGATTAGAGGAACAGATCTGACCTCAGAAGGTCATTTGAGTTTGAGCATGGCGGCAACTCGCCGAGTCCATAAGTGGACTCGATGAGTCGAGTCGGGGTTTCCCCGCGATTCGTGTCAGGTGTAACCCATCGAGTGGAAGGATGACTCGATGAGTCAAGAGAGGCTGAAAGGATTCAGAGGACCCGCATGGACTCGCTGAGTCGCCCATGTGCACTCGACGACTCGGGTCAAAGTTTGACCATGGACTTTCGTTGACTTTAGGGTTTTGGTCAAGACTGATTCAGGAGAGTTCAGGGTAGGGTAGAATGGCCTTCTACCCTGTTATAGAGACGAGATCAAGAGAGATTTATGATCAAGATGTTATTTGAATAATAGGAGGAGGCTAAGTCAGGACGTCGAGAACGAGAGTTTATCCAACTTCATTGAAGTGAGTCTTCTCACTATACTGTACCTGGAAGGGTACCTGTGTGTGACCGGAAGGTCTTAAACGCTATGAGATGTATGATCTGTATGTTGTTATGTGATATGTATGTGTTATGAATGTTATGTATGTTATGGACCGGAAGGTCAAGAGGTTACGAACCTGAAGGTAGATACGGGTATGACCGGAAGGTCTACCGGGATTCGGGATGGAAGTTCCCTGAGATATATGGATCGAAAGATCCTGCAGAGTTATGGCCTCGAAAGGCGTATGTATGCTATGTGGTATTTTGGGGAACTCACTAAGCATTTATGCTTACAACTGTTGTGTTATGTGTTTCAGGTACTAGCGAGGACCGTGGGAAGGCGTCGGCATGATCCGTACACACTCATAGTGATTATGTTTGAGATTCTGGGAATTATTTTGTTATGATAACATTGGATACATTATTTTTTGATATTGTTTTGATGATTAAAAGTGTGATTTAAAAATGAAAAATTGTTTGGAAAATTTACGTTGTTACAGATAGCATATGTGAATGTGTTCAAACCCTTTCATAACTTATAACCATATATCCGAAGGTTCAAACAATTCCTTGCCATTTCTCACAATTCGAACCATAAAAAGGGATGTCGTAATCATATTGCGAATTTGAGAATGCAATTATCACAAGTACTAACCATAATGATACTTATATTATCTTTAAAATCTATTAGCGAAAGTGTTTCCTCATAATCATTCATGAATTAGAGAGAAACCTTTTGTCACCTAGATTTTGTGGTGTACATGTTCCCTTCCATGTGAATCTAGCATTTCCAACTCACAATCATATGATAAGGTTTATTACAAAACCAAAAATCTAATTTAGTTTTCTTTTCATGGACTGAACTTTGCTTATTCTTAATTTCCTGCCTTCTAGCAGCAAAAGAGCCTACCAGTGCTTCCGCTTTGTTAAGAAGCTCACCCATAATGATCAATGTACTTTCACTGACTAATGTGCCCTACCTTTTGCAGTCAAATGAGAACCATAAAACTCATAAGCATTGCCAACTCAACTATAAGGTGCACAGAAACAAGAATATGTCAACTTAACACGATAGGTTATCAACCTCATGTCGTGCACTAGTGATAACTAAAAGGTTTATTCTTGATTGACTCCTGAAAGTTTTCAAGATCAATAAGACTCCCACTTACTTCTTGACATATAAGTTTCTTTCTTCAAGGAACATTCCTTGACGAGCTAAAACAAATATCAAAAAGTTAGTGTGGATTATCGACAAGAAACACTTCATTGAATTGGTCTTTGTTTTAACTAAAACATCACAATTTCCAATTCCAAATGTGCTAGAGTAAGAAAACATTATTACTCCACATTTCATGAGGTGTTATAAACCTACTTAGTATAAAACAAGTTTTCAAGATATGATCTTTAGTAACTAGAGCATGGCTCTTAAACTTGAGTAGAAACGAAGTATGACTCATCTCTCGATTGAACCATTTCAACAATATCCGATTCCTCTTATTAGTCAAAAAAATGCACTAAGATATTCTTCGAGGATCAATTGTGATATAGTTCCACAATCATTAAGATGATCACAAAATACAATACTAAAGTACTCTCCTTTCTTTTCCGATTGGAGAAACTTTTATCTTTCTGCCTAATTGATTCTTCTTATTCGTTTTACTACTCTTTGAAAACCTTTCCAAAATATTAGAAATATGCTTCATCTTATAAACACAACCATATGTACTAAAGCATCAGTAAATCATGAAGAATAGCATTTTCATCCTTTGTGGTAGATTTAAATACTCCATATCAATGGACTAGATCCATTAGTCCTTCACTCTAACTCAAATAAAACATGTGATCAATGAATTGATCATAATTTTCCAACTATCAAGATTCTCATGCATCACACAATTCAAATTGAATGACTCCAAGTTTCTATCCAAATGATACTTGGGTGATGAGAATTCCTTATCACATTAGTCAATTATGACAATACCATAAGTGAAATAGTAAGAATCAAATCCACAATTAATATTTGTTAATAATAGAAATGTAACCAAAACTTTCATAAATGTCATTGAAAGATATATAAAGTAAACCAACTATATAAACCAAAATTTCACTTTTATTGATAATAAACAAAAAATAGGAACTTGTCCTTACAATGTAAAATGAAAACAATGTTTCTAGAAATTTCCTAAACATTCTATTAAATTATCATAACTCCTACGTAGTAGCTTCCAAATCTGATCATTTGAACCATGCGACCGAAATCCATCTCTCACTCCAGATTCAACTCACTCTTCTTTAGTTTCCTTATTTCTCTTAAATCCTACAAAATATCAAAAGGTGATCATCACTACATCATGTATTAAGAATATATGAATAGTAACTTGTTAAAACAATGGAGTTAGATATTGGATGTACCTGAAGCAGAGTCATATGTATTGACTTTACCATCTCTAAGATCTTTCAGGTAGTCTGGGTAGCTTCGCAACCAATTTGTATTCAATCGGCAATATAAACATATGGACCTTTTAGGGTTAGCACATGGAAATATCTCAGAACTAGCCTTTCTCTTTACCATACGATCAAATAGGTTGACCTTTGCCGATCCCTTTCCATTAGGAAGAGAAATCTTTTCCGGACCACCATTGTCACCATTATCAATGTCCATTGAAAATTTGGAATTAGATCCTTCAAACGCCTTTGCATCACTTGTGCTTTTAAGCATTTCTGCTTCAACAACAATCAACATATGTGTCAGATCAATTAGGGTCACATCATGGTCACTCATATAAATGTCCACAAAGAACTGACTATATGACTCAGGAAGCGAAAGTAGAACCAAATCAATGGCCTGCTCCCTTAGGAAAATGACACCCATCCTATCAAATTTGTCAATGTACGATTTCATTTCCAGAACATGCACACATACAAAATTCCCATCTTGATGTCTACTCACCAATAGGGCTTGAGCAGTTTTGTATCTTTCAACTAGTGACATGGGGAAATTTATATGAGGAGGAGGAGCAGGAAGAGCATGATCTCCATTTCCACCATTGCTCGAAGAAAGGAACATACTTTCACCTTGATCAGAATGTGGAAGATCATCTTCAAAAGGTAGAGGAAAACCATTTTTTTTTCTGAACTTGACATCTATAATAGGAGAAAAGAGAATTCAAGTTAGTTTATTTTAATCCTTAATTATTAACCCATAAATTTTAAATTAAGGCTAGGATCCATATTTTCGATTCGAACTTTGAAAAGGGATACCGTAATCAAATTCGAATCTATTTTAGGTAGGTAAAGCTTTTACCAATTTCAATCTTATGAAACTCCTAGATCTTTTGAGATTCATTGAATATAATCAATGGCATTTTTAATCTCGATTATGCTCTCACTTTTGTGACTGGGATGCTGAGGATCACAAACGAGATGTGAAGAACCATGTAAATTAGCTTGGTAATCTCGATGTCATTTATCATCTCATTTTAATGTGCTTGTTAACCACACGCGCTCCATTAATCAACGACAAATTTCAAGACACCCATTACCACCCTTTATTAGTCCCCCATTAGTGTGCCGGTTAACCACACACGCTCCACTAACGACTCGTAAAGTGTAATGTGCAATTTCATGGATTAACATACAAATTCACATTTTTCCTAAAGTAACTAAGAGTGGGATTTTAGAGAATAGTTTAGTTACTTGTGACATCCCCAATTTCACGGCCACAAAAGACCAATTTCGTTTATGCTTTTTAAAATAAAATCAGAGTAATCATTTGATTAAAAGTGTTGCGGAATTTGTTCCTATAACCAAACATGATAAAAATTTATCAAAACCTTTCTTTAAGAAATATATTTTTATTTCATAACAAAACCTCGGGATGTCATGTTCCGATACAGATCAAAAGCATAAACAAGACATTATAAGCCTTACACAGTTATTTACAACTACTGGCCTATAATCCAAAGTCACTCATCATCATCATCCGACTATGCTCGGAGTCCACTACCTGTAATATAAAAAGCTGAGTGGGTCAGGCTTGGAAGCCTGGTAAGTATATAGGGTTTTCAACCCACAATAAATAATAAACTCTTTAAGTTTATCAATCAACAAATAATTTATTAATTTCATCCACCTAAAACAACCCTATTTACCCATACCCGTTATCCTTACCTTACGTCCCTAAAACAACTATCACACGGGACCTAGCCTAAGGATTTTCATTAGGGGTGAAAACTTTGCTTTGGGGGTTCCTCAGCAATTATGTCAAATAAGGCAACCTACATGGTGACAACACTGCTTTCCTCAACAATTTATGTCAAACAAGACAACCTAACACAAAACGACCAATAAAGTGACAACATTGCTGTCTTCAGCAATTTATGTCAAATAAGGTAAACACCGGGGTGACAACATTGCTTCTCCCTTAGCAATTTATGTCAAATAAACAACCAAAATAGGTGACAACATTGCTTTCTTCAGCAATTTATGTCAAATAAGAGCACCTGACATAAAGCGATCAGTATGGTGACAACATTGCTTTCCCTCAGCAATTTATGTCAAACAAAACAAACACCTGGATGACAACATTGTTTTCCCTCAACAATTTATGTCAAATAGGCATGAAGTCACATTGTCGCCAAGGTTTATACAACAGGCACTAAGTCCATAGTTGCCAACATACTAAATCCATAGCTACCAACGTACATCTATATTGTACTAAATTCATAGCTACCAACGTACATCTATACTATACTAAATTCATAGCTACCAAAGTACATCTATACTGTACTTCTATCCCCTCATACTTTAATTACCCATATTTACCCAACATATTTGAAGATAAAATATAGATATACATTTTAAATCATTTTAAACATGTATAAAACATTCATTTAACACCCATCTCGAATAAACAAACAGCATATATACACATAGCACGTATTTTATATAAAATACTTCATATCTATGTGTAAGATGAAAGTGACTACACACTCACTTGATTTACTGAAAACCGGGCAGCAATTCGTTTCCTAAAACGATCGTTTCTAATAAAACCGGGAGTTTTATTGAGAAACCGGGCTCTGCAAAAGTCGGGCTTCGAAACCGAAAAGATAAATTTTCCGGGCTTCGCGGGCACTTTGTGGAGTATTCCAGGCTTTACAATCGATACCGGGGCTTCGCGGAAGGTTAAGGTGAAGAAAATATGAAGAAAGGGGCTAAATATGGCAATTTCTTAAAAATACCCGAGAAGGCTCGCAGCCTTCTATTTATATGGTGAAGCTTATGTTCCAAGGGCTGAGAGTCTTCTGATCTGACGGCTGAGAGGCTTCGCAGGGGGGTGGATCGCACGAGGTTGCGCATGGCTCGCACATGGGTCGCACCTGCGAGGGCTCGCTAGCAGCTTCTAAGTGGACCGGAGTCTACAGGCGCACATGCGAGGTTCGGAGCTAGACTATGCGAGGCTCGGAACACGCGGCAGGCATTGCGAGGCTCGGACGGAGAGCTGGCTGCTTCGGATTGGGCCTCCTCCTCGGTGACTCAGCAGGACACGTGTCACATTCTAAGCGAGGGTGACGTGGCAAAGTGTGACTATGCGAATTTTCTCGATTTTCGCGCCACAACTTCTAAAATCCATAACTTTCGCATACGAGCTCCATTTTTGACGTTCTTTATATGCACGCATAGCTAAAATTACGCTCTACAACTTCCTTTTAGACTTCGTCGGCTAATTTTGAATTTAAATTTTATATTATTATTTTTAACAGACCGGGACAGGAAATCCGTTAAAAATTCATAACTTCTTCATCCGACGTCTGTTTTCGTCAGACTTTTTACCGTTGTGCTCCAAATGACGAGACCTTCAATTCTCGTTTAGGTTGTGTCGGCTAAAAAATTGTTCGATCTAAAATTCGAGTTTTTAGCTGTCTACTGCTAAGCTGAAACTTCAAAAAATCATAACTTCCTTATACGAAGTCAGATTTGGGCGTTCTTTTTATCGAACTTCTCGGTTTAACGAATACTACGACTTTCGTTTAGATTAATAAGGCTAAAAAGTAGTTTATCGAAAACTCACTTTTTACGACATTCAACACTGTGCCGGTTTTGTCGCGAAACTTCGACATGTCATAACTTCTTCGTTACAACTCGGATTTTGGCATTCTTTATATCCCCGAAATCCTTGTTTCGACCACTACAACTTTATGTAAAGATATCAGGCTTATCTCACACTTTAATTTTGATGCTTATTTTTATTCTTAATTAATTAAGCCCTAATAATTAAGCATAAAACACATAATTCACATAATTCCTTTTCATTTCTTCAAAATGAGTTACAAAGGTTAACCTAGACTATCACCTCAATATAAATGCCTAGGCTAGAAACAGGAGTGTTACATTACTTTATATCATTATAGTTATTAATGATAATTAATTTTCATATCAAACCCGTTTAGCTAACGACCCTCCACCATACAAGAGAGCGGTGGGTAATAATGGATACCCAATGGCGGTCATTTTATAGGTCGCTTCCTTAAACTCTCCTTATAGTATGACTTCATGAATGAGGCGTAATAGTGGTTCGACTGACGTTTCTTATACATATTGTTGTATTAGTGTCTAAGCCTGTAACTATATTAGGTAAGTACTTGATCTGGTTGTGCATGGTCCTTTTGGGTTGCCTTCACCATAGCAACTTGACAGGGTGATTTATGGAGAGAGAGAAGATATTATGGTTTATTAATACATTATAAGAATAATATATGAAAAGAGAAATCATATTATTTAATTAATAATTAGTCATAAATTTATTAGGAATTAATTTGGTGACTAAAAGAGATTAATTGAACAAAGGGGACTTAAACTGTCAAATGTCTGATAGTTAAATTTTGGGCTGGGAAACCTAATGGATTAAAGGGGTGAACGAAATTACGATGGGAGCCCATCATATTTTCGTCCATGGCATGTATTCCAGAAGGTTCCATGGGTTGCTTTGGCTTTAAGTTGTCCATTAGGGTTTTGACTGAAACCCTAGCTGCCCACAGTATAAATAGGACCCTATGTATGCAATTTTCGGCCACTAGTTTTCTTAGAACCCTAGAGCCGATTTTGTGTGCCTCCTCCCTCTCTCAAATACTACCCTCTTGCTTGTTGGTGTTTGTAAGACATTAGAGGAGTTACACTTATGACTCTAAGCTCAAGAAAGAAGAAAGATCAAGAGTTCTTGAAGAGGTTACATCTACAATGCACTAAGCGAAAATTTATTCAAACAATTTAAATAATTAGGGCACATGCAACCTAGTTTGATATATATCTTTCACATATACAACTTATTATGAATGGCTAAGCTATAAAACTTTCCTATGAACAAACTAATTTATAAGATAAGAAAACTAACCTTAAAGATTGTTATTGTAAATAATCTTAAATCCTTACTTGAAAACCTTTGGTACCAAGCGCCACAAGTGTTGCGCCTCTAATGGTTCACACCCAAAGCAAGCAACTTACGATTATGGAGAGAGGAGAAGAGAATTTCGGCCAAAAATCTTCCCAAAGAGTAGGTCATGAAATTGTGAGGGTTTAAGGCCTTTTATATAGGTGAGGTAGCTTAGAGCCAAAGCTAGGGTTTAAGTGTGGAAACCCTAATCCCTTTGCTTGGTGACCAAGAAACTCATGAGCCTCTTATCCAGGATGCCTTGGAAGAAAATTCTAGGCCCTTCCTAGAAGTTTTCGTCCAAACCCTACAAGGAGGTTCTAGAGCCTCTTCCCGCAACTATCAATAAATTGCCAAATAGCCCATACACTTTTTATTAATTTAATTAATCCCAAAATTAATTCCAATTAATTTCTTACTAACTATTAATTAAATATTATAATTTCTAATTAATATATTATTCTCATAATATGTTAACAAATTATAATTTTTCTAATTTATTAATCCAATAATAAATTATCTCTCTCTCTCTCTCTCTAATATAATCATGTCTAATTGCTTGCTTTGAGGGAAACCCAAAAGGAATGTGCTACTATCAATTCAATTTAATAGCAATTATAGTTATGAGCTTAGACACCTAATCCAACACTATCTTGATTGGTTTAGAACCTTAAGTTTCATGTTGATATATGAGAACAAAGAGTATATTCTCGAAAATGATGTTCCAGAACTTTGAGAGAACGCTACCCCAGATGAAGTTACTGCCTATAACAAACATTACGATGAATCGACCAAGGTGGCTTCCCTTATGTTAGCGACTGTGACATCCCCATTTTCTCGACTAGAAAAGACCGATTTTGTTTATGCTTTATAAAAATCAGATTACTTCTTTTAATAAAAATGTTGCAAAATTTGTTCCCAGAAAAACATGATAAATGTGTTATGAAAGCATTTTTGAATAAATGTATTTTTATTCCTTTTAAAACCTTGGGATGTCATCATCAATATTAAAACATAATCATAAACAGAACTTACATTCATTTACACTAGTGATCTACATCTTTTTTAAATCTCTCAGTGTAAAGAAGCTTCGTATCGACACCTATGATATAAATAAGCTTAAGTGGCTCAGGTTGGGAAACCTAGTGAGTACATAGGGTTTTCAACCCACAATAATATAATTATTATGTTTAAACATCAAACAATCAACCCAATTACCCATCCCCATTATCTTCTTTACTCTTAAGGATCTACCCTAAGAATCATCTATCTTGCATCCGTTCATTTCGAAGTCCATTACTTCCAAGGTTTGTATAACAGGCACTAAGTCCATAGCTGCCAATGCTTATGCGTAAAGCACTAATTCTATAGCTGCTAAAGTTCATCCATCGGGTACTAAATCCATAGCTACCAGTGTTTATCTAATAGGTACTAAGTCCATAGCTACCAACGTTTATGTATCAGGTACTAAGTCCATAGCTACCAGCTTTTATCTAATAGGTACTAAGTCCATAGCTACCAACGTTTATCTATCAGGTACTAAGTCCATAGCTACCAGCTTTTATTCAATAGGTATTAAGTCCATAGTTACCAACGTTTATCTATCAGGTACTAACTCCATATCTACCAGTGTTTATTCAATAGGCACTAAGTCCATAGTAGCCAGGTTTTAGAGTACACCGGGTGAACACATCGTTCACAATAGGGATGAGATTTAGAACCAAAAAACCGGACCGGAACCGGAACCGTTAGAACCGGAATATATAGAACCGGTTCCAGTTCCGGGTTTAAAACTTGGCTTTATCCGGGTTCCAGGTAATCCGGGTTTGGGTCCATCGGGTCCAGGTAAACCGGGTCTAAAAACCGTAACGGGGTTTTGGAACCGGAACCACTTTTAGGGTTAGAACCGGTTTTTTGTGAAATATTTAAAAGATGCATATCTCATTCGTTTCAACTCCAATTGACATACGGTTTTTTCCAACATGTAATTTAGAGTTTGCACATGATTTTAGACTATAAATTTGTCATTTTTAGTTTTATATTCATTGACTTACAGTCCCCCAAAGTCGATATATCAAAGCTGGAAGTTTTTAATTTTTCAGTTTTTTCTATTCGGTGAAAGTTTTAGAACATGCATATCTAATTTGTTTGAAGTCGAATTGATGTGTGGTTTTTTCCAACTTGTAGTTTACAGTTTGTACATGATTTTAGACTATAATTTTGTCATTTTTGGTTTAACATTCAATGATTTACAGTCCTTCGAAGTCGGGATATCAAAACTGAAAATTTTCAACTTTTCAGCTATTTGTTTTTGTACTTTGTATTATGTGAAAATGTTAACACATGCATATCAGATTCGTTTAAAGTCAGATTGACATGCGGTTTTTTCTAGAGTTTATTTTAGAGTTTGTACATGATTTTAGACTATAATTTTGTTAATTTTGGTTTCATATTCAGTGAGTTACAATCCCCTAAAAGTCGGAATATCAATATGAAAATTTTCAAAGTTCAACCCACTAAGTAGTAAGTAATTACCAAAAAATTCTGGTTTTTCTGGGTTTTCCGGTTCTAAACCCACTTTATCCGGTTCCAACCTACCCACTTTGATGCTTCCGGGTTTTCCGGTTCTAGACCCACTTTACCCGGAACCATACCCGGAACCGAACCGCAACCGGTTCCTATATACCGGTCCGGTTCCCGGTTCTACAAAATCCCGTTAACCGGTTCCGGGTCTATCCGGTCCGGGTTTGGACCCACTGTCAACCCTAGTTCACAACACCTACAGGTTGCGAGTCTGCTAGTGTTCCACTGGACTGTCTAGAATAGTCTGTGGTTGTCATCCATACTCTGCTAGATCACAGGGTCATCGTTGGGTCATCGCTTGGCTCATCACTTATATATCCTCGTTCATCATTCATCGCTCATCATTTATCTCATCTCTAATCTACCCATGTTTTACCCAACATATTTTGTAGATATAAAATAAATATACAATTTAAATCATTTAAAACATGTATAAAATCGTTCATCCAACATAGATAGCAAGTATACAGATCATATGAACATGTAGCACGTAATTTATATAAAATACTTCATATCTATGTGTAAGATGAAAGTAACCATGCACTCACTTGTCAAAGTGATGATTCTAAATTCGGGCAGTGCTTCGCTTCTAACGATTGTATTTTCCTTTGACGAAACCTAACATTATTATCGCTAAGTTTTAGTCTAATCTTTATTGCGACTAATTATTAGTCTAGATTCATCATTAACTCAAAGTCTACTTCATGATCTATAAAGTAAGGAACAACCAGGTAGGATCATATTAGAGGTAGGGTCCGTTTGGTATACGAATTATACTGTTTGGAAATCCCGCTTTAAACACCTCACTAAATCACATCCTAGACATCATCCCCATAAGTAGATCAATCAGTATAACGACTTGGATTCAATGATAAATCATGTTTATAAGTTCATAATAGCGATAATGAACTTAAACATAAGTTATACTTAAAGTATGGTAAGCATAACTCACTTACAACGGATTTTGTTAAAAACTGAGTTTCGCTGGAGCAGCGTTTCCGAGCCGAAAATCTCTTCTTCTCGGATCCGCCGGGCGCTCTGGGGCTTCTGCTTCGTGCTAGGGAGGTTCCTTAGGTTTTCGGGGGGTTTCGAGGCTAGAGAGAGGCAAGTGATGGGAGGTGTGAGGAAGAATGGAGGCTTCACCTCTTATTTATAGGGGGCTGGAGGGTCACTCACGTCATGAGTTTTATGATGCTCATGTCGTAAGCCAACTTGGTCTCCAAGTCTGAGCCTGGTGCTGACACGTGGCATCGCACACAGGGTGGAAATCAACCGATTTTCAAGAATTCATAACTTTCGCATACAAGCTTCATTTTCAATATTCTTTATATTCACGCGTAGGTAAGAATAAGATCTACAACTTTCATTTTGACTCTGTCGGCTAATTCTCGACCGATCTTAAATTTAACAATACGAGGAGATTATACTGTTAAATGTCCGCGTAGAATTCATAACTTCTACATACGGACTCTGTTTTCGTCTGTCTTTTTGCCTTTGAGTTCATATTAATGAGATATTTAACTCTCATTTAGCTCGCGTTGGCCAAAAACCGCTCGAACTAAAATTCGAGTTTCGGGTAGTGCACTACTATGCCAAATCTTAGAAAATTCATAACTTCCTCATATGAAGTCAGATTTGGGCGTTCTTTTTTTGTATGTTCTCGGTTTAATGTATACTACAATTTTTTTTAGATCACTAAGGCTAAAAATTATTCTATCGTAAATTCACTATTTACGTTTCCCGATGTCGTGTCGGTTTTGCTGTAAAACTTCGACGGGCCATAACTTCTTCGTTATAACTCGGATTTCGGTGTTCTTTATATGTACGGAACCCTTGTAACATATACTAAAACTTGGTTAAGATTAATCCTTCTAAATAATTTTCCATCAAAAACTCATTTTTGATGCTTATTGTCTCTAAATTGACTAGCCCGAATCTGCGGGCGTTACAACGACCATGGCTTCTGGTATCTAGAAGAATTTTGAAAATTGGGGCGCTTATGACATAAATCAGTAGCCCTAATCTAGCATGCAGTTCTCAGAATCATATATCAGGCATAAATGGCATCCTCCTAGATCCTTATCCCTAATCTAGCATGCAGTTCTCAGAATCATATATCAAGCATAAAAGGCATCCTCTTAGATCCTTAGCCCTAATCTAGCATGCAGTTCTTAGAATCATATACCATGTAACGTAGCATAACAAGTATGGGTATCTTGGGGAAAACTTACTTAAGCTCGGCTGGTCGCACGCATCACACACCTTGTTCTTTCTTAAATTTCCTTGATTTTAAATTTCAGAAAACTATTCTCTTTGTGAAAAATCTTTTAGTCCCTCGGTTTGAGTCCAGACACCCCCGAGGGTGTATCCGAATCCCTCAAACCAGGGCTCTGATACCAACTTGTAACATTCCAAAATTTGAGTCCAAAAATTTCATTTTTGATTAAGTGATTTATAAATTAGTTTATCAAAACATTGCCAAGATCATGTCAATACATAAAACCATAATATCATGTCTCAAAACCAAATCATCTTGAAGTAACGAAATATCATAGTACAATCTCAGAAAACACTAAACGGAAATCATGTGTGTATGTGTGATGTGCTGCTACACCGCCAACTCCTTCCCCTTGAACGAAGAGGTACCTGAAACCAAAACTGAAACTGTAAGCACAAAGCTTAGTGAGTTCCCACATCATACCACATACCATACAATCACATAGCATACATACTGTAGGACAATTCCGGGGCGCCCGTCCTACCTATGTCAAGCCATTTTGGGGTGCTGACCTACCCATGTCAACCTATTCCGGGGTGCTAACCTACCTATGTCAAGCCATTCTGGGATGTTGACCTACCCATATTGAGCCATTCTAGGGTGCTGACCTACCCATGTCAAGCTATTATGGGGTGCTGACCTACCCATGTCAAGCCATTATGGGGTGCTGACCTACCTATGTCGAGCCATTCTAGGGTGCCGACCTACCCTCCGGTCTATCTCAACCGAACACGGGGACTATTTCACCCCTACTACTAACACATAATATCATATCATAATCATGCTGTCAGACATATTTGGGGTGTCCGACCTACCCATTGGTCCTAGCGACCGAATCGGGGACTAGTCCCCTTCTACTGATACTATCTCACATAACATAGCAACTAGCAAACTAGCATACTCACATATCTAGCAATCTAGCATACTCACATATCCAACAATAACAGGCCAGACAATTATCACAAAGATAATCATCCCAACAAACAATTACTAGTGGGTCGGCCTTGGTGCCTTAGACCCACTTCTACTGGAAGGTAACTTACCTCGACGTCGTGTAGTGTCTGGACTGTCCTTGGCGTGAAGGTTGGCTTTCCTCGACTCCTCAATCCCTACACGACAACCTTGAAGTCATCAAACAAAACATACAACCCTAACCAGGGTCAATACAAAAACCAGGCAAAGTCAACGTTGGTCAAAGTTAACACCCAGTTGACATGACTCGCCGAGTTGGTCTACCAACTCGTCGAGTCCATACTCCACTAACCCGATCCAACACCAACTCCACTCTTCGAGTCTAGCAAGAACTCGACGGGTTCTCCTTCATTCAAACCATCGGAACTGTAACACTATGGAAATTTACAACCAGTTTAAACTTTTCAAAAACAACCCATATTCATTAAGTTATTACAAAAAGGTTTTCAGTTCATTTATTATCAAAGTATCCCAGAAACATTAACATAAAACTGAGGAGTGGTACGATCATACCTTCGCCTTGCCACGGTCTCTTGAAGTACCTGAAACAATACACTGAAACTGTAAGCCCAAAAGCTTAGTGAGTTACCCCCAAAATACCAACCACAATACCACACACATATCATATCATATCATAAACAGAACAGCTATGCATATCAAGTCTACAGTGTCACTGGTCCGCCTGCACCAAGCCTTCAGTCCACCCGGTCCACTCTCTCTCCGAGTCTACAATATGACTAGTCCGCCCGCACCAAGCCTTCAGTCCACCTGGTCCACCCTTTGAGTCTACAGTATGATTGGTCCGCCCGCACTGGGCCTTCAGTCTGTCTGGTCCACTCTCCGAGCCTCGGCATGTCTGGTCCGCCCTCTTGGGGCCTTCAGCCTATCCGGACCGCTCGCCGGGCCTTCGGTCTAACCGTTCCGCCCTGGGTATGTTGGCCTATAGCACAAAGCAGGACATGCTAGTTCCGCCCTGGGTATGTTCTCCTTATTACTCTAAAACGTTACATGCTAGTTCTAATATCGTAATCATACGCTTAGAATCCTGAACACATAAGGTTTCCAGATCCGGTCGGCAACAGGCCATAGATCCGAACAAATAACAGCATATAAGGCATTTTTATAGCTATAACATAAATCATTTAGCACATAAAACATTTTAGGCCCATATTATCTCTAAATTGACTAGCCCGGATCTACGGGCGTTACAATTATCTCCCTCTTAGGATGATTACGTACCGGAATCATCAACGAAACAGGACTCACATGATGACTCCATACGTTATCTCTTAATCCTAAGTAATAACTATAACTTTGATGTTTCTTCGAATGAGTATCTAACTCTAAGACTTCCTGACTGCAGGCGGTGTCCGATCTTGGACCCGCTCTCTATCTCATGTTAGACTTCCAATCAAGATCTTGATGTCGCGATCTCAATCTTTATTGGAGACTCCTTTTTTTAACAAACTTGAGATAAGTTTCTTCCTTCGATTATCATAATAGACTAATGGGTCATGTTCTAATGACCTCTCATCGTATGATGCATCGCTTGGACTCAGGTCTTTTAGAGTCAAATTCCACAACAGACTATACCTTCCTTCATGTTCTAACCACATCTTAAAAGGTAGCATTTCTAGCTACAAGCAACCTTTCATGATACCTCTACTGATCGCTTTTTATTTCAATCTTTCGTCTTAAGTCAGATTCTACCTCGAACTTGATTCTCTGAACCACATAACATACTCAGTGTAGTCGGAGTCAAATTGATATGACCACTACGGTCGGAATAACAATCATCTTCTTGGTCATTACCGAAACAATGGTAACGACATACATGAACAAAACAGAATCAATTACTAGCTTCTTGGTAACCTTGTGACTTTCCCCGATCGAAGCGTGAGTCCTGTGCTTCCGGTAGTATATGCATCTACTACCTTTCACACCGACTCATACTCATCCCAAGTATTGTCTCGTAGTCCCCAAGTCCTAAAATATCAAAACAATTTAACACATACGGGTGTGTCCAAATAATCATAAAAATTTCCCTAGACTCTACTAGGACTTCTTCCATGCATATCTTTAATCATCAATTCTGCTTCAACTCGGTTGGTGATGGACATTCCAGATGATAGGAAAACTTTAGGAATTACACCAATCGTCCTATCATCCCGCCAATTAAATGTGTACATTTCAGATGTACCGTACTTCTCTAGACATACTGCTATTTTATCAGACGTATTCTAAAGGCAAGATACCTCTCTTATGATATCTTCCGATAGGTATCATTCAGTATCGTAAGCCGTCTCTTTTCCTCTATTTTCTCAGTTTATCATGGTTCACATCACTTCCTGAACTTCTGCCATTGTGATAGGTTCGGGTGCAGGCGCAACGACCGATGCATGACCCATCACATTGTTAGGCTCAGGTTGTCATCTTCCTCTTGTTTTGTACACCCAAGCAGACGTTCGGTGTACCGAGACGAGAATTTAAGATAGGAAAGATCTTATTTACGATAGACGTATAAATCTCCTTATTACTCTAAAACGTTACATGCTAGTTCTAATATCGTAATCATACGCTTAGAATCCTGAACACATAAGGTTTCCAGATCCGGTCGGCAACAGACCATAGATTCGAACAAATAACAACATATAAGGCATTTTTATAGCTATAACATAAATCATTTAGCACATAAAACATTTTAGGCATTTTCCTAAAATAAACTAGTGCTAGTGTCTAAATTATAGCAGACACTCATCTCACAATCATCGCTTAACATTCTAAGTTTAAGTCTAGAAATAAATCCTTATTCCTAGTTCGCTTAAACTAATGCTCTGATACCAACTGTGACATCCCCATTTTCACGGCCAGAAAAGACCGATTTTGTTTATGCTTTATAAAAACCAGAGTACTTCTTTTCATAAAAATGTTGCGGAATTTGTTCCCAGAAACACATGATAAATACGTTAACAAAACATTTTCGAAGAAACGTATTTTATTTATTTTAAAACGTTTGGGATGTCATCGTCAATACAGAAACATAATCATAAACATAACTTACTAGTGATCTACATCTCTTTAATCTCTCAATGTAATGTGACTTCATGACAACACCTGTGACATAAATAAACTGAGTGGGTCAGGTTGCGAAACCTGGTGAGTACATAGGGTTTTCAACCCACAATAATGTATTTATTATGTTCAAACAATCAAAAAATCAACCCAATTACCCATCCCCATTATCTTCTTTACTCTTAAGGATTTACCCTAAGAATCAACCATTCCTCGTTCATACATTCCTAAGGATCATCCTAAGGAATCGACACGAAGTCCATCGTCGTCGTGGTTTAGGCACTAAGTATGCATAGTCGCCAGAATTTATACAACAGGCACTAAGTCTGCATAGTCGCTAGGGTTTTGGCACCAAGTCTGCATGATCACCAGGGTTTAGGCATCAAGTCTGCATGATCGCCAGGGTTTAGAGTACACCGAGTGAACACATCGTTCACAACACTTACAGGTTGCGAGCCTGCTAGTGTTCCACTGGACTGTCTAGAATAGTTTGTGGTTGTCATCCATACTCTGCTGAATGACGGGGCCATCGTTTGGGAAAAGGATTCTCACATTGTTCACCTCTCACCCTCACCTCGTGGTCTATAACACCTCTCAACTCATCGTCCAACTTATATTCCATCTATTACATCTACCCATGTTTTACCCCAACATTTTTGTAGATATAAAATACATATACAGTTTAAATCCTTTAAAAAGTGTATAAAATCGTTCAACTAGCATAGACAGCAGGTACTCAGATAATACACAAACATAACACATAATTTATATAGAATACTTCATATCTATGTGTAAGATGAAAGGGACCATGCACTCACAACATGTAATATATATTAAATACTTCATATCTATGTCTAAGATGAAAGTAACTATGCACTCACAACACGTAATATATATTAAATACTTCATATCTATGTGTAAGATGAAAGTAACTATGCACTCACAACATGTAATATATATTAAATACTTCATATCTATGTGTAAGATGAAAGTAACTATGCACGCACCTGAGAAGGTGGTGACTCGGTAATCGGACAGCGCTTCGTTTACTTTAAAATAATTTCCTTCGACGAAACCTAGTATTATTACCACTAGATTTTAGTCTAATATTTACCGTGACTAATTATTATTATTATTATTATTATTATTATTATTATTATTATTATTATTATTATTATTATTATATAAGCGTTTAAACAATACTTTTCAAACACTATATACGGACAGGGGCCAGACATAAAACAACCAGATTCTCCGTACCGCGAGTAGTTAAAAATATATTATAACGACACTTAAATAAGTCATAATAATAGCTCAAATATTTATTAAAATTTTATAATAACAATACTAATTTTAAATATAACCTATATTTAAAATAGGGTAAGCATAACTTATTTACAAGAGAATTTTAGCTAGGAGTCGGGCTCTGCAGGGGCAAAACTTCGTCGTTGAATCTTTCTAAGAAAGATTCGTGCAACGCTTCAGCGCTCACCTTACTATACTAAAAACTACAGAAAGAGAAGTCGAATCACGAGGGACCGAAATGCTCGGGGGATAAGGAGAGAAAGACTCTTGAATCAAGAGAATAGTGCAAGAAATATGAGAGCACAAACCTCTTATTTATAGTAATTGAATTTACAAAAACTACCCTCCATAATTACTTAATGACCTTATAGTTATATAAACAACTAAACACCCTTTTATAATGTTATTTTAAATAAATTTAATGATATTTGTACCAAACTAATGTCGAAAGAACTCAACATTAGTCTTATAATGACCGCATTGTCGATACCTTTCTAATGATATATACATATGTATATATATATATATATATATATATATATATATATATGTGTGTGTGTGTGTGTGTGTACGTATATATGATTTATACTTTATTTTAATATGTAAATATGCTATTATAATCTGTAACTCGTTGATACGAACTTCGTTTTTGACGTTCTTTATATCCACGCGTAGGTGGAGACGTACTCTACAACTTTCGTTTAGACTCTGTCGGCTAATTTTTACTTTATTTTTAAAGTTATATTTTTAACAGGCCGGGACAGGATTGGTCCGTTAAAATCTTATAACTTGTTCATCAGATGTCCATTATCATCTGTCTTTTTATCGTTACGCTACTAATAACGAGATCTTCGATTCTCATTTAGTTTGTTTCGGATAAAAACCGCTCGATCTAATACTCGAACTTCGGGATGTACACCGCTGAGTCGAAACTTCGAAAAATCATAACTTCCTCATACGAAGTCAGATTTGGGCGTTCTTTTTATGGACGTTCTCAGGTTAACATATTCTATGACTTTCATTTAGATTACTAAGGCTAAAAGACGCTCTATCATAAATTTGCTATTTACGTCTTCGCGGTGTCGTGCCGGTTCCATCGCTAAACCTCGACGGGTCATAACTTCTTCGTTATAACTCGGATTTCGACGCTCTTTATATGTACGGAACCCTTGAGACATATTCTACAACTTGGTTAAGATTATTTATTCTAAATAATCTTTTGTCGAAAAGTCATTTTCGACCCCTATTATCTCTAAATTGACTAGCCCGGATCTACGGGCTTTACAATATAACATCTCACAACTAATCAAACCGATCCAGCATATAGCATAACATAGCAAAATCCTAACCAGGATACCGACCTAACCGTTCACTAGCATAACATCATCCTATATACCAGGATACCGACCTTAACCATGTCTCCAACATATACCATCCTAACTACCAGGATGCAGACATAGCAAAGCAATAACATAACAACAACCACCTGGATTTCCATCCGATAAAGGTCCGACCTTAGTGCCTTAGACCCTATTGATATAGTGAGGATAACTCACCTGCACCTTCCGACTTGAAGAAATAAGACCACACTGCTCCGACCACCAGCACGAACTCCACCACTGAACAAAACCAATTAACCAAAACCAATAAACACCAATAATTACCAAAATACCCTTGGAAGTCGAACTGGTCAACCCTTGGTCCAAGTCAAAGTCCTCAGTCAAAGTCAACCTTCCTGGTTGACCCTACTCGCCGAGTCAACCCGTTGACTCGTCGATTTCCTATGCTTAGAAACTCCTATGCCACGACTCAACTCGCCGAATCGCCCCAAGACTCGTCGAGTCTAACAAGCTTTGAGTCCCTTCCCGCTCAATTCACCGAGTCATCCCTTGACTCACCGATTCACAGCTCAACCAGAAAAGGTTTGGATTCCACGACCAGACTCGCTGAGTCCAAGGCAATCTTCAACAGACTCGCCGAGTTGTTCTTCCAGCTCGCGGAGTCCATGCTCATCTTCATACAACTCGTCGAGCACACCCATGTGACTCGCTGAGTCTCTTTAGTTCTCATTCCATACAGAGGCTTTTCAAGCCATGCAGGTGTTGGATTAGTGTCTAAGTCCATAACTATTTTGGTATGTACTTGACCCGATGGTGCATGGTCCTTTTGGGTTGCCTTCACCAAAGATACTTAATAGGATGAATTATGGAGAGAAAGGATTAAATATGATTTATTAATATATTATGAGAATAATATATTAAAGGAGAAATCATATTGTTTAATTAATATTAGTCAAGAATTAATAAGAATTAAGTTTGTGGCTAAAAGAGATTAATTAAACTTAAGGGACTGGAATTGTAATTATAAGATAATTGCAATTGGGCCATGGATTACCTTATATTATAAGGTTGGACGAATTCTATGGGGAAACCCAATAGAAATCGTCCAAGGCTTGATAAGGAAGGGGTCCATGGGTTGCTTAGGGATTAAGCATCCAAATTAGGGTTTCCTTGTTAGATAACCCTAATAGCCTCACTATTTGAAGAACCCTTATGCCCCAAAAATGTGGGGAACTTGTTGATTAGGGTTTCTACATGTTTTGGGCAGCCTCCTTCTCTTCTCTTCTTCATCCTCTTGCTCTTTGTGTTTGTGAACCATTAGAGGAGTGACATTTGTGACTCTAAGCTTTCTAAAGTCATTACAAGGAGGATTTGAGATTGTTATTGCTACATAACAATCAAGGTATGATCTCAACCCTAATTTATATGTTATATTGATTATCATGTACTAAATCTAGGGTTTATAGTCTTGGATGAATTGCATGTACAATAGAGAAACCTAGATCCAAGCATTAGGGTTTGTATGAGCACATAGGATGTTCTTATGGCTAAAACCCATCAGTAGGGACTCAAATCCATAGATCCACTCTTCTACCGCCTAACCCTCACATAAAGTTGCAAACTTTACGTGAAAGCAAGGAGATATAATCTCAAAACACTTCTAGGGCTAGGGTTAAAAACAAAGGCTTCACCTATAACTCTTAGACATGAACTTTATGACCTTTTGGGCCATCACAAGTCTAGATCTGAAGTAGCAACTTCAGATCTAAGCCTCAAACTCGAGATAGTTCCCAACAAGCTAATGAATCCCAAATTAACCACCATTCATGAATCAATAATGAAATAGCTTAAGGAGGAGGTTCCTTACCCCTGAAATGTGCCCAAACAGAAGTAGATTTCAGATCTACCCAAGCCCCTTGATGATGGCCTCCAAATCCCCAAACTTCTTACACCAAATTTCTCTTCCAAGCTCTAATTCTTCATTAATGAAGTCACACACACGAGATGAGGGTTTCTGGATCTCAAATGGGGAGCAAAGAGGCTGAAGGTGGGTTATAATGTGCTTTATATAGGGCACAATCCCCGGATTAGGGTTTTCTCCCTTCAGCACCAACTCGTCGAGTCCAGCTGCCGACTCGCCGAGTTGGTCAATTAACACATGACCATAATCTCGACTCGACTCGCCGAGTCTATCCATCGACTCGCCGAATCGACCTTCCTTATTTACACTAAGAACCCTGAACTTGCACTTCTGAACTCGGGGTGTTACAGGAACCATCTTCATCCAACTCGCTGAGTTCTTCCTTGAACTCGTCGAGTTCATCTCCCTCATAAGAATGTGTCCAGTCTATGACTCGTCGAGTTGTATGAACAACTCGTCGAGTCCATCTTCAAGGGTTTGAAGATTGCCTTTGACTCACCGAGTTTGCTCAAACACTCGTCGAATCCCATGATTCCCAGGCCCCTTATGGGCCTAAACAACTGAGGGACTTTCCATCCTATCATCTGGTGCTTCAACAGAAAGGATTTGGTGGTTATTACACCCCGATTCGCCGAATCCCAAGAACGGCTCGTCGAGTCTATCCTTGACCAATACTATAAACTCGATTTAAATGGGTCTTAACACACCAAAAACATAATTAAACATTAAAAAGTTAATAATTTTTTATTTTATAACATTTATAGATCGATACTAATAAATTTTAAAGACAAAATTCAATGTCACAAAATTCATCATGTTAATCTATAAATACCTTTTTTTTGTCTTGAAGATAAATAAATGCTAATTTCTATAAAGAAACAAAAACAAAAAGTAATATTTATATACTTTTAAATAATAAAGAATCGTTAAAAAACTTTAAAAAATAAAAAATAAAATGTATTATATTTATGCTTTCCCAATGCTTGTTTGTTGTTTTCCATATTTACAAACTTATAGGTTTGCAAATGTCGAATATTATCTATGTGGTGCAGCTGTTTCTTTTCTTTATGGAGACATAATTGTTGATGTATATGTCATCTATCCTGTTTTAATAGAATTTACGAAGTCTATTGTTGTAATGGTTGTTGCCAATTGTATCTAAAATGTTCTATAAAAACCTTTTATTTATTAATTTTTTTGTTTTTGTAAACATACGTCATGTTTTAATATGAAATATTTCAATCAAAATATTATATTTCTAAAGACATTAATATTTAAATAAAACTATATCAGTCTTTATTTGAAATATATAAGTATAAAAAATTCATTATATAAGAACTAAATTTAGAAAAAAAAAATCATTGACAATATTGTATACTCATTATAAATTTGATATTTCATATATGAATTATTATTTTATATTTAATCATTTAAATTAACCGGTAAGTAAATAACCAAAAATTAAATTTAAATATTGATATACATCACAGTCTAACAATTTTAACAATTTTTATGTAAAAAATACTAAAAACATTATATCTTATAAAAAGTTAAAAACCATATTAGGTTTTTCATAAAAAGGTCGATATGAATTTTTATTCTTTTAAATTTTTGTAACGTGTCAAATATAAAAAATAAATAAATAAATAAAAAATAAAAAAATAAAAAAATTGCAAACTATAATGTTTTCTTGTAATATCTTTAAGATGATATTATATGTACAAGTTAAAAATAAAAATAAAAATAAAAAAATCTAATGCAATGTATAAAAAGCCAATCACTCAAAGTTAAATCTGATATCATATGTTCAAATGAATTTAAAGGCAAAAATGTATTTACTAAAGGCATGTTCGGCACGGAGCGTTTGAAAGCTTCTAACTTCTAGCGTTTGATAAAACGCTCCGTTTTGAACAAAAAAAATCTTGTTTGGCACTACAAGCTTGTAACGTTTAATTTAAACAAAACGCTCCAAATCCAAATGTTACTTCATGTAGCGTTTAACAAAACGCTACAAGCTATCCGCTACCCGTTACAGGCCTATCGCTAACAGCTAATTTTGCCGAAGACACTCTAATTGTTCATTACTTAAGAATCAATATTTGGAAATGATAACTTACGGTAATCTCATATTAATTTCTTTTAATGGTTAGTCATCAAGAAATCCCTTTTGAGCTATCATTTGTTCAATTATTGTATTTATTTTTTGATAAAACTTAATCATTAATTGCTTTCATATAAATTACTTGTAAAAAACAATATAATTTATAAGAATGAAAAGTTCTGAACAAATTATAAAATACAAATACGTAACAATCAAATCTCATGATAATTCTTTCTGCATATTTTAAAACTTAATTAATTGACCGAAAATAAAGCTGATAAGTTGGTTTAAAGATTTATCAATAAATAGTTTTTCATATATATATATATATATATATATATATATATATATATATATATATATATATATATATATATATATATATATATATATATACTAGTTTATAACAAGTCGGAATAACGGATTATAAAATTAATTAAACTTTCATAATAAAAAATTATAATTATTAATCAATTATTTTAAATAAATTACTAATTAAGAGATATATCAAAATTTTAAAGTAATTATAACTTCAATTTAATATATAATTAGAAATGTAAATTTAAATTTTGAAATAAATTGTCTAATATATCTACATGACACATGACATAATATTAATGAGGAGTTGTATTAGAGTGACACTTGGCAAAAATATATTAAAACTATTTATTTATTATAATAGGATATATATATATATATATATATATATATATATATATACATGTCTATTATCTATTAAAATTTATGTATATATGTCATTTTTTTCAAGAAAACATATAAACTTATTTGTAATACTCATAATTAGAGGTCATTTAATATTTTCAAATCCTAACCTAGTAATTTCCATATTAAAATTACATTAAAAAATAATCCTCCAACTCTTTGAGAATACTTTATTTATAACTTAGTAACTTTCATATAAAACATTATATTTGTCATTTTAGGGTCATGTTTACACTTTTACTGATTTCAATATGAACTTGAAGTCTTGAACAATACTTGAATCCTTAAAGACTTGTTTTTCATAAATTGTAATCAGAAATCATTATTGTTTCTAGAAATATATTCATAAATAAACATGATTAAATAGCATGGTGATCGATTAGATCATGACATATCAACAAAATAAGTGTTTACAAAATTGAAACTTGAAACTAGATTAACAAAACTTGCCCATGGTCTCATTTCAAATCGAAACTAATATCAAAAGTCTTATTTTCTTTCCATTTGAAGCCAACTTGAGAAGGCATCTAGAGTTTTCATGTCTGCTCTATAATGTTTCTGCGTGAACTCAAGGAAAGTAGACCATGTAAAATCTGGATACATCCTCTGATTGTTGTATTTAACCAAGGCTTTAGGCGATCTCACAACTTTGTCCATTTTAGGTGAAAGAAAGAATGCGAGAGATTTCCTAGGAGTATTGCTATTAACCACCGCTCTATGTAAGCAACTCTTGTATAATCCATTTGATAGTGCCTGGAGAACAAAAACACTTCTCTATGTTAGTGAAAACAAGCTTAATCTTGTAATATTGCAAACTTCAAGATTCGATATTCGTTACAACAAAGATGATTAAGCTAAAGTCAGTGATCAAAATCAAATAGCAAGTGAATGTTGTTTTGTTACTAACCATAAATGTATCTCCGATGTTGACAACAAATGCATCAGAGCAAGGAGCAATGGAGTGCCACTTTTCGTCGACAAACACTTCAAGCCCACCAACGTTGTCTTGATGAAGAATGGTTAGGGATGTCGGATCACAATGAGGACCGGTTCCAAGAGTTTGATCAGGTTTTTTGCAAGGAGGGTAGTAGTTTAATCTCATGATCGAATCATTTTCTTCATAGAAATCCCTAAAACAGGATGGGTCTATTCCAAGGCTCATCCCTAGTAGCTCCATGATATCAAGAGCTAGTTTACTCATAGCTTTAGAATATTCTTGACAAACCCTCCTATATGAATCAACAATAATGTCAAAGCTAGTTATAGAATAAAATGGAATTATTTAAAATATGTGAATCTTGATGTTTTTACACGTACCCAAGAACACTCTACTAGAATTATGGAAAATAATTCAACTTGTAATGCAAGGGAATTTTAAATTAGGCAAGGAAAATTAAGATTCACGATCTTTAAAGATAAACGAAGAAAAAAGTTAATTAAAAGATGGACCAATACCCGAATTCACTAAAATCTTCTCCCATTACATTTAAGAAGTAATCATGTACTATGTTCAAGCACTTTGGATCTGCGGAATACCTAAAAGAAAGTGTTTCTTTCCATGGAAGTTTAGAGGAGAATCTATTAGTGAAACTACTAGCATATCCACAATATTCACCAAATTTTCTTTCAGCTTTTTGCTTCTCCGAAAGTGGCATCCCAAAGAACAAATTCATAATCCTATGGACATCATTTATTAAATTAGAATCAACACCATGATTATAAACTTGAAAAAACCCATGTTCTTGGCACGCAGAATGGACTAGACGACTTGCATTGGATGTTGCAAGTGGTTCGCCGGAAATAAAGGCTTTTAGGTCGATTGGAGGAACATAAAGTGGTGGTGATGGTGGTTCAAGGCGGGGCTTTTCATGGTCCGGCCACACAAATTGTGCAGGAATATTAGTTTCATTTTGAAGAATGGACGCATCAAAGACTAAAGGGTTTGTTTCTTTTGAGGGTAATAGTAATGGTAAAGATAGAATAAAAGGAGACATCTTCATCAAGATTCAAAACTAAATGATGGTATAATTATGTATGAGTTGTGTGTGTGTGTATATATATATATATATATATATATATATATATATATATATATATATATATATCCCTCCTCCTCCTCCCCTTTCTTTCTCTCTCTCTCTCTCTCTCTCTCTCTTATATATATATATATATATATATATATATATATATATATATATATATACACACACACACACACATACATACACACTAGTTCTCATCTCATTGTACGTTTTTTATATTTGAATAAACAATACATCATATTTCAGTTAAAACACTTCTTTAATCATATATGACTAGACCGTGTATATTCAGTTTTATTCATATGTTAATAGAGATTGAGTTTAATATAAATCTGATATACGATTTATTAACATCTAAATAAAACATATAACAAGAGCTTAAATTATATATATCATAAAATGTCAAAGAATTTATAATTGAGATTTATTCTAGTGTAGGTTGTTTTATATGCTAGTATAGGTCACAATAACATTGTAACCGTATTTAAGGTTTACCGTTAGAAATTTTTATGACCAAGTGAGAAAAGTGAAGGAGCAATGATTTTCTACGAGTAAATTGTTTTTTTTATTGGAAATATTTGAATCATATATAAAAAACCTGATTTAACTCTTATATCGTTGTTTTTTTTTCATTTATAAGTTTTTTCCTATAGCTTTAACTAATTTTCATATCAAATGAATGATAGAAAAGCCATCGTACCAGATTTTGTCAGAAAATTATATTATTTCGTTTTCTTCCTTATCATACTAGGGAGGCCCTTGTTTTGCGACACTTCTTTTTGATAAAAAAAAGGTAGTGAAGGGACGTCCGAAAACCCTCAGTTTCTTGACAAGACTTATGGGTCCCTTTTTTCCTTTCGACAAATTTATTTATGGATCTCATATCTCTCACTTCTTCAGATTGCTTTTGTTTGTCTATTTAGTACGAGACAGATTACTTATTATAATATTCCAAAAGAAGCTTAAATTGCAAATTTTTAATTATTTGAAATAAACAATCATAATAATCATTTTGAAAACCCGTACTACTAGACCACTAGTCAATATTCCAAAAGAAGATTGGGCCAATTGAGGTGCTACTTTGTCCCCAAAGATGGTCCATATTATGCGATACTCTTGTTATTGATTTAACAATTTTATTACAGAAAAAACATTATAAATTGTCTTTGGGTTTTTTTTTGAGATCTGAAATTTAGTATCTATGGTTTAAAAATATCATAGATGGTTTCTGTGTTTTCAAGATTTTTAACGATTGTTTGTTATTGTTAACTCTGTTAAGTTTTGAAACTATTTATGATGTTTTTTTTAAAAGAAAAAATTAAATATAATTATTTCATATATATAAAAGCTCTCTCTCTCTCTCTCTCTCTCTCTCTCTCTCTCTCTCTCTCTCTCTCTCTCTCTCTCTCTCTCTCTCTTCCAAAAAATCCTACCCCATCTTCTTCTTTTAAACTCACCCTTCTAATCTGCAATCTAATGAAAAGTTTGTACCCTCCCTCCCATTCCTCTCTCGCCGGAAAATACACCACCGGAAAACACCCCTACACATAAACAGTAATTAAAAATTCGCAAATCGACTCCAAGAACAACAAATAAAACCAACGAAGAAAATATATATACGAAAACGATATTTGTAATGTATTTATAGTAATTTCTATTCAAAAACTTTTCAAAAGATGTTATAAGATTTCCAATCAACATTTTTCAATACAAAAAGTAAACGAATCTACAACAAAAAAATCCATTAGAACCAACAACCAACAGACAAAAGCAAATCCACGTTTGAATTAAATAAAAAACCGCTTGCAGTAACCACCGGAGCTCCGACATGTGCTTTCGCTCCTCTCACGGTGACCTTCCAACCTGTCGCCACCATCGGAGGAACATTGTTAGGATTCAATGGTTTTGAAATTAAATAGGTTGAATTCTTAATATCGTAATCGATTTATTTACGTGTGTGTAGGTTTCATCTTGGAAATCGATATTTGTATGTTCATCCCCAAAAATCAATTTTTATGTGTTCTAACATTTGTCTCCCAACCCCTCGATGGAAACACTTGGCATCATATATGTTCCGACAAGCTACCACCAACCTGCATTTGTTTCTTCTCCACTAAAGGCTTTCTCTTGCATTACATGCATCAGCTCCTTCCTCGTTTTGAAACCTGCAACTCAAACCCCCAATCGAGCCTGATTTGTATATTTTCGCCTCTCCTTCCTCGTTCTGAAATCTGCAACTCAAACCCCCATCATTTATGATTCTCTATGTGTGTTTCACGATCTCCACCGTTGTTTTGGTTGAGAGTAGCTCTAGATCTCAGTATCATCTTCAGGGTTTATGCAGCCTAACCCATTATACAATCGTGATTTGGGTTTCTCTTTTTTTTCTCATTTAGAGGTTCTGTAACACCCCGAATTCAGAAGACCTAGAAAGGAAAGGAAAACCTCAAAAACAGAAGGCGACTCATCGAGTAGGTGGGGTGACTCGACGAGTAGGGGCGTATTTCGGGTCGCGGGTTAAGTGACCGACTCGGCGAGTTAGCCAGGGTTTGGGAAACCCTAGATTCGGGATTTGGTACCTTATTTAAGCATCTTATTCTCCTCTTCTTGGTTCCATTTCCAGCCCCCATTGTCCAGAACTTAACCCACGAAACCCTAGATCATTTTGTGAGTGTGTGAGCCATTCTTGAGTGTTTTGGTGTTTTTGGAGGCTAGAAGAAGAAGAAGGAGAGTGAAGGTTCAAGGAGAAACTTGTAGATCCGACAACACCATCTCATTTCTATCATTTTCTGGTAATCAAGTCTTCATCTTGACTTATAGCTTCTTAGATCTTCTTATGTCCACTTTATGAGAGTTTTGGTCCATGGAGCTTGATCTATGGGACAAGGATGTCCCAAGCAAAGATCCTTTTAGATTTGGAGTCCCTAAGAGTGGTTAAGGCACAAAGGTGCAAGCTTTATGCCATTGGGACCCTCATGCAAGCTTTAAGGAGTTGTTATGGCCTTATAAGCCTCAAAAATATGCTTGGAAGAAAAGGCAGAGACTTTATGTGTCATCCTAGTGTATATGGCCTAAATCTATGTTGTTATGCTTTGGATTGGAGTAATAAGAGTTTTTGGACATAGAGTTATGTCTTAAGGAGACAGGGTTTTAGTTTAACCCATTAAGAAGGATTAGGAGTGGGTAAAGTTGGAAACTTTACCCTCATGAGGTCATCTTCAACATGTAGACGAAGTTTGGGGTTTGGATCTAAAGCGTAAGGGCTTAATCTGTTAAGATGACCAATCAGACTGAGGAACTCGGCGAGTCCAGGGAGGGACTCGACGAGTCTAAGTGAATTGTCCCATTTTTGCTATGCTGGAACTCAGCGAGTCCGAGTGCTGACTCGACGAGTTGACTCGATAAATCGCAACCTTGAGTAGCCAGTGAACTCGGCGAGTCAGGGTTTGACTCGACGAGTTGGATCGCGATTTCAGGATTTTGACTTATTGGACTCAGCGAGTTGGGTCAACTTGGGGCATTGACTATGACCGTTGACTTTGAATTTGGCCAAGGTTGACCTAGTTATACTATTGAGGGTATTTTGCTCTAAGTGTTATTTTGGTATTGGTAGCTCGGGGAGCCGAAGGATTAGCAGTTTGGGGAATTTCCAGATAGCAGCCAGAGGGTTTCAGTAGGACTCCAGCAGTGCAAGGTGAGTTCTCTTCCAGTAGGAACGGGTCTAAGGCACCAAGGTCAGCCCGTATACATGATACGTTAGTAGTTGAGTGTGGGCGGGGCCCGTATCTCGTTATTATCTGAGTATAGATATCAGTCAGATTATTGGATTGCTATATTGTAGTCTGTGTGATTCCTGTATGTGTTGTTAGGAACGTGAGTGTGAGTGGAGCCTGTATCTCATACTAGATGAGTGTGGGTGGGGCTGGTATCTCATAGTAGTTGAGTGTGGGCAGGGCCCGTATCTCATAGATAGCTGATATGGTACAAATTTATATGCGTAGTACTTGTATATATTTTTATGACTTGTTGAGTGTGGGCGGGGCCCGTATCTCATAGTAGCTGAGAGTGGGCGAGGCCCCGTATCTCACTAATAGCAGGAGTATGGACGGGGTTCCATAGCTCATCAGCAGCAGACCAGGGGCGGGGCCCAAGTTAGACGAGGCCTTAATACAGTAGAGTATGTGTTCTTTATGTGTGAGTATGTGATATGTTTGTATGTGCATAGCAACGAGGCCTAGAGATAGGCAGGGCCAAAGAGAGACATATCTGTAGGCCGGGTGGGCCTGATGAAGCGGGTTAGGCCCAATGTTTGCAATCTATGATTATGTATGGTATGCGGTAGATTGGGGGAACTCACTAAACTTCGTGCTTACAGTTTTCAGTTTTGGTTTACTTCTGGTAGCGGAGAGAAGAGCTCGGGATGACTGTATGTCATATACACCGAGAAGTTTTAGCCTGGGATGTTTACTCTGATAAAAGATCATGTTTTGAGATGATACTCTGATTTGATATAACGATTTTGGTTTATGAATGAAATGGTTGATAATTATGGGTTTGATTAATGATTAAAACTAAATTTTTGCTCATGATTTTTGGGATGTTACAGGTTTGGTATGGTGATTTGTGAGGTCTAAATATTTAAGTTACAGATGAATGGGGATATTTGGGGGTGACGCTCTTCGAAGTTCAGAGAGAGAGAGAGAGAAAGAGAGAGAGAGCTAAGAGAGAGCTTTTATATGTGAAATAATTATATTTATTTTTTTAAATAAAAATAAGAGAAAACACCATAAATGATCCCTATGGTAGTGAAATGACGAAAATGCCCTTTAGTTAACGGACAAAACTTAATGGAGTTAACAATAATGACCAATCGTCAAAAGTTTTGAAAGCACATGGACCATCTATGATGCTTTTAAACCATGGTGACTAAAATTCAGATTTGAAGAAATCACAGAGACCATTTATGATGTTTTTTCTTTATTATATTTTGTTTACAAAATATTTAATGTGAATTTGTAACATAAATGTGTATGAACATACAAATTACCAAAGATAATTTCGTTAGTTATTACAAACATCTACTACTACTACTACAACTAATAATAATAATAATAATACATTCCTCGTTTATCTCATCAATATATGTAATTTATAGTCACTTTATAAGTTACTAGTTTATAACTCGTATAAACCACGATTACAAAATTAATTAAATTTTCATAGTAAAAAATCAAAATTATTAATCAATTATTTTAAATAAACTATTTTGAATAGATTATTAATTAAGATATATTTTTTAGTTATATAAAATTATAAGCATTGAATAAATACATAAAAGAGTAAATTACACGAGTGGTCCATGTGGTTTGGAGTAAATTGCATGTTTAGTCCCTAACTTATTTTTCTAACTCGGATAGTCCTTGTAGTATGATTTTGTTGCGTATTTAGTCCCTATCAAACATAAAATGACTATTCTGCCCTTATATATTTTTAATCTTCTATTATTTACTTTTTATTTTTCAAATTTAAAAAAGAAAAAAAAAGTTCACCTAAACCCACCCCCTATGTTAGCTAAATCAGTTAACATCTGTATCTCTCTTCTCTACGACATTAAAATTTAAACCCTAAATCACCTAAGAAGCCCCCTTCCTTTATCTGACCGTCGCCGCCCTTCCTAATCGAACAATTGCCGCTGTCGTCGCCGATCCACGCTTCCCATCCACCATCGCTCGATTCTTGTAGCATCTACTACCGATCCAATTTTCCACCATCATATCGATTGTGAAGATCAAGATGATGATGTTTGTGTTGGATTAACGCGCAGAGCCACAAGTTTCGGCCACAACCAACCAATAATGGTTAATCTTGTTTTGGAATAAAGCAAAGATGGGAATTGGCGGAGGGTTTCTCGAGAATTCTATTTCTTTGTTTCTGTACGGCGGTGGGTTGGATGGATTTGAGTTTAAAACGAGAATGCCGATAAATTTTGTGACATCCCCGTTTTCACGGCCAGAAAAGACCGATTTGGTTTATGCTTTATAAAAATCTGAGTACCTCTTTTAGTGAAAATGTTGCGGAATTTGTTCGCAGTAAAACAAGATAAATACGTTATCAAAGCATTTCCGAAGAAATGTATTTTTATTCATTTTAAAACATTTAGGATGTCATCGTCAATACAGAAACATAAGCATAAACAGAACTTACATTCATTTACACTAGTGATCTACATCTCTTTAATCTCTCAGTGTAATGTAACTTCGTATCGACACCTGTGATACAAATAAGCTTGAGTGGATCTGGTTACGAAACCTGGTGAGTACATAGGGATTTCAATCCCACAATGTTATATCATATATATAATTTAGAACTCACAAAATATACAATTTCACCATATATATATATATATATATATATATATATATATATATATATATATATATATAAGCAACTCTTACCCCACCCCATTAATCCTTACAATGAGACTGTCCATACTCCCGGACCTTAAATTTTACCTCTTACTTAACCCATACTCTCGGATCTAATTCATGCTCTCAGATCAATAATTTTGTCCATTCCATAATCTCGGATTAGGGACAAGTGTCTATGTGTAAATCCATTCTCCCAGATTAACGATGAATGACTATGTCCTATCCATACTCCCGGACCGAGGACGACTGACTATGTCTTAATCCACACTCCCCGACTAAGGACAACCGACTATGTCTTAATCCATATTCCCGGATTAATGGCAGTTGACTACGTCCAATCCATACTCTCGGACTAGGGACAATGACTATGTCTAATCCATGCTTCCGGATCAATGACATATACTAAAGTTCTATTCTCTGAGTATAACTCACTCGTACTCGTAAGAAAATACTACCCAATATTCCTCATAATTAATATAGGTTTACTCTTTATCCTAAATCATCATATATAATCATGTATGTTCTTTAACACGTATTTCAGGCAACATCAATTAACTCGCACATAAACACATAATTAATACTTCAATCAATACTTGTATTAAAATCATGTTCATGAAAGGGACTATGAACTCACTTGATAAGGTGGTGACTCGGTACTCAGACAGCGCTTCGTTTACTTTAAAATAATTTCCTTCGACGAAACCTAATATTATTACCACTAGATTTTAGTCTAAAATTTACCGTGACTAATTATTAGTCTTGTTGTTGTTGTTGTTGTTGCTGTTGTTGTTGTTGTTCTTCTTCTTCTTCTTGTTGTTGTTGTTATTATAAAAACGTTTAAACAATACTTTCCAACCACTATGTACAGACAGGGGCCAAACATAAAACACCGAAGGGCAGGACCATTTTAGCATATAGCACTTCTAAAATCCAACAACCCGATGCGACTCTTTAAACCAGATTCCCCATACCGTGAGTAGTTAAAAAGATATTATAATGACACTTATATAAGTGATAATAATAGCTCAAATATTTATTATAAGTTCATAATGACAAGTATTAGAAATTAATTGTCATCGTACAATGAGTGAGATGGCAAACGAGCAACAAGTTGTGCCGCTAAGCCTTTTTGAATGGTAAAGCTAATTCTTTTAAAGACTACATCCGAAGATCTAGGGGATATAACATTACTATGCATGATTCGTTGTACTCTTTTAAGAAGCTCTACCACATCCGGTGCGAGGAAATCAAACGTATCAAATGATATATACATTTGACGTTCTTTATATCCACACGTTGGTATTTACGAGCACTACAACTTTCATTTAGACGTCGTCATCTAATTCTCATTCAATCTCAGATTTACAAAACTGTATCGAATTTATCGCGCTCGAAGAGTAGGGACCAAGTTTCATCCATATATTTAACATACGAGCTCTACTCTTGACATTATTTATATCCACGGGTAGGTAAAAACAATATCTAAAATTTTTATTTAGACCCCGTCGGCTAATTCTCGACCGATCTTAAATTTAACAGTATGAGGAGATTATATTGTTAAATGTCCGCGTAAAATTCATAACTTCTACATACGGAATCTGTTTTCGTCTGTCTTTTTACCGTTGAGTTCCTATTAATGAGATCTTCAATTCTCATTTAGGTCGCGTAGGCCAAAAACCGCTCGAACTAAAATTCGAGTTTCGGGCTGTGCACTGCTATGCCAAGTCTTAGAAAATTCATAACTTCCTCATACGAAGTCAGATTTGGGCGTTCTTTTTTTGTATGTTCTCTGTTTAATGTATACTACAAATTTTGTTTAGACCACTAAGGCTAAAAATTCTTCTACCGTAAATTCACTATTTACGTCTCCCGGTGTCGTGCCGGTTTTGCCGTAAAACTTCGACGGACCATAACTTATTCGTTATAACTCAGATTTCGGTGTTCTTTATATGTACAGAACCCTTGTAACATATACTAAAAGTTGGTTAAGATTAATCCTTCTAAATGATCTTCCATCAAAAACTCATTTTTGATGTTCATCGTCTCTAAATTGACTAGTCCTGATCTGCGAGCGTTACAAATTTGGTATCAGTTTGTAGGTTTCTCCAGTTATAAATTCAGTATCGGTTTCTTGATTTTGTTCGTCAACGTTCATTAATCTTGAGTTCTTAACATTGCATTTGTTAATATGCCTAGATGAAGGTTGCTTGGGATGGACCAAAAATCAAATGACTTTCTGATGGGTTTGAACGTACATGATTTTTAGGTTTAAATGTATTTAGATTTCTCGGTTTGAATGTTTTTGATTTCTGGGTTTTAATGTATGTTGATATCTTGGATTTTTTTATTTGATTTCTTCTCGTTTTTTCTGGATCTGCTGGATTTGATGGCAAGGTTACTACCGAAATCTCTGTGTTTTTTTTTTAGGTGGGGGTGAGGTGCTCTTTGATGGTGGTCGGATATGGTGGAATTGGTGGTCGTAGTATTGACCGGAGATTATGGATATGGTAGTCTGTGATAATTCTGGAGATGGTGACCCGAGAAGGGGAAGAGATTGTTTTACTAATTTCATAAAATAAATGATAAATAATTTAGGGTTTATTTTAACTTTAATAAATTACAAATAATAAATAATAAATAGATTTTAAAAAAATCATAAGGGTAAAATAGTTTTTTTATACTTGATAGGGACCAAATACGCAACAAAATCATAGTATAAGGACCATCTGAGTTACAAAATAATAAGTTACGGACCAAACACACAATTTATCCCAAACTACAATGACCATTCGTGTAATTTACTCTACATAAAATTATATCATCGTATAATATATATTAATTTTATTATAATTTTTATTATAATGTTATTAATTTAATGTAATTAAAATGAGAAATTTTAATTTTGAAATTTGAAATGAAAAATCAATAGATTGACAAGTGGTATGATATTAATTAAGATGTCTACCAAGATGATATATGGTAAAAGAATAAACATATTCTTTTATTAGAATATGGATAAGAAAAGAGTTTATGAAAAATTATTTTGTTTTAATATATTTTTTTGAATAGAAAATACACACATTCTCTATATATATTATTCATAAACTGCCCTTTTACATTTATAAGTCGTGAGGAAATCAAAATTAAACTACTTTTCGATTGAACATGAAAACTTATTTGATATATATTCTTGAGTTTCCAAAAATGTAAGTAGAGAGAAAGATTTGGTTTGCATTTTTCTTAGAAAATGTATAAAACATAAAATATAACCATCACCGGAAAAGGCATTAATTATATTTGTTTATGCCATTTTGTAGGTCTTGTCTATCATTTAATTATTACAAGTAAAAAAAAATATCCTTATACTTTTGTTACTCTCAATCCTTCTACTTAATTAAATGATAACATATGTTATATTACTATACTAAAATATCATTAAATTTCATTAAATGAGCATTAAATACTACACATGGCACCATTTAATTGGATATGATGATTTATAAGAATAAAAAGTATGAGAATATTTAATTTCTCTTATTACAAAAATAACAGTGACAATGATGATTCTTTTAACGATATCTATAGAAAAAGAAAATAATAATAATAATAATAATAATATAGTACCTTCTTTGTTATTTTCTAAGATACGTGTTTGAAAAAAAAATCACGTGTGTATATGTTCACAACATCATTTCTATGCAATTATAATCAAATAAATCAACAAGAAGTCAATGTTTTAAAAACCTGTTTGAACCGGCCGGTCGAACCGATTGGACCGGGAACCAGAGGAGGAAGCGGTTTAACTATTACCGATTTTACGTTGATTTCTGAACCGGATTGAACCGGCCGGTTTTTAGAAAAACCCGGTTGAACCGGTCAAAATGAACCGGTTAAACCAAATAAAAGTACATGGAAAAAAACCATTTCCATAATAAACTTTGGTGATTTTTTTCAAATGTATTTAGTTTTTTCTAAATAAAAACCTATGATAAATGTTATAATTTTTTTTGATGTGTTTGTATTCATCTAAAACTATATTTTGTTTCGTTATTATACTTTATATTTCTTTTTGACGTATATGGATTGATGTAAAACATTAAAACTTATGGTTATGTGTTATTTTAATATATTTTGATTGATCTATAACTTATTTTTATATGTATTTTTAATGTTTGAACTTGTAAACGTCAAATTCATGATATATATATATATATATATATATATATATATATATATATATATACGTATAGGAAAATAGGAAAAAAGATGAAAATTATAAAAACCGGTTAACACGACGGTCGAACCGGTTAAACCGGAAACCGGTCACCATACCGGTTCAACTAAAAAACCGGTTTTTAAAACATTGTAAAAAGTTGTATTTAAAAAGTTAAAATACCATTATTTTATTTAATATAGTGAATAACAAGGATTTTAAGCCGACTCCAGCCAAAGTGAAATAACATAATATTTTATTGATTTTTAACTTTATAGTTAAAAAACAATCTATACTAGATAAAGAATCTTATTTACTTATCAATATATGATAGGGATAATGACTTGAAAGGGTAACGAACTTTCGACTTTTGTTACATTTAGTCACTAAACTTTTTTTCGTTGTCTATTTGCCACTAAACTATTGAAACTGTTCACATTTTACCCTTATGACCGGCTGTTACCGGTCATAAGGGTAAAATGTGAACAGTTTCAATAGTTTAGTGGCAAATAGATAATGAAAAAAAGTTTAGTGACTAAATGTGAACAAAATCGAAAGTTCATTTCCCTCTACAAAGTTCAATGACTAAATGTGAACAAACTTCCTATTGTATTATGTTTTAGCAAAATTCTTTATTTTTGTTTAATTGTAGCAACATTATTTGTTGATGAAGAAATCTATGAAATAAAAAAACAAAATGTAACATCCGGATTTCCAGGTATCATCATTTAAGTATTTTTCTTTTGAGTTAAGAAGAGAGACTCGACGAGTTGACGCCTCAACTCGCCGAGTAAGGTCGCGACTGATGACTCAGATTAATGAATGGACTCGACGAGTCGGTGAGGCGACTCGACGAGTCCGCGTTGTTGGCAGAAATCCTAAATCTTTGTGCCCGAGCCATATTTAAAGGCACTTATGGCCTTCAATTGCGACTACCATTCCCATAAGTGAGAACCCTAGCGAGCTTGAGTGTGTAGAGTGAGAGAAAGAGCTATCTTGAGCTTTTTGGTGTGATAGATCTGGACCCTTCTAGGTTCAGAGAGCCGAGAATATGAAGCTTTAGTAGAGTAAACCTTGGGGTTCGAAGTTAGGAAGCATTTATGGGATTTTTATGGTATACATAGTTACTTTAATCTTACACATAGATATGAAGTATTTTATATAAATTACCTGCTATGTGTGCATATTATTTGAATACTTGTTGTCTATGCTGGATGAACGATTTTATACATGTTTTAAAAGATTTAAACGGTATATTTATTTTATATCTACAAATATATTGCGGATGAAACATGGATAGATGAAATAGTTGGTGTGTGATGAAATAAAATGATAAGAGATAGGTGATGATAGAAAGGTGGTGATAATTAGGTAAATAGATGACGATGAATATGTGATGTTGGATGAAAGGAGATACCATAACCTTAACCAGCAATGTGGCGATGTAGTCATCTACCAGAGTATAGATGGCGACCACGGACTATTCTAGACAACCCAGTGGAAACACCAGCAGGCCCATAACCTGTAGGTGATGAATTACGAGTTCAGACGATGTTGTAACTACGTATTCATGCGATGATACTCTAACCCCTTACTATGAATTACGAGTTCAAACGATGTTGTAACTACATATTCGTGGGATGTCACAAATTTCGCATGCCAAACCAATGGTCATAATTCACATCAGTGAGAATGGTTTATTTTTTTGTAAAACTAAAATCAGATTGGAAATTTTGATTTTTTATTTTGGAAAATGTCAAACCATTGGTTTTTTATTTTGTTTTTGGTTTTTTGTTTTTTTTTTAATATATTTTCAGGGTTTTGTTTTGTTTTTTTTATTTCATAGATTTCTTCATCAACAAATGTTGTTACAATTTAACAAAAATAAATAATTTGCTAAAACATAATACAAGAGGAGGTTTGTTCACATTTAGTCATTGAACTTTTTAGAGGGAAACGAACTTTCGATTTTGTTCATATTTAGTCACTAAACTTTTTTTCGTTATCTATTTGCCATTGAACTATTGAAACTGTTCACATTTTACCCTTATGACCGGCAACAGCCGGTCATAAGGGTAAAATGTGAACAGTTTCAATAGTTCAATGGCAAATAGATAACGAAAAAAAGTTTAGTGACTAAATGTGACAAAAGTCAAAAGTTCGTTACCCTTTCAAGTCATTATCCCTATATGATATCATATCATATCAAAATTATATAAATTTGTTTGTTACAATTCAACTTCCATTGATCTATATATTTAACAAAGTTTATAACCAAACCCTACTTACAACATTACATTGTAACATATATCCATAAGTAATTTATTTTTATATTTATTATTCAGTTATATTTTATAAAATTCAATTATTGTAAAAGCTTTGTTCATAAAAAATCTGATGCATGTTTACTTTTATAGAATTCATTGAATAAAAAAAAGAACTGACTATGATTAAATTTATTATAAATAATAACGTTAATCCGTAAGTGTCAAACTAATATAATGAAATTTACAAAGAAAAAAAAATAACTTGTATATAAACCGAGTAGTTAGTTTTATTATATCAAGTTTCATCAATAATTTTATTTTATCAAAGTTTCATCGTTAATCTTCCAAATTAACGGTGGAGGGTGGTGGTGGCAGTGATTGTAGGTGGTGGTGGTAGCGGTGGGTGATGGTGGTAGAGATTATGTTTATAAAATAAAACAAAGATAACAAAGTAAAATACCACTTTCTTTTCATAGTAGGAGTTTAATTTCATCATCTTCGTGAAAGAAAATGTTTTCCCTTATTTAATGAAAAGTTTTTTTATTCATGATTTCAATTCTATTTTACAAAGTTGAACCAAACACTGAAATGTGATGAAATTGTATTCATTTTTCCTCAAATTCAATTCAATTCTAGCGAAATAAATGCTTAATTTTACAAAGTCGAACCAAACATTGGAATGTGATGAAATTGGATTATTTTTCCTCAAATTCAATTCAATTCTAGCGAAACAAATGCATAATAATATAATATAAAAAACTTGATTTTGAATCCAAAAGATTCGGTTTGTGACTAGTTTCCAATTCATATTAGTAACCAATAATAAAACCATATAATAAAAAAATGTCTCCCATTCTAGGTATAGTTGCTCCACCATAACATTTCAATTTTTATTTGTTAGTGACATTATGGCAATAAAGTATTTGAAATTTGCTTGGTCAGTAGTCGATGGAATTTAATGTCCAATAAAGTTCTAGAAATCAAGCTCCACTATAAGAAAAATGACTTACAGTCACACCAAAAAAATGTGATCATATGCGTGATATTTTATTTTTTCACTGAAAGTGTGACGGAAGGTGACGCCATCGTATGGGTCTTATGGTCACTTTAAAATATAGTGTCCGTATGATATGAAAACATGTGGCCGTATTATAAAAGCGTGACAAATATGTATGAAATTTTGTTCCTTACATATCCAATATTATAGTGTTAAACTGTTAGTAGTCACATTTATTTAGTAAATGTGGTGACTGTATATCACCAACTTGCGACATTCATGATGTTTTAGTGTAGTTGTTTTTCTTTTATATTGTCACATATTTTAAATTTTATTAAGACTATTGTGTATCTTTTGTAAACATGTAATTACGGTGAGTGTGACCATGTTTGCTAAATGGCCACATGTAATTACTTCCATAAGTGGCGAATTGCTAATTATTAGTCACAAAAAACAATCAATTTTTGTGACTATAACCTATCGTGTAGAGACATACAATTAAGTTAAATACAATCATAAGTATTATAAAGGCACACATTTTGTTAAAATTAAGGACTATTCGGTATCGTATTAAGACTATTGGGTATATTTTAGACACATATAATTACGGTGAACATGTCCATGTTCGGTAAATGGACACATAATTAATGATGTAAGTGACGATTTGCTAGTATTTAGTCTCAACAACAATCAATTATAGTATTTATTTGCCACATAAATTGTTTTTCATGTTGTTATTGTTTAACTTAGTCACAAAAATTTTAGAAAAAAACATCACCTTAAAACAACTGTAGACTCACAATTCTTGTATATTATGGCTATTATTACCCATTTAGCCACACGTTAAAAAATGATGTAAAATAACCATTGTATAATTTTAGAGACATTGAAAATCTATAAAACATGGCCAAATTTATATTAATGCCACAATAATTCAATTTTTATCGTTACTTTTTCTATATTGTAGATATATCAAAAGAATATATAAATGAAAGTAACCAAAACCGACAATATGAAACAATATCAATATTCAGAATTAGATATTATTAATAATTGAAATCCAAATCCATACATTAAATTCGTAATTAAAATACCAAAAAAAATGAAAATTCTACTAAGTGCAAGTATAAAAATATGATAAATAAAGCAAAAACATCATAAACCAAAAACTAGACATAACTAGGCATTCATCTTGTTGGTATTGGTCATTGTCTTCATGAGAAGGCTATTACTCAATATAAAAGTTTCCTTGCGCTTCTTTGAGTTTTGAAGTTAATTGTCTTGATGTGATTTTATATTTGATACATATACCAATAACATTGAAACAAAATTGAATAAATAAAAGACATAATAGAGTAGTTTACGAAGGAAAAAAAAACTATTAATGTATGATTCTTAATCATAGTAGAAACAAGGGAGTTAAAAACTTACTATGTTCCGACAATTCGATTGGTGTTTACTTCAGTTTGATCCACTCCAACAATCCTCAATAGACCAAAATCAGAAATCTTAGGGTTCATATCAAAATCCAGCAAAATTTTGCTAACCTTTCAGATAACGATGAATGATTCTTAATCTTGAATCTTAATGTAAACTAGAAAAAGTTTCCCAATGCTCCGCATAGGTTAGAGTATTCAAGTTCTTCGGACTTCATTGTAGTTTTTTTGGGGAATGAACTAACTCACCATCAACTGTATTTCATCCTTCAAAACCATTTAAGTTGCTTCTTTTTCCTGTTAATCGCAAAGTTTAACTTTAAATTTTAGATACTTTATTGTTTTTATGAATCTATGTCAAAAGAACATGCACATTTTAAGCACTACTGTTGACTATACATAACAATTTGATCAAACGGAAACATTTAAATGAAAAAAGCATAAAATAAAACAAAGTCCATTTCAAAGAGGAAAGAATGAACAACTTACAAGAAGCTGGTATTATTCTGCCTCACAGAAAAGCTATGAACACTTTAATCTGAAAAATATTCAGTCAACTTTGTAAAGGGAAAGTTGAAAACAATAGAACCAAAAGGCCATTTGAAAGAGGAAAGAATGAACAACTTACAAGAAGCTGGTATTATTCTGCCTCACAGAAAAGCTCTGAACGCTTTAATCTGAAAAATTAGGAACCCAACCATCTCTCAACCAATTTAAAATATGTCGAAAGTTCCACCAACCAATCTTCCGTATCAATGCTTCTCAGAAGCTTGTTGATGTGCCTACATAACTCAAATATTTAAAACCAAACACATTTACAAAATTTTTTTGAATAACAAGTGATACATAGAGAAACATTTACACAAATAACTAAAAAACATGTTTGATTTTGCAGTGAAAGTTAAGATAATATCTAATTTTGGAGAGGAATTGAGTAGATCGAATGCAATTCTTTGATTTATAATGAAATTGAAATCAAATTACAAGCAGGAAGATTACTATCTTACCGTAGAAATCAACTGTGGTTGCAGTCTTGCAGATTGACTGAAGAACAACATACTACTAACCCTCCTCCGTCGGAGACTCAACTAAAATTAGGGGAAAGAGGAATTGACCGAGAGCATCCAAAATCAAATTGAACGAAATCATGAAAGGATTGAAGAATATCGAACCTGAATCGAATTTTTGGAGTGAAACGGTCATCGGTGCTGTTGGGTGCGACGGTCTCCAGCGATGGCAATCGGCAGAGCAATCAGCGGCGAGCAATCGGGAATTGCTCGAGGCGTCCAGCTGCTGTGTGTTTTCTTGGACTGATGTGTCGCATACTCACGAGCAACCATACCCACACTCATATACATAATTTGAAGATGAAAGATACCAAATCGATTGAAGATTACTACTATTGGATCATCGGTCTACTAAATCAAGTCTTCATAAATCGCATCATATCCGATTGTTTCTTCCTCCAAAGCGCCGACTGATACATATTCGTCATCTGAAACCCTGATCTCGAAACCAGGTTACCAACACCACCAAATAGGGATTACTGAGCGAGAAGAGAGCAGAGCGTATGAACGGAAGTGGAGATATATGTTCAGAATTTTGAGAGATAAAGGGAGCGAGCAGGGATTTTGAGAGAGCCAGGAACGGTTTTTTTAGGGAAAATCAGGGGGGGGGGGGGAACTGAAGTCTAAATGAGTAATTGTAATTGTATAAAAAAGTTCAAAATTTTTGAAATTTTTGAAAATTTTCAAAATTTTCAAAATAAAGATAAAAATTATCCTAGTAAAATATTTTAGGTTTCAACAAGTTCAAAAAAATAGGAAAATTAATTTAATAATAATTTTCTTACCTTTTTAATTTTTTTGAAATTCGATTAATGATGATAAACCATGAATTACTCTTTAATCAATATATTAATCTGAGCGGTGTAGGGATGAGGTACTGTAGGGTATATGTGCGGACATGGAGTGGTGGGTGGGTTATTGGGTGAATACGACACTAAAAGTTACACAATAATAATAGAGTAATACATATGGGTGTAGGTGTGGGTGTGAGTGTAAGGGTTAGTGTAAAAGTAGCTCGGGAGGTGGATATGTATATGAGTGTGGACGGTGGTAGGGGTTGTTATTAGGGTATACATTGTGGTCGGTGGAGAAGGGTGAACTAAGAATCAACTTCGGTGTGGGCTTGCGGTAATTAAAGTATAGTTATATGCTTCGGGTATAGGTGTAGCTAGGTATGGAGGTGAGGGTATAGGTAGGATAAATGCAGGGTAAGGGTTAGGGTAAGCATGTTGGTGTGGGTGAGAGTATGGACATCAGGAGGGTGGTGGGTGGGTGGTGTTGGGGCAGGGTGTGTGGGTTTGTCATATAAAGGTGGAGGTGAGTTGGAGGTAGGGTGGGCGCCATCGTAGGCTTGTAAGAATGAGTCTTAAGCCCTAAGGCATAAGCGTTAAGCGTTAAGCTATAAGCTATAAGTTATATTCCCTAAGTTATAATCCTTAATATATAAGCCAAAGCCATAAGCCTTAAGCATGAATCTGAAGATAAGGCATAAGTCACATGCCCTAAACCTTAAACCTTAAACCTGAAACCATAATCCCTAAGAAATAAATCATAAGTCATAAGTCATAAGTCATACGCCATGAGGCATAAAGCATAATACCAAAGTTATAAGCCTTAAGCCATAAGTTATAAGCCCTAATCTATAACCCATTAGCCCTAATCTGTAAGCATAAGCCATAGTCCATAAGCCCTAAGTCATAAGTCAGGAGCCCCTCAAGCCATAAGGCCTAAGGACTAAGCCCTAAGCTAACCATAAACTATAAGTCATAATTCATAACTCATAAGCCGTAAGCCATAAGGCCTAAAGCCCTATGCATAAACCTCAAACCATAAGCCTTTAAGCCTTAATTATGTCATAAGAAATAAGACCTAATCCATAAGTCATAAGCCATAATCCCTAAGTCTTAAATCCTAAACGATAAGCCATAATAAGTTAGAAGCCACAAGCATAAGCCTTAAGCCCTAAGCTCCAAATCCTACATCCTAATCCCTAATCCACAAGTCATGAGCCCAATGATATAACCCATAAGCCTTAATTATAAGGATAACCTATAAATCATGTGTGTTTGTGTTGACACGTATTTCAAATTCATGTTGTGTGCCTTACACGAGTAAGACATGAATTTACCCATCTAAACACATATAACACAAGTATAATTTTCATTACACACCACTCGTATATGACACATATAAACACAAAAATATTTTAGAAAATGTAAATTTTCATCCTAAATTCAAAATTAGTAAATCAAAATTTAATGATAATATATATATATATATATATATATATATATATATATATATATATATATATATATATATATATATATCCCCCCTCCCCCTTCCCTTTGAATTTTCGTTTTCCCCAAAATATTTTTTCCCAACCCAAAAAATTTCAAAGACCAGCTATCTACAATTGTGGTTCGTTTCTTCAACCTCCAAATTAACTCGCCATCAAGAGTTCCCTCTCAATCTCTCCCAAATAATTCATGACCCCTCTTTCTCCTTCATCTCTTTCTTCATCGATCTACTCCACCGCATTGTCTTTGGTCTGCCAATCAACACGATCGCCAGTACTCAATCTCTCTATCTCTCTCTACTCCGTCGCTCTTGTCTCTCGCCACCATCACTTTATCTATTTCGCTACTATTCTCTCTTAACAGTGCACAACCCACCACCAGTAATTGGTTTCATCACCACCATTACCTATCCCCTCCGACGAAGGCATCCACTGGTCGACGCTCCCGTCCATCTCTAACACTATCCACCATCGATGCCTCCATTGTCGTTTGGTCGCTCCGTCTTGTCTGCGTGTTTTTCTACGGCAAGTAAGTGAAATTGTTTTTTAAGTTATTCTAAAGATGATGCTTGGTAAACAAATCAATGCCTCTACCTTCATGTATGTGTGTTCGTCTGCAGTTTGATTCCACTGTCGTGTCTGTGTTTGTTCATCTACAATCGTCCTGTTTTTAGGGTTCATTTTAGCAAAGGGTTGGTGTTCTTGTTTACTCACGTTACAACAAAAGATGAACCCTAGACAAAAGGTTAAATCAAGGTTGTTGATCAAGAAAAGTGAAAATTATTTGTTGGGGAGAGATGTGACTATCGAATTGAAGAATGTCTTGATGATAAGAGGAACCCTTCATTCAGTTGATCAGTATCTCAATATCAAGAAAAATTCCATTACATGGTACGATTCTCAATTTTTTGTTATTTTTGTGTTTTTCGTTTTAGGTTGAGTCTTACATTTATCTTAGGAGGTTATGTAGAATTGGATCTTTATTTTTTCCTTCTAGTGCCTAGTGGTCAAAGGCTCATAGATGATTTTAGATTTTGATTGAATATGATCTGTAATTTTCATCAGGTTAATCAAACTAGTCAAAATTTTTGTCATTTGAAACATTTCTTTACAGGTAAGAAGTTTCACAATTCGACCGTTTTGGTCATTTTGACCTTTTTGGTCCATACTTGGAATGCTAGTCAAAATGACCATTGTCGTCATTTTGCTTGGTTTGATTAAGTAAACAGAAAAAGAAAAATCTCTGTTGCCATTTACCATTTCAAGGTTTTTCTCATTTCTCATTTTATGTCTTAAATTACTAATTTGCCCTTGGCCTTATGTAGGTTTTCACATCCTTAACAATCTCCTTCCACGCCCTTCAACCTCTTAAAGTTCATGCATTAAAACTTATAAATTGCATTTTGTGTTTAATGCTTGAAAACCCAAAGTTAGTTGACTAAAGGAGAAAAAAAAATTCTTGGAAGTTTGCTCGGAAGTGCAAGCTAGTAGCTTTCGGTTCTCCTTCGGAAAAATGGTCCATTGGTTGATGTCACATGTTTCTTTTAGCATTAGTATTGTTTACTTTTGATTTCCACACACATAAGCAATTAAAGTATGACTATAAACTACTAATAGTCATACTATAATTATACTTATCAGACATTTTCTATTAAAGCAAGTTGTATTCTTTTCATTTTTAATGGTGTATGATCTGGTAGCAATTAAAAGAATAGATGACAAAAGGGCAATTTGGTCCATTCTTATAGCTCTTATTCAATACAACTATATTTTTATTTGTTTTGTTTTTATTATTTTTATTTTTTTTTTGTTTTTTTAGAAATTATTTCTAACTTTACAAAACTGTCATTCAAATTTTTTTTTATTAATTTATACAACACTTTAATTTAAAAAAAAAAAGCAATGTACTTTTGTAAAAAGGCATGATTGTACTTTTTGTTCATTTTTTATTCTGTCAAATGATGTCAAAGATAAAAATGGTCAAATTTATGAGTCTTCCAGAAAGTCTAAAATTGTCATTTTTTTATATAATAACTTGACCAGGAAACAATTTTAGTTTTACAGCAACAAATTTTCATTTTAAAAAGATTATTTTTTAAACTTACAAATACAATAGGACTAACATAATGAACATTACATAATTATAGTAACATATTCAATGAACGACCCCTAATTATACCGATAAGACATTATTGTTCTTTTATAACTATATTTACATATAAACACATATAATAGTTGTAATCATAACTAAATGCTACCTACACACACAATATTTGTTTCTTCTCAAAGCCAATTCATCATATTTTGACACACATAATAAAAGGTACATGACCATAAATAACCAATACTAACTTGTTTTCTTTTCTTGCGTTAACTAAGTACAACTAGTACAGAACCGCCCTATGGACACACAAATATTTAGTGTGACCATATGTATCACCTTTTAGCTACTTTGTCTGTTATGTGGCTAAAAAGGTATCGGGTTATAGACACACATGCAACTGACTCATGTCATAATACATTTATCTACCGTCTCTCATAAAAAAAGTATGACAATCTTAGTCGATACCTGTGGCTAATTGTGACCTATGGCCTCAGTGTTCGAGTGTGACTAATATTTGTCACATTTTGTATAATTAAGTGTGGTTAAAGTTTTGATTATCTATATAATGGCCACACAACCTAATTTAAATGTAGCCAAAAACAGTCTCTAAATTTTTTTAGTGACCTTTAGCCACACTTTTAATAAAAAGTGTCACAGGCCGTTTTTCGGAAAGTGTGATCGTAGGTCTTTTTTGTACTAGTGCTCATCAAATTAAGTTTTTATTCAGATTGTATCTTATTAATATTTAATTTATAATTTATAAACACATCATCTCCATGCAACAAGGAAAATCAAATGTATCTGTCACACCCCCAAACCAGACGACGGAAACGCCGGGGGTGGAGGACTTCATTTGTAGTATCACAACACATGCATCATAGTAGTCAAAGTACAAACAACCATTGTATTTAAAAAAGTATAAGTATTTACATGTGTTTAATCAATGTATATTGAAACCAAAATCGTTATACAATAGAAGAAGATATGACTTAAAATAGCTCCATCTTCTCAAAAAGCTTGGGGAGTACATGTTTATTATTTCATTGAGAATACAAGTAATTTGAAAAGAGAGTATCAACATAAAGTTGAGTGAGTGCATAAGTCTTTATGTTTGAAAGGATGTCTCTGTATCTTGAATATGAAAACTGTTTTAGAAAATCCCGTATTTTCTGCTGTATATGAAAAGTAGTTTTATTCACATAAAACCGTTCTATTTGTAAACCAATGTTCTGTATTTGTAAAACTTGTAATTGAGAGTGTGCCTGGTTTCACCAGCTGTTATTGAAAACTGTAATATACCATTACACTTTGTATTTTGTAAACTGGTACTTTGAAGATGTACTTACGTTTAGTTGTTTATATATTAACGTATTGTTAATATTTTTTTAATGAATTATTATAACCATATTATGACTGAATGGCCTGAAACAAACACTTTGTAGGCGTTTAAACCGTTGATAACAGTTTTCACTCATTGGCGTGTATGCCTGACTGTAGCTAGCAGTTTGAGTGTAGGGTTGTCAATCCCAATATAGATCTACACACACCTTGTTTCGATCCCCTGACTGGAGACTCTGGTTATAATTATCAGGACTTTAACTTGGTTGTTTAAATGAATTTAAACAACCTGTATTGAATGTCTCATAAAAAGCATATAAACGTTACATGTATAATGAAAACCTAATCATTCTGAAATAAATGATTGATTGTATGTCCGTGAATTTGTATTCTTGACATGTATTTGAAAACTGTAAACCCTTGATTTGTTTTGAATCAAACCTTTGTTTCTTGTAAAACAGTGTATTCTAGTATACTTGAGTCATGAATTATTGTTCTATGTATCATAAATTATATCTATTATAATTTATATGTACTTTATGAATTGGTATTTATCTATTTTTGCATGTAACCCTTTGCTCAACATGTTAGAAGGGTAATTAAACTAATGAAATAACTTTTATATTTATATACATGTTCAATTTTATATATAAGTAAAATTTAAACGACATTCGGACAAATAACTGGTACTATAAGTCCACATCGAAACAAGGAAAATGACCTAGATTGAGTTATTAGTCCTAATCCTTTTAAATCTTATATATATATATATATATATATATATATATATATATATATATATATATATATATATATATATATATATATATGGTTAGGTTCATGTGAGAACAATATTTATTGTGAGAACGTGAGAACACTACTTTATGTTACTATTCTGCTATGAATTTTGTATATACAACGTTATGACATTATTCATCAACAAATATATGAACAACCACACATTAATATTCACATTAAAATTTAGTATGTACAACTTTATGACATTATTCATCATCGAATATATGAAGAGTCACATATTTAACATTCACATTAGAATTTACTAAATTACTACATATATATATATATATATATATATATATATATATATATAAATTTTATAGTAGAATGACAATATAAAATTGAATATATTCATATTGTAATTACTACAATACTATACATATTAAATTCAAATAAGAATAATAGCATACAAATGGTGTTCTCACGTTCTCACAATAAATACTGTTCTCAAATTAACTTAATTCTATATATATATATATATATATATATATATATATATATATATATATATATATATATATATATATATATATATATATATATATAGGTGTTGGTTCCCTTGAGAATAAAAAAAAATTAGAGATTGTGAGATATGTGCATAACCATTTGATTTGCTTATGTTTGATTCTGAAGCTATGCGGTGACATATTTGTAATTATGTTGGTAAGTTATTAAACTAACGCCGTTAATTTATGATTGTGGGGCTATTGTTGTAATTTTACAAAGATTGATATGAATTTTGTAGGCTACAATACTGTAACCGGCTATTGTTTTCTTTTCTTTCTCGATCGAAGTCTCAATTCGAACTCTCAGGAAACCCTATTTTTCTTTCTTTATCTCATTTTGCCCTAGTTTTCGTTTCTTACATGTTATTGAGAAATCAGTAAATGTCTTCAGGAGAAAATATAAACGAAGTTGCATCTTCCTTAATCAAAATGAAAGGTTATAGTGCAAGTTATTTTTCATTTTATTGATAATGTATGTATTTATTAATTAGTTAACTGTCGTTTTATGTTGATAATGGTGTTTTTTTTATTCAGTAGGTTTTTCATCATTTTAACTTGATTTTGATGATTGTCTCGTTTAGAGTTGATATGTCTTTTATTATGTTTGTTTGTGGTGGTTTTTGATGTAAGTTTTTGTTTATATTTTCACAGATAAGGATTTCAAAAGAAACTATGTTCGAAAAAAATTCAAAAATCAGAAAAATATCGAATGCGGTAGAAGTGTTGTTATTTCTGAAGGTACATTTCAAAAAAAAATCATCTATGATTAGAAGTAGAAATAAACATATAACTTAATGTTTGAAGTTATTTGTTGTAATCATAACTGATTTTTTTATTTTTTCAGTGTATTGAACATAACATTTAGTTATATGTTTATTTTTACTTCTAATCATAGATGATTTTATACGTTTGTTTATAATCATTGGTAACTAGTAATGATAAATGTATTTTTATGTATCAAACATGAATATAAAGTTATTTTTGTAATCATAACTGATTTTGTGGTTCTTTTAAGTGGATTGTATATAACATTTAGTTTGTATATTTATTTGTTGTTATGATCATAAATGATTTTATACGTCTGTTTATAATCATTAGTGAATAGTAATGATAAATGTATGTTTTATTTTTTACTAACACTATGTTGGTAATGAAAATTGTAGTTAAAAAGGGGATGTAGATAGCTCAAGCAAGACACGGTCATCTTCCGAAAGAGAGAAGGCGAATGAGGTGCCGCAAACGCGTTCAAAGACATCCAAAAAATCAGTTATTGAACAACCAAAAGTGAAGCTGAGGGTTAAGGTCAAAACTGTAAGTAAGAAACGTGAACTATCTGATGAAGATGATTCAGATTTTCAGCGTCGTCCTGGATCTTCAAAGAAACCAAAGAGAGAAACTAAAGTTGTGAAGAAAGATAAAAAAAAAGCTATTGTTATAAAAGAATTTCCTTTATTGAAGAATAGATGTTCACCCGGGTCATTGTTGGGTGTTATTCAAGGTTTAAGTAGAGAACATAATGATTGTGTTAGGGTTATGGGATTTGAGAGTTTGTTAGTGTAACGCCCGGGTTTCAGGGCTAAGCATTTTTGTCAATGTAATAGTCTAGGTCAACTCTTGTAACTCTTTTTGAAGTAATAAAGATGAAATATTTGAGTATTATGTGAATTATATGTGTTTATTATTTAATTATAAATGTATAATTAATAAAGAATAAAAATGAGCGTCAAAATTAAAGTGTGAGATAATCCCGATATCTCTATATAAAGTTGTAGAATATGTCTCAAGGTTTCCGTGCATATAAGGAACGCTGAAATCCGAGTTATAACGAAGAAGTTATGACCCGTCGAAGTTTCACGACAGAACCGGCACGATACCGGGAAGCGTGAATAGTGAATTTACGATAGAGCGAGATTTAGCCTTAGTGATCTAAACGAAAGTTGTAGAGTACGTCTTCACCTACGCGTGGATATAAAGAACGTCAAAAACGGAGTTCATATGAACGAGTTACAAATTATAATAGCATATTTACGTATTAAAATAAAGTATAAATCATGTATACGTACACATATATATATACATATGTATATATCATTAGAAAGGTATCGACGATACGGTCATTATAAGACTAATGTTGAGTTCTTTCGACATTAGTTTAGTACAAATATCATTAGATCCATTTATAATAGTATTATAGAGGGGTGTTTAGTTGTTTATATAACTAAAATGTCATTAAGTAATTATGGAGGGTAGTTTTTGAAAATTCAATTAGTATAAATAAGAGCCTTGGGCTCTCATATTTCTTGCACCATTCTCTTGATTCAAGAGTCTTTCTCTCCTTATCCCCCGAGCATTTCGGTCCCTCGTGATTCGACTTCTCTTTCTGTAGCTTAGTATAGTAAGGTGAGCGCTGAAGCGCTGCACGAATCTTTCTTAGAAAGATTCAACGACGAAGTTCTGCCCCTGCAGAGCCCGACTCCTAGCTAAAACCCCTTTGTAAGTAAGTTATGCTTACCTTATTTTAATATAGCTTATATTTAAAATTAGTATTGTTATTATGAACTTATAATAAATATTTGAGCTATTATTATAACTTATATAAGTGTCGTTATAATATTTTTTTTAACTACTCGCGGTACGGGGAATCTGGTTTAAAGGGCCGCATAGGGTTGTTGGATTTCAGAAATGCTATATGCCAAAATGGTCCTGCCCTCCGATGTTTTATGTCTGGCCCCTGTCTGTACATAGTGGTTGGAAAATATTGTTTAACGCTTATATAATAATAATAATACTAAGACTAATAGTTGGTCACGGTAAATATTAGACTAAAATTTAGCGATAATAATGCTAGGTTTCGTCGAAGGAAAATAGAATCGTTAGAAGCAAGCGCTGCCCGATTTTGGAATCATCACCTTAACAAGTGAGTGCATAGTTACTTTCAACTTACACATAGATATGAAGTATTTTATATAAATTACGTGCTATGTGTGCATATTATCTGAATACTTGCTATCTATGCTAGATGAACGTTGTTATACATGTTTTCAATGATTTAAACTGTATATGTATTTTATATCTACGAAAATGTTGGGGTAAAACATGGGTATATGCAATAGGTGATGTGTGATAAAATGATGAGAGGCCTCGATGTTGATGTTGTTGATTCTGTCATCTAGCGGAGTATGGATGACGACCACGGACTCTTCTAGACAGTCCAGTGGAACACTAGCAGGCTCGCAACCTGTAGGTGTTTGTGAACGATATGTTCACCGGTGTACTCCATCCCCCACATGGTTGCCTTTAGGACATTTATTGCTGAGGAATCCCCTTAGCAGTAGTGTCCGTCCCGATGATGATCCTTAGGCTAGGTCCCTTATGATAGGTGTTTAGGGACGTAAAGTGAGGATAACGGGAACGGGTAATCGGGTTATTGTTGATCGATGAAATTAATAAACTTATTTATTGTGGGTTGAAAACCCTATGTGCTCACCAGGCTCCCAAGCCTGACCCACTCAGTTTTATGTATTACAGGTAGTGGCGCATGAGCATAGGTGTGATGTTTTGGACGAGGGATTATGGATATAGGCCTGTAGATATGAAATAATGTAGTAAGGCTTATATTTTACTGTTTATGCTTTTGATCTGTACGAACATGACATCCCGAGTCTTTTAATGAAATACATTTCTATGGAAATGCTTTTGATAAATCTTTATCATATTTTTGTTTTGGGACAAATTCCGCAACACTTTCATTTAAAATGTAACTCTGATTTTTAACCAAAGCATAAACAAACCGGTCTTTTCTGGCCGTGATTTTGGGGATGTCACAGTTGGTATCAGAGCATTAGTTTAAGCAAACTAGGAATTTGTAGGATTTCTAGACTTAAACTTAGAATGCTAAGCGATGATTGTGAGGTGTGAGCACTAGCTTATTTTAGGAATTGTGCCTAAAATGCTTTTATGTGCTAAATGTTTTGTGCATAATATGCTGTTAATTGTTCGGATCTATGGTCTGTTGCCGACCGGATCTGGAAACCTTATGTGTTTAGGATTCTAAACGTACGACTACGATATTAGAACTAGCATGTAAACGTTTCGGAGTGATAAGGACGATTTAAAACGTCTATCCTAAATAAAGATCTAAATTCACCTTATTCGGTGTATAGATCAAGATGGCAAGGACCCGTAGCGGAAACGTGAACGCAAATGGAGGTAGGAACCAACCCCCAGTGGTTCAGCAAATACCTGTTGTTGAAGAAGTTGCACCTGAGCCAGTCACCATGGCTGGAGTTCAAGCCATGATTCAGGCTATGCTAGCTGAACAAAGGGAAGAAATGAGACGGATGCTCCACGAAAATAGGGACGAACCTACCATACATGTTGAATCGACGGAGCCAGTTCCCGAGCCATCTGAGGAAGGGAACTATAGCCGCCAAGTGAGTCAAGTAGGGACTCAAGGTGAGCAAAACGATGGCCCAGAATGGAGAAACAACAAGGATGGGCGGATGTACAAAAATTTCTTGGGTGCGAAACCACCAAGTCTCTCAGGAAGCCCAAAGCCTGTTGAGATTATGGACTGGATCTCCGAGATGGAGATGGTGTTTGAGAGCTGCGACTGCAGCGAGAAGCAGAAGACTGTCTTCGCTGTGAGACAATTGAAAACTGGAGTCTTGAGCTAGTGGAAGCTATTGGCAGATACAATGCCACGGGGAGAAGCTCTGAAAATGTCATCGGATGAGTTCTTGGAACAACTGAAGGCGCAGTACTGTTCAGAGATAGACCTGATTGATCTGAACAATGAGTTCCAAAATTTGAAGAAGGGGAGAATGAGCATCGATGACTATGTTGCTGCATTTACGGAAAAGATGAAGTTGTTTCCATACCTAGTGCCAACCGAACTTTCCAAAATTGAGAAATTCGCAAACGGACTGCCGGCTGACTTTGGCCCAACAGTCAAGATGGCAACCACTCTGAAATCAGTTGTTCGAGTAGCTAAGAACATGGAGACCCAACAAAAGGAAAGAGGTCTGGAGAGGGCTGAGGTTGGTGAGAAACGGAAGTTCAATGGATCCTCGAAGTCCAACAAGAAGAGTAGATTCTCGAAGTCTGGTTCGAGGGGAGGAGGATCAGAAGCGAAGTGGTGTGACAAGTGTAAGAAGAAGCACTCTGGGAAGTGTGACGAAGGGGTCACTTGTTACAAGTGCGGAAAGCATGGGCACTACGCCAATGAATGCACCCTCAACCAGAAAGCCTGTTATGGGTGCAATGAAGAAGGGCACATTTTGAAGGACTGCCCGAAGAAGAAGGAGACAGGAAGACCCAACATACCACCGAAGCCGAAGGCGAGAGCCTTCCAGATGACGCTCGAGGCTGCAAAGGAGGCAGCAGACGTCGCTTCAGGTACCTTTCTTGTAAATGGTTTGCCTACAAATATACTATTTGATTCCGGAGCCAACTACTCCTTTGTGTCGCATAAATTTGGTGGGAAATTAGCATTGCCTGTAGAAAAACTAGATAATGCCCTAATTGTAGAAGTTGCCAGTGGCAAATTCATACCTGTTAGTAATCCTATTAGGAACATCGTCATTGACCTAAACGGAAACGAATTCCACGAAGAGCTATTACCCATAGAGTTAAACGGTTTCGACATCGTTTTGGGTATGGATTGGCTTAGCGCCAACGATGCTGAGATTCAATGCCGAAAGAAGATAGTAAAGGTAAACCCACCCGGAAAAGAATCATTTATGGTGTATGGGGACAAACGCAGAGTGAATTCTGGAATCATCTCCCTGATGAAAGCCAGGAAATGTTTGTCCAAAGGATGTGCATCATACTTGGCATTCGTAATCGATGCCAAGAAGGAGAAGAAAGAGGTGCAGAATATACCGGTTGTGTGTGATTATCCGGAAGTCTTTCCCGAAGATCTTCCCGGATTACCACCTGATAGGCAAGTGGAGTTTCGTATAGACTTGTTACCAGGAACAACACCGATAGCAAAGACACTTTACCAATTAGCACCGACGGAGATGAAGGAGCTCATGACGCAACTTCAGGAGCTGTTGGACAACGGTTTTATTCGACCTCGTTCATCACCCTGGGGAGCTCTGGTGTTATTCGTGAAGAAGAAGGACGGAAGTATGAGAATGTGTATAGACTACCGAGAGCTGAATAAGGCAACGGTGAAGAACAAGTATCCATTGCCGAGGATTGATGACCTATTCGATCAGCTGCAAGGTTCGAGCTACTTCTCAAAGATCGATCTTAGGTCAGGATATCATCAGCTAAAGGTGAGAAAGCAGGATATTGAGAAGACTGCATTCAGAACGAGATATGGACACTACGAGTTCTTGGTTATGTCATTCGGGCTAACCAATGCTCCCGCAGCATTCATGGATTTGATGAATAGGGTTTGTAAACCATTCCTCGATAAATCCGTGATAGTGTTCATTGACGACATTCTCATCTACTCGAAAAGCCAAGAGGAACATGGCAAGCATCTACGGGAAGTATTACAAGTGTTAAAGAAGGAGAAGCTTTTTGCAAAGTTCTCCAAATGCGACTTTTGGATACGGGAAGTCCAATTCTTGGGTCATGTTGTTAACCAGGAGGGAATAATGGTTGACCCCGCAAAGATCGAGGCTGTAATGAAGTGGGAACGTCCAAAGAGTCCCACAGAGATTCGAAGCTTTCTAGGATTAGTCGGATATTATCGACGATTTATCCAAGGCTTTTCTTCGATAGCTGCTCCATTAACAGCTTTGACTCATAAAGGAGCTACGTATACGTGGAGTGAGAAACACGATGAGGAATTCGAGAAGCTAAAGAAGAAGTTATGTGAAGCACCGATACTTTCTCTACCCGATGGAGTCGAAGATTTCGCGGTTTATAGTGACGCTTCTGGAGTCGGGTTGGGTTGTGTTCTGACCCAAAGAGAAAAGGTGATAGCATACGCATCTCGACAATTGAAAGAGCACGAAAAGAACTACCCCACTCATGATCTAGAGTTGGCAGCGGTAGTTTTTGCCTTAAAGATATGGAGGCATTACCTCTACGGCACGAAGTGCAAGCTCTTCACTGATCATAAGAGTCTCCAGTATCTCTTTAATCAGAAGGAGTTGAACATGAGGCAACGACGCTGGCTAGAACTTCTCAAGGACTACGACTGTGAGATACTTTACCACCCAGGTAAAGCAAATATTGTTGCTGATGCTCTCAGTCGGAAAGTCAATCTGGAAAGGAAAAGGCCAAGAGCGTTAAGAATTGAAGTCGTCTCGACGATTGTGGAAACTATCAGGAAAGCTCAAGAAGAAGCTTTAGAGAAAAATGACCGAAAGGAAGAACGTTAGTGTTTGGTACAAACAGTCGAGGACTGAAGGTATTCCAAGATCAAATTTGGGTACCTAAGACGGGAGGAATAAGAGATCTTCTGATGGGAGAAGCACACAAGACCATGTACTCGATTCATCCCGGTAGCACTAAAATGTATAGGGACCTAAAACCCTAATACTGGTGGCCGACGATGAAGCTCGATGTTGCGAAGTATGTGGCCGAGTGCGTAACATGTGCGAGGGTTAAGGCACAACATTAGAATCCGTATGGGAGTTTGGAACCTTTACCTGTACCCATGGGTAAATGGGAAGACATCACCATGGATTTTGTGACTAAACTGCCCAGGACGAAGAACGGTCACGACATGATTTGGGTAGTCGTGGATCGTTTCACCAAGAGTGCACACTTCATAGCAGCCAATGAGAAGTGGTCTATGGATAAGCTCGCAAATGCTTACGTGAAGGAAATTGTAAGACTTCACGGTGTCCCTCTTACGATTGTATCAGATCGTGATAGTCGTTTCATGTCAAGGTTTTGGAGGAGTCTACAAGAGGAGTTAGGTACAAAGTTGTGTTTGAGTACTGCTTGTCATCCGCAAACTGATGGTCAGAGCGAAAGAACGATTCAGACGCTGGAAGATATGCTGAGAGCATGTACCCTCGAATTCCAAGGGAATTGGGACGAGCACTTACCTCTGGTAGAATTTTCCTACAACAATAGTTTTCACTCGAGCATCAAGATGGCTCCTTATCAAGCCTTGTATGGGCAGAAATGTCGTACGCCGTCTTGTTGGCTTGAAGCCGGAGAGAAGTAGTTTATGGGCCCCGAGATAGTCCATGAGACTGCTGAGAAGTTGAAGGTGATTAGGGAAAGGATGTTAGCAGCCCAGGATCGTCAGAAGAGCTATGCTGACAAGAAAAGACGACCGATAACTTTCGAAGTTGGGGATTCCATTTTGCTTAAAGTCTCATCGTGGAAGGGACTTATACGATTTGGGAAACGAGGAAAGTTGAGTCCAAGGTTTATTGGACCGTTCAAAGTTCTTCAGAAGATAGGGAACCAAGCTTACAAGCTGGCATTGCCCGAAGAACTCAATGGTATTCATAACACCTTCCATGTGTGTTATTTGAGGAAATTCACGGGAGATGTTCCCGACATAATTCCAATCTCAGAGTTAAGGATGGATGAAAATAAAAGGTTGATCGAAGAGCCTGAGGCAATTGTTGACCGTAAGACTAAGAAGTTACGACGCAAGATGGTCGACTTTGTGCTAGTCCGATGGAAACATTCGAATGGGCCGAATCTCACTTGGGAAACAGAGGATGACATGATGAGTCGCTATCCACATCTGTTTGCTGATGCATGATTCCGGGACGGAATCATCCTAAGGGGGAGAGAATTGTAACGCCCAGGTTTCAGGGCTAAGCATTTTTGTCAATGTAATAGTCTAGGTCAACTCTTGTAACTCTTTTTGAAGTAATAAAGATGAAATATTTGAGTATTATGTGAATTATATGTGTTTATTATTTAATTATAAATGTATAATTAATAAAGAATAAAAATGAGCATCAAAATTAAAGTGTGAGATAATCCCGATATCTCTACATAAAGTTGTAGAATATGTCTCAAGGTTTCCGTGCATATAAGGAACGCTGAAATCCGAGTTATAACGAAGAAGTTATGACCCGTCGAAGTTTCACGATAGAACCGGCACGATACCGGGAAGCGTGAATAGTGAATTTACGATAGAGCGAGATTTAGCCTTAGTGATCTAAACGAAAGTTGTAGAGTACGTCTTCACCTACGCGTGGATATAAAGAACGTCAAAAACGGAGTTCGTATGAACGAGTTACAAATTATAATAGCATATTTACGTATTAAAATAAAGTATAAATCATGTATACGTACATAGTGGTTGGAAAATATTGTTTTATGTCTGGCCCCTGTCTGTACATAGTGGTTGGAAAATATTGTTTAACGCTTATATAATAATAATAATACTAAGACTAATAGTTGGTCACGGTAAATATTAGACTAAAATTTAGCGATAATAATGCTAGGTTTCGTCGAAGGAAAATAGAATCGTTAGAAGCAAGCACTGCCCGATTTTGGAATCATCACCTTAACAAGTGAGTGCATAGTTACTTTCAACTTACACATAGATATGAAGTATTTTATATAAATTACGTGCTATGTGTGCATATTATCTGAATACTTGCTATCTATGCTAGATGAACGTTGTTATACATGTTTTCAATGATTTAAACTGTATATGTATTTTATATCTACGAAAATATTGGGGTAAAACATGGGTATATGCAATAGGTGATGTGTGATAAAATGATGAGAGGCCTCGATGTTGATGTTGTTGATTCTGTCATCTAGCGGAGTATGGATGACGACCACGGACTCTTCTAGACAGTCCAGTGGAACACTAGCAGGCTCGCAACCTGTAGGTGTTTGTGAACGATATGTTCACCGGTGTACTCCATCCCCCACATGGTTGCCTTTAGGACATTTATTGCTGAGGAATCCCCTTAGCAGTAGTGTCCGTCCCGATGATGATCCTTAGGCTAGGTCCCTTATGATAGGTGTTTAGGGACGTAAAGTGAGGATAACGGGAACGGGTAATCGGGTTATTGTTGATCGATGAAATTAATAAACTTATTTATTGTGGGTTGAAAACCCTATGTGCTCACCAGGCTCCCAAGCCTGACCCACTCAGTTTTATGTATTACAGGTAGTGGCGCATGAGCATAGGTGTGATGTTTTGGACGAGGGATTATGGATATAGGCCTGTAGATATGAAATAATGTAGTAAGGCTTATATTTTACTGTTTATGCTTTTGATCTGTACGAACATGACATCCCGAGTCTTTTAATGAAATACATTTCTATGGAAATGCTTTTGATAAATCTTTATCATATTTTTGTTTTGGGACAAATTCCGCAACACTTTCATTTAAAATGTAACTCTGATTTTTAACCAAAGCATAAACAAACCGGTCTTTTCTGGCCGTGATTTTGGGGATGTCACAGTTAGGGATGAAGATGATTAACGTATCATTGAAGATTGTTTATTATGTTCTTGATCATTTTAATTTTGAATCTTTGAAGGTGGAGTTTAATAATTGTGAAGTTAGTGTTGATAGTAAGTCTGTTCAATAGATGTTAGGATTACCATCTGGTGGCTCATTACTTTCAAACATGGATTACATTTCGGAGAATAATGAAGAGAGTTATATGTTTGAGTGGAAGAAACAATATGAAAATATTGATAAATTGAGATTGAAACAGCTAAAGATTGAACTTGTTCAAACTAGTGTTGTGCATGACAACTTCATAATTAATTTTTTGGTTCTTTTTATTAATACTTACTGTGAGTCTACAAGCATGGGTAAATGTAATCTGAATCCATTGTATTTAATCAGAAGAGATACTGATTTAAGTAGCATTGACTGGTGCGATTACATTGTGGATTGTTTGGTAAGGACGAAGAAGGTTTACAATCCAGAGAAAGAATCTTCTTTCTTTTATGGACCAGCAACATACCTTATGGTACGTGAGTTATTTTTTGATATTTATTATTCTTGTTAGTTGTAAAAATATGTTTGTTTTTATAATAAATCATATATGATTTTATTACATATAATCATATATGACTATGTAGTATAATTTTTGTTTAATTATATATTACACATCAAAATCATATATGATGTTATATATGTTATGTTGTTATATATGTTTTTTGTAGTTGTTGTATGTGGATTCTTTCAAGTTTGGTCATTTGCAAGTCACACGTAAACATCCAACTATTTTTTATTGGACGTCAGAGAAGATAAGGTTTCTTGAGGATATTTTACAAGAGAGTGAAGGATTTGGATGTGGACATGTTAATGAAGCATATGTTGAAGAAGAATTTCAAGAATCTGAGTATAATGAGGAGGAATCTGGTGGTGATGAGGTTGAATCTGATGATGAAGAGGATTTATGTGATGAGGATGAAGAAGATTTTGATGTTAATAAAGTTAGTGATGTGGAGGTAATTCTATAGTTTTATTCATTCATGATTTAATTAGTTTATTCATTTATGACTTTTTATGTTTAAGTATTTTAGTTGTAAGTATCTTTTTTCTTATGTAGGTGTATGAAAGTAAAATTTCATGTATGTATCAGAAGATGGAGGATTTGAAAAAGGATCTTGTTGTAAAGATAGATGAGGGAGTGTTGAAGTTTCCTCAAAGTCAAATTTTGAAAAATTGGAAATTATTATTTCCTGTTGAAGATTTAAGCACATAAAGTTTTGATTTCCGTTATGTTTCACAAAAGTATAAAGCACCGATATTAACACCTGGTTTTGTTCAATTTAATGATGAAGATTATGGGAATGATTTTCTTAATGATGATGAAAATGTTGAAGATTATGATCAAGGGAAATGTTCTGGTGGTCAGGGGGATGGAAGTGGTCCATATGAGAGCAATATTGGTAAAAATCACGTTGAAGGTAAAGGTGATTATGATGAAGATGATGAACAAGGAAGTGGAAGTGGATGTAATAAAGAAGAGGACATGATTTTAAATTTTGTTGTCGAAAATGTTACTAAGAGTGTGAGTCTAATTGATAGCCAAGAAGTTGTATCTTTTAGTCAATTTATTTGCGATCCAGTTGTTGAAAGTTTTCTTAAAACTTTGGATCAAGGTAGACATATTTTATTATTATATATAGTTTAATCATATATGATTTTAATTTTTTATATTTGAATTTTATAGGTACTGATGGTTGTTTAAATCAGAAACTAGTTGAAGATGATGTGAATTTGAATTTGACTGGTATTGATGATGGTATGTATTTATTTATGTATTTTTAATACATAATATATATATAAATATGTTATATATATGATTCATTTATAATTTTAATAATTTAGGGACTGTAAATTTGGGTGAGGATGATCATAAGAATAAAGTAATTTTAGATCTTACTGTTGATAAAATTATTGTAGCAAAGAAGGACGGAGAAGGTGAAGATGTTGACGATTGTTCAAATAAAAATAAAGATGGAGGTAATTTGTTCATAATTATTGTTTATTCATATATAATTGTGTTTATAATTATTGTTTATTCATATATGATTTTTATAATTTTATTGGATAGAAATTGTTGAAGATTGTTCAAATAAAAACAAGGATTCAAATGAGACTCGATCATTGAAAAATGATCTTGTTCCAAGTTTTAGTCTTGGATTTAGTCAAGATTCTGAAGGTTCCAAGAAGTCATCTCAAAGTCAAATTTCTTCTGAACGGATGACAAAGAAAAAGATTAAGGATATAGTTATTTTGGGAAACCCAAGTGCTGGTCTAGAGTGTGTTATTCCAAATGTTGATGTTATTGATGCTAGTCCAGTTTCTTCTGCACCCCCTTTGGGTACATTAGAAGGACCATCAAAACTTGTTTCTAGCAAACATAAAGATATAAATGAAGAAGCAACCTTAGTAGTGGATGTCAAAGGAAAGAGACAAATGAACTTTTCTTATGTTTATAAGTCACCACTTAAGGAAAGGTTGATTGATTTTAAACCTAGTTTGACACAAGTAGAAAATGTTGTTTGTGAATGGCTTTTCAGTCTTCAAGGAAATCCAGGGTAATTTTTTTAATATAATTTTTATTTTTATAATTATAATTTTTTCTTTTAAATAACATTTAAATAAATATATACAGGGATATTGTATTGCTTATGGAAACAGATGTTATTGGGTTTAGAGCTAATTATGAAAGTCTTTATAAAAAAAACCCATTTGCATGTTAGTGTTCTTGACTCATGGTCTCGTATACTAAATCATGAAGAGAAATTCAGAGATGTTGTTAATTCTCCACTCAAATTGTTCATGAATTCTGACACTGTAAGTTTTTATTTTATTATTAATAATTTTTTTTATTAAATATTTACATGTTATTATATAATCATTTATGATTTTCTTATATTACAGACTTTTTTATTTGAATATACTCATTTGAATGAAACTGGAAAATATAAAGTTTTCAAGGAGAGCTTTTCTCGCAGTGTTTTTGGTGATAGAGACTTGAAGGTTTTGAAGGATGTTGATATGGTGTATATATATATATATATATATATTATTTCTAATATTATACATGTTGATGTTAGGTATTTTTCCCGGTTTTGAGGCATGAGCACATATATCTTATTGTTATGAATCTGAAGAAACGTGCTTTTGAGGTTATTGATAATGGTGCAGATGATGCTGATTTCGATGATAAGTATGGTGTAGTTTTTAAACCTCTTGTAAGTTTCAAATGGTATTTATTCTTTAAGTTTGAAATCATATATGATATATTTTATAATTATTATACTTATATTTTTTTGACTTGAAATCATATATGATTTTCAGAAAAAGTCTTTTTTGAAGTATCTAAAAGAGATCGGTCATGTTAAAGCAAATGAAATGGCTGATAAAAGTATTACTCCAGTAAGATTGACAATGCCATGAAGGACAGTTTATAACAAAGTGGATTGTGGAGTTTTTGCTATGAGACATATGGAGAGTTATTTTGGAGAAAAGTTTCTAAATGGAAATGTGGTCTTCCAAAGAAGGTGGTTCTCAAGAAAAAACTCTGGAAAAGTTGAGAATGAAATATGCAGCAACAATCTTAACTTCTGAGATTAATACAAAGTGTGATGATGTGTTGAAAGCTGCATATGAGTATCAAAAAGTTGATCAAAAGATTCATGGTAAGCATGCATATGATGCTCAATGGAATATAGAAAGAAGGTTGTCAAAATTTTTTTGATTGAATATTTTATTATTAATGATGTTATAAGAACAACGTTGTTTATGTTGTGTATGTTATGGATATCGTGAAGAATGTTTGTTTTTATGATTATGGAAAACATGGTGATGGAAAACAAGTTAATATGTATTTTGGTAGATTTTATTATCTAAGTTTGTTTGTGTGAATTAGGTTATTGAATGTTAATCATAAGTGATTATGTTATATTTTTATATGTAATTTATGTTTTTACTATTGATTATATGTTGCTTATACGTAATCATTAGTGATTGTGTCAATTATTTTTTTCTGTTTTTGTAATCATAAATGATTATATTTGTTGTACAACACATTATTATTTATTATATATTTTTCTTGATAATTGAGCTTATCTTTACTGCATGGAATACATTACCATGTAGAATCTTATCTTTGTAAGATTTTAGTTTTGTTTTTTAGTGTTTGTATTGAAGACTCTTTTCTTTATAAATGAAAACTGATTGGTGCAGCCATATATTGTATTTTTGATAAGTAATTATGTTTGTATAAAGGGGGTAGCCTCGTGCTACCCCTTATATTTCTTCAAAGATGAGTCCTTATACTTCCAAATGGTTAGTTTTGTTTATTAATTTCTTTAATTTTTATATATCACCATTATTTATTTATGATGTAAAAACTTCCATTTTGTTTCAGGTAAAATATGCAGTCTATAAGTCTAAAACAACTAATTTTGTTGTATCTAATAACATGTTCCCCATTTTTTCAAGATTCTTGTTCTTTTATTTGTAGCTAGATTTTCATACAGATTGTAGCTGACTCTGAGAACGCCTCTTCCACCATTACTTAAAAAGTTTATCTTCATTGAACATATCAGATCTTTACTAGATGTGTTTGAAGTAGAGGAATGTTGTTCATTTAAAGAAGATTTCTTTTTAATGAACAACATTTCTCTACATCAAATATGTAGTAAAGATTTGTTTTGTTCAATGGAGATAATCTTTCTAAGTAATGGTGGAAGAGTTCTTGGAGTCGGCTACAATCTGTATGAAAATCTGGCTAGGAATATGAAGAACAAGAATCTTGGGAAATGGGGAACGTGATATTTGAGACTTGTGAAATTGTTTGTTATTGAAGATTTTATCATGTTTGATGTTATTCTATGATGATGAATATTGTTATCTTTAGATTTTTTATTAGCAGTGTTGTATATTTGTTAGGAACAATGTTGTTGTATATGATTATATGTAATGGTTAGATGTAACTTTATGTGTAAACATATTTTTAATCACTTATGATTAAACAAAACATATGAAGTAGTATTACAAAATATTTTATGATTATACAGATGAATATTGTATATGGTTATGTGTAATGATTACATGTATACAGATGAATATTGTATATGTAATCTTAAATGCTTATAAGAACATTTAATAGAAGTTTAATCATGAATGAATATATTATCAAATCAAAGAAAGAATTATCAAAGTAGATTAAATCCAGTAGACAAAATCATAGTAAATTCTGTTTTATAAAAAGAGTAAAGTGTACTAAACAAAAAGTATATTATTTTGAAAAAAAAATCATGACTTATTCATTACTGATTAAAGCAGTAAATATCTATGTAGCTTTTGATGATTGTTCTACTGCAAGTTTGATTGGGCATGTCCGCAAGTTATGAGAAGCCCTTTCTCCACATCCTGAGCATCTTCTTGTTTGCTTGTTTGAATTTTTATATGCTATTTCTGCTGCACTTTGGATTCTACTTTTCTTTCTGCATCCTTTATTGCTTTAAACATTTGGAACATTGATGTCAATATCTTTAGGAATAGATATGCCCATAAGCTTTCCTACCTCTTCAACATCTGTCCTATTCTTCTGCAATTCATTTGTAGGATCGTTTTCATATTCCTTTAGCATGCTTTATGTTTTCTTAACAAACAAATCCATTTTTTCTTTATTTTTTCTTACGTATTCCAAACATGCTTCAAAGTTGTAGTATGCTTGATTGACAGATCTGTTAATTTCACTGTCTCCTATATCATATACATGTCTACCAAAATTATAATGCCTTGATATCACATCCTTTCTCCAACGATTCCTAATGTAATGTTCAGGTATCTCCTTAATTCCATGTTTCATGAGTATGTTGAATGCATGTCTGCACAAAGTCCCAAAGCGGTTGAAGTGTTCACATGTACATTTTACATCATTTGTTGGAAGTTTTATTTCTACCTGTTCAAAATAAAATTAAAGCATTAAGTGTTTTATAATCATAAATGAATATTTTTTTATATTATGTGATGATTCAACAAAAATTATAATAAGAATATATTACCTCAAATTCTGTTATTAGCTCACTGTTTTTGTTCGGTTGTTCCACTTTGTATAACTCCCATCCATTTTTTGTTGCAAGATGTTCGTATTGGCAGTACCAAGAACCTTTATAGATTTCTTTCTGTACTTCATAAAACAATGTACTTGTATAAACTTTTGCATCATGTTTTTCTATTGGTCGTGGTGAAATAAATTTATATACCGCCTTCTTTGTTTGATGATCAAGCTCTTGTTGTGTATTTCTTTGTTTTTGAATTGCTGTGTCATAGTTCATCATGAAATGTAAAAGTAAATTTCCAGATTGAGAGTAAGTGTTGAAGAAGGAATTCATGATTTCTGATCTTGAAGTGGTTTTCATCAATCCAGACATTTATTGTGTCACTGAAGTATGCAGGTATCCATTTGTCACGTAATTCAAACATATCATTGAACCATCTTTTATCTTCCAGATTGAATTCATTAATAATCAAATCCCACTTCTTTTCAAATTCATCAGGTTTGATATGCATGTTCCAAACAAGCTTGTTGAATCTTTTCTTGAAGTCTTTGTTTTTAAATAAATCGCCAGTAACCTATGAATGAACAATTTTGCTTATATAAGTATAAATTATATACCTATTTCGATATATCATATATGATTAATCATATATGATTACTATAATATAGGATATACCATCTATGATTAATCATATATCATATATGTACTGTAATCATATATGATTATTTAATCATATATGATTAATCATATATCATATATGTACTGTAATCATATATGTTTAATCATATATGATTAATCATATATCATATATGATTACTGTAATGTAGGATATATCATCTATGATTAATCATATATCATATATGTACTGTAATCATATATGTTTAATCATATATGATTAATCATATATCATATATGAGTAATCATATATGATTATTGTAATGTAGGATATATCATCTATGATTAATCATATATCATATATGTACTGTAATCATATATGTTTAATCATATATGATTACTTTAATGTATGATATATCATGTATGATTAATCATATATCATATATGTACTGTAATCATATATGTTTAATAATATATGATTATATAATCATATATGATTAATCATATATCATATATGAGTAATCATATATGATTACTATAATGTAGGATATATCATCTATGATTAATCATATATCATATATGTACTGTAATCATATATGTTTAATCATATATGATTAATCATATATGATTACTGTAATGTAGGATATATCATGTATGACTAATCATATATGAGTAATCATATATCATATATGTACTGTAATCATATATGATTATATAATCGTATTATATAATCATATATGATTATATATTGTATCATCATAATCATAGTATGATATATGATAACTTATATTATTATAATCATATATGGTTAATCATATATAATCATATATGATTATATAATCATATTATTAACATACTTAATTATATATCATTATATCAATCATATATGATTATATAATCATACTTAAGTATTTTAATAATATGATTATATAATCATATATGATTATATACTGTATTATCATATTACATACTATGTAATCATATATGTTTATATAGTATGGTATCTGATAATTCATATTATTAGAATAGTTAATCATATATGATTAATCATATATGGTTATATAGTATGATATCCGATAAGTCATATATGAATCATCTGTCATAATACTATATAATCATATATGATTATATAATGTATTTTTATTATACCTTTGCTTGCAGGTTTTTCATTATGTGCCACATGCATAGTATGTGTCTTGAATTTGGTAAGACAGATTCCACTGCTTGTTTTATTGATGCATCTTGATCAATTAGAATAATTTTTGGTGCTTTCCCTTCATGAGCTCTAAGAAAAGCTTTAAACAGCCATTCATACGACTCAATTGTCTCTCTACTCAGCAACCCAGCACCAACAATAACTGATTTCTTGTGGTGGTCAACTACTGTGAATGGAACAAATACCATTTTATACCTATATAAAGAAAATGTGTTTAGTACAATCATATTTGATTAATGGTATGTTTGAATTTATATACATTAACTTACTTGTTTGTTCTCAAAGTTGCATCAAAAGATATAACTTCTCCAAACTCTGCATAAAAAGCCTTTTCTCTTTCATCTACCCAAAACATAGCAACCAACAGATCTCCATCACGTGGGAACTCAAATGAATAATTTGGGTAATGATCTCTACGATCATTCATTTTGTTTATCATTATTTGAGCATCCTTGTAACATAAGATTCTATTTACTCCTATCCTCAAGTTTTTGTAGTCTGTTACTTTCGCCCCTACATATTTATATCCTCCTTTCAAAACTGCTCGTATTTTGTGAGCCATTATGGGACCAATTTTAGCTTTTGATGCACGTACTACAAACTCTTTTTCAGAATATGACATCCTTCTTGCCTTTTTCATATAAGGTTTTTCCTCAATACTTTCCAGTGGGTGGTTGTGCATTTCAAAGAATTTCTTAACTTTGTAATCTGTTGTTCCATAAACAATTTCAAATATAATTTTTGCTGTACACCCAGTAATTATCTTGTTTGAATTTGGTTTCCTCTTGACAGAACTTGTAGACAACGTATCACAAGGTTTTGGTTTATCCTTGTCACCCCTACTGCATATAACATATTTTTCTTTTATTATCTGGCTATTGTATTTTGATTGGCTACTCAGTCTTGTCTGAAAACCTGCCATTTCTGCATAATCCGTATACATTTTTACTGCCAAATTTAGTGATTTGAAAACACTGTTTACAACTAGTACAAATTCTGTAGGGACATCTGTTTTATATTCAAATTCTTCAATTATGTTACTGCAATATGATTCATTTGTTGAATTGGAACTTTCACCTGATAAAAGAAGGGAATTACAAATATGTTATTATATAATTTTATGTTGTAATAATCATATGTGATTAACGATATGTATTTATATTTTAGTATAAAAAGTCATATATAATTTTAGATATTAATATATTATTAGATGTTAAATCATATTTATTTGTATATTGTATTATATGACTGATCATATAATATAATGTGTAATCATAAATGATTATACGTATCAATTTATAAATAATCATACTTGATATTGTTTAAACATGTATGATTAATCATATGAATTTGTAGTTTGTAATATATGATTAATCCTATTTTATAATGTATAATCATATATGATTATTCATCCAAATGTAATATTAATATAGATTTCAATTTGAAAACATATATGATAAATCATAATTACAAACTATAAATACATATGATTAATCATAGATATGAACAAACATATATGATTATTCATCCTTATATGATTAAATCACATATTGTATTGTATAATCATATATGATTATTCATAATTTATATTGTATAATAAAAGAATCAGAATGAAATGTAGAAACTGTCATGTATTATGTAGTATTAAAACGAATTAGTTATACCTTCAATACGAATCATATTTTGAAGTTCTTTAGAAGTGAAAGAAATTGAATTGATTTGTTCGTCGTTAGGAGATGAATTGATTTCAACTATAATAGTATCAGTTGCGATCGACTTGTCAATTTCTTTTGGATGCGACATCATTTATGAAAATTGATTTTGATTCAATTTTCAAATGCTTTGTTTACGATTGCAAGGTGCTTGTTTCTTCGATTTGAGGTTTGTATCTTGTATTTATGAGGATAAGAACTGATGCTCTGTTTCGCTCATTTTTTCGATTTGAAGATTGCGAATAATTTGATAACAGATTCAGTAAAAATAGGATCTTTTTTATTATATTGAATGAGTTGTTGAAGATTGGATGATATGATTACGTGACTGATACTGAAAATCGATGATTTAGCGATATGATGATTTTTAGAGAAAGAAGGTGTCCGCTTTATGAACATTAATTTGAAGTTTACTATTATACCCCTTAATCATTTAACAGTTGACGGTAGTTGACGTTAAGTTCCATTGGCTGATATTTAATCTCACAATCTCTAATTTTTTTATTAATCTCAAGGGAACTCACTTGATAAGTGGTGATTTGCATAGCGTTTCGTTTCCTGGAAATGAGTTTATTTGACGAAAAATCGGCTTTAATTGGGCAGAGTTTCGACTGGAGAGAGGTTATTTTTCTCGGGAATCTCAGGGCTTCGAGGCTTGCTTAGAGTTTGAGATAAGATATTGGGGCTTTAGGGGTTGTATATAAGTTTGAGGAAGTGAAAAAAGTGAAAAGATATGGAAAATGGGGTGAAAAAATGTGAAAAATCTGAGAAGTCTCGCATGCCTTATATAGGTCGAAGCCTCGGATCCGAAGCAAGGGGAGGCTGTCGCGTGTCCGACAGGTGGCGAGGGGATGGGCTTCGGTTCAGACAAATGGCTTGGTGGTGTTGGATCCGGATTGGACCGAACTTCGGTAGAATGGGAAGAGGGCGCCTGTTCGAGGGGTGTGATCCTGCGAGGGTGTCGGCTGCCTACTAGACCTCGGTTGCGATCCAATCAAAATGCGACACGGAGGACTTCGGTCCAATCAGAAGGTGACAGGTGGAGGCCTCGCATGCGAGGTGACGTGGCCGAAGGTCAGCCATGCAAAATTGCCCAGTTTTCAACATTTCTTGATTTTTGTGCCAAAAACTTGCGAAAATCATAACTTTCGCATACAAGCTCCGTTTTCGACGTTCTTTATATGCACGTGTAGGTAAAATTATACTCTACGACTTTCGTTTAGACTTCGTCGGCTAATTTTGACTTTATTTTTAATATTATTATTTTTAATAGACCGAGACAGAAAATCCGTTAAAAATTCATAATTTTTTCATCCGACGTCCGTTTTTGTCTGTCTTTTTACCGTTGTTCTACTATTGACAAGACCTTCAATTCTCATTTAGGTTGGGTCGGTTAAAAATCACTCGATCTTTATTTCGAGTTTTTAGTTGTACACTGTTATACTGAAACTTAGAAAAATCATAACTTCCTCATACGAAGTCAGATTTTGGCATTCTTTTTATGAAAGTTCTCGGTTTAACATAAACTACAACTTTCATTTAGATTGTTAAGGCTAAAAAGCCTTTTATTGAAAATTCAATTTTTACGCTGAACAGTATTTTGTCGGTTTTGTTGCGGATCTTTGATTGGTCATAACTTCTTCGTTATAACTCGGATTTTAGTGTTCTTTATATTTTTTTGAAACCTTGTTACAATCTCTACCACTTGGTTCACCCCAATCGAGATTGTTTAATACTTTATTTTTTAGGGTAAATTATGTAAATATACATAATATACTAAAATTTCTCTTTATTATTTTAAAAAGAAGTACAAATTGACCTACACTATTACATAGGTTTGAAATAACGGTTTGTTACAGTATCCATATTTTCATAGGGTTCGATTTTGTTTATATACATTTTATTACAACTTAAGCACATTGAATTCCATCAACACACATAAAAGACATCGATAGGACTTCTTTTGTCTCTTTTAATTCTGATTCAACAAATACGACATATGATGTATGGCTGCAAGAAAAAGTTATCATCTCATTTCAACAAGGCTGACCACAAAATGAAAGGGAAAAAAAACAAATTAAAACATTGGGTTTTAAAGATATCCATGTAATAGGGTTTTAGTCGACCGCAAGCAAAATTACAAAACTACCCTTCCATCTTCTTAACCAAGCCAAACCACAAAACCATGATAATCTAAAGAATTGCAACATCTAGGTAATCTCCAATCTGCAAATTAGGTTACTCGTTAGAAATTCATAAGTCATTAACACTGCGTGTGTTTGTTACATTACACTGGACTGAACAAACTTTCTAGGGTTATTTTCGATTACACAGATGAGGAGGGCATTCTCATCTTTTTGTATAGATGAGAAATCAAGAGCAAGTCCTTGTCCCATCTTTTTGAGTTGGGACAAGAATCAACATTTTTTGTCCTATACTCCCATTGACATCAGTCTCAGTCTGAATCCAATGCACACAGTATAATGAGAAGGTGTTTCCTTACCTCAAAACTAAGGCTGCCGAGGGCCTTGCTGCCATCGTCTGGTCGTCTTGCATTCGGATAAGACAAGGTTTTCCCAACCTACAACAAATTTGTTTTCTTTGGTGATAAATGTAAAAAATGTAAGGTGATGTTTTTTACTATTGTAAAAAACCAAAAGGGTTACCTCTTTGACTGTAAAATGACCAGTTTTGGTAGGATATACAAAAGCAAATGACAGCATTGCATCTCTTCTTCTAGCTTCTGGTGCTACCTCCTTTACCTGAAAACCACAACAACAAAAAATCAACACAACAATTTTCAATTCCATTCCTTCCATCATTCCATTCCATTGTATTGTTGTATGTACCAGATCAGTTAGCTCACGAAGTGTAGCATCCATCCATGTGTATATCTGGACTTCATCTTTAGGTTCCTTACCTCTCACTGCAAAGTCTGCCTGGTTGTGATGACCACCAATCTGTTTCAATTTTCAAAATCAAGAATACTCTTTAACTTACAACTAAATGCACTAATAATTTATTTTTAGGGGATACAAAAGATATATTCCAGCGTCTCAAAATGGGATTCTTACCTTGGTAAAAACTCGAAGTAGCAATGGACAAGTCTGCATGTCAAAGAAAGGACTTTATCAATAAAATGTCAGTCACACAAGCGGTTTATTGTATTGTATAAACTATAACTATTGTTTGGCTTATGAAACATATGAGGATAAAAAACTTGGTGTGTACTAATTTGTTTTCATAGAATTACTTTTCTAAGAGATCAGATGCTTGACTTGAATTAGTTGAATGTATGCAGCTCATGAGCTCAATTACAGATTTACAGCTTCCTTGTTCATTAAATTGTAGATGCTTTGAGCAGAAGAACGAGTTCAAGTAGAAAATCTGAGCTTATGAAATATGTTCAAACACACAGTTACACAACAGGATTTAAGAGTAGCTAAGATAACTGAGAGCCAGTTATATGATCATTTCTGCAATTCAAGTCCTACCAAAGTAACACAGAACAAGTCTCAAAGTGCACATAACGACCCAATCTCCTGAAGTATTGGTGTCAAAACTGCAAAATTTCTACTCAATTGCCAATATGGTATCAAAAGTGTCTCTATGAATCTGTGGTTCTTTATGAATTGACGCGCATTGATGAAGATTGCTTTTTCTTACATTGTTGAGAGGCTATTATTGTTTCTCTCCATGTAGATTCAAATATTCAGACCAAAGAGTATCCCTAGTTTCACGAATTTATGAATTCGGTTCAGTTTGTGAAATATAACCACCAGAACTTAAATTTTAGTTAGCAATACATCAAGTCATTTACCAAACGTTTATCCAAGCAGACATAAAGCATTAAAGTCCTCAGAAATATAGCATATTTCCAAGCCCTAGAAAAGATTCAGACAAACAATAGAACTTATACACGTTAACATTCACCAATTAAAACCTCACAAACGCGATAATACACAAAGGAATGTCGATATGAAGATAAGCGGAGAGAGAGAGAGAGAGAGAGAGAAAGAGACAGAGAGAGCAAACCACAACCTTTTCGCGGTCTACTGGTTCAAATCGAGGTCCAGGTTTACCATGAACAGGAGGACCAGGAGGTCCTCTTGCCGACGGCGGAAGTGGCCTTCCTCCTCCTCTTCTTTGCCCTTCTCCGACTCGTGCTGCCATTGATGACAATTTTACTACCTCTGCAAACTATCGTTCACCTTTTCTCTCTAGAAGCCAAAAATCAAATTTCTACGCACTCTTATTATATTTGCATAATGATTTAATTTTTATACGAAATTAACACCAGAGTTCTAGAGTTTATGAAAAAAAAAATCACTAAAGAAAAGAAAAGAAAAGAAAAGAAAAGAAGACAAAGGAAAGGAAACAAATTATTTTCGGGGTTCCGAGTTGGAGAGAAGTAAAAAGAAAATTAATCATTTTCTTCTTTCCTTCCAAATCCTCCCAAATCGGAAGGAAAGATAGGAGAGAAAGTGATCCTTTCATTTATCTCTGCTTCCTTCTACTCCATTCCTTTAATTAAATTCGGGAATACTAATTTTTTTCATTTTCTTCTCATTTCCACCCATTTCCTTTTCTTTCTCTCGCTAAGCTCAACTCGGAAACGAGGTGTAAATGAAGAGAAAATTACAAATTTAGCCCAAAATCCTAATTACATTGTAGATTAAAAAAACGGAAGTTGCAAATTTAACCACTGAAATCGGAAACACTTCATCAGCAATTTTACCAATCCATTTGTGAATGTACAAGTGCCTAAAGCACAGGCACTTACACATTCGCAGGTGATTTTTTTTTATTTTTTTTTCGTTATATATAGCCCATTTTGCACCCTAAAATTGCAGATGGACTATCCATCTGCGATTTCCTCTTATTCCCATCTGCGATTTTTGGTATTTTTTTTGGATAGGTTTGACCACGAAACAACCTTAGTATATATAAACTTTTTCCAAAAAATTTCATTTTTGTTAATATTTCTTTGGAAAATTTGTTGAAAACCTTTTTATAAAAAAAAATATATGAATATTTGGTTTGAGTTGTAACTGGTGAGAGGTGAAAAGTTTTTGAAACAAATCTTGAATACGTATATCTACAGGGAGGTATTTCTGAATTTGCTTTCATATTCTCTGAGTATATTACTTATAGTGAGTTTGTATCTTTGGTGAGAATGAAAACCGGTTTGTTAGACAAATATAAATTAGTCTTCGTTTTCATCATCCTGAATTGAATCATTGTATAGCCATGGTTGAAGACATGGATGTTAGAATGTTGATCAATGTAATCAAATGTAGTGGAGGAAGGGATGTGAAAACGTTTGTGGTGGTTGATGAAGGTGATGCGGTTACGGAGGGTGGTCAGAGTGGAAATGAACCGATTGGTAATTTATGCAGCGATAAAGGGAGCAACAATCCAATATGTACTTTCATGACTCCTAGTGTACCTCAATTTCATAGTGTTGCTGAAAATGTTAATGTGACGTATTCACCTATTCACTATGTGGATCTTGAGAATTACAAGTATGTTGGTGTAACGACCCAATTTTCAAGACCAAAAATTTATCATGTCTGAAAACCCAAGTCATAAAATAAGAACATGTCAGAGTACAATCCCAGAATATCCATAGTGCGGAAACCAAAGAGTGTGTGTATGATGTGCCGCTACCGCGCCAACTCCTTCCCCTTCGCTGAAGAGGTACCTGAAACCAAAACTGTAAACTGTAAGCACAAAGCTTAGTGGGTTCCCCCATCGTACCACATACCATACAATCACATAGCATACATACTGCCGGGAAATTTTGGGGTGCCCGACCTACCTGGTACGGCCATTCTGGGGTGCCGACATACCCGTACGACCATCCTGGGGTGCCGGTCCTACCCATGTCAAACCATTCTGGGGTGCTGACCTACCCATGTCAAGCCATTCTGGGTTGCTGGCCTACCCTTCGGTCCTAACAACCGAACTTGGGGACTATTCCCCTCCTACTACCACTATCACATATAACATATCATGCCAGCATATTAACATATTAGCACATATTATGAGACATATCCGGGGTGTCTGACCTACCCTTCGGTCCTAACAACCGAACTCTACTACTATCACATATCATGCCGGCGTATAACATATCAGGCAGTAGCAAACCTAGATGATATCACAAAGATAATTATCTAACATACAACTCTACCGGTGGGCCGACATTGTGGCCGTAGACCCACTGCTACTGGAAGGTAACTCACCTTGAGCAAGTAGCTGCTGATAATTCGTGTGGGAAGTCTTTGTCTGTTGCTGCTCCGGAAATCCTCCAGATACAATCCCCATAAAACACTTAGTCAGAAACTGACATCTACTCTTAGAGTAAAATGACTATTTTACCCCCATCCAATCCAAGTCAAAGTCAACTTCAAGTTGACCTGACTCACTGATTTGAGTCGTCAACTCGTCGAGTCCCTAACTCTTTACATGTCCTTATCCATGACTCGACTCGTCGAGTTTGGCGATGACTCGACGAGTTCCTCTTCTATAAGAACATCGAATGATCCTTCATCCGACTCGCCGAGTTGTATGAACAACTCGTCGAGTTCACCTTCATCTGATGAACAAGTCTGACCTTGACTCACCGAGTTGTATGAACAACTCGTCGAGTTCATCTTCAATCTTAAGGAGATTGCATTAGACTCACCGAGTCTGTTCTAGCACTCCTCAAGTCCCATGAACTCTAGGCCTAAAATTAAGTCCAATGCGTTGGGTCACTCTTTCTGTCCTGCTACAACCCTTCTAACACCCAACTGAGTTCTTTTGATCCTCAACAGCTATGGGACTCAAAGCCTTGGACTCGTCGAGTCCCAGGAACGAACTCACCGAGTTGGTCACGTCCACACTCTAAATGCTCGATTCTGATGTACAACCTTTGATCAAAAGGTAGATCCAAGCCCCTAGAGTCGATCTAACACGTAAAGTTACAAACTTTACGTGCATGCATGGAAGAATGAGCCCAAATGGCTCAAAAAGGAACTCCCAACATGCATGAGGCTTTCCATGGGTTCTAAAACAGTAGCTTTCTGCCTTAGGGTCCCTCAAGAGCCCTGGATCCAAAACCCTAGCCCTTAACCATGCTTGCAGTCATGGTTGGTAGCCAAAATGACTCTTAGAAGCCCTAACTTCCTTCAAGAATAGATCTATATTAATAATAAGCAAGGTATAAGCTTTATACCTCAAATGCACTAAGGAAGATGCTCAAACTCGGATCCCTCTAACCTCTTCTTGTTTCTTCAAGCTTTTCCTTCCTTTCTTAGATCACAAAAGCACCAAAATCACTTAAAAGGCCTTAGATCTTCACTCACACGATTGGGGTTCGCTATGGGGGTCTTCTAGGAGCAAATGGGGCGATGGGTGACTGAAAGAGATGTTTAAATAGGGTGCAAACCCTCAGATTAGGGTTTTTGTCCAGCCAAGGCCTAGTCGTCGAGTCCGGGACCCGACTCGACGAGTCCATCACTTAAGTCGCGCGTTTCGTCCTGCTTTTACTCGGCGAGTTGGTTCTTCAACTCACCGAGTCCAAGGCCAAATATGCAAAACACTTAGATAAAAATAAAAAGAAATATGTACCAAGAACCAGGTGCTACAAATCTCCCCCACTTATTTTAGACTTCGTCCTCGAAGTCTGCTGCTTGTTCCTGAAACAGCTCTGGATAATGCTTCATCATCTCGTCCACCGGCTCCCAAGTCCATTTCGAGCCCTTCCGGTGCTGCCATTGCACCTTCACGAGCTCTACCCTCTTGTTCCTCAAATCCTTCGACTTCCGGTCGAGGTTCTCCACAGGTTTCTCGATGTAATTCAAGCTGCCATCAACCTGAATGTCATCCAAGGGCACCACTGCTGAGTCGTCCACCAGGCACTTTCGCAGCTGGGAAACATGGAAAATGTTGTGGATCTGACTGAGTTCGGCTGGCAGATCCAGCCTATACGCCACCTTGCCTACCCGGGATATAACCCTGAACGGTCCAATGTACCTGGGGCCCAATTTTCCCCGTTTCCTGAATCGGATAACGCCCTTCCATGGCGACACCTTCAGGAGAACCATATCCCCGACTTGGAACTCCAAGTCTGATCGGCGCTTATCGGCATAACTTTTATGCCGACTCTGAGCAGTCTGAAGCCTGCTCCGGACCTGTTGAATCCTCTCTATCGTCTTAAGCACTACTTCAGTGCTCCCCATTACCCTCTGTCCAACCTCGCCCCAACATATCTGGGTCCTGCACCTCCTCCCATACAACATCTCGAAGGGAGGGCGGTCAATGCTCGCATGATAACTATTGTTAGAGGAGAACTCTACCAATGGAAGGTAGGTATCCCAACTACCTCCGAAGTCTAACACGCATGCTCGCAGTATATCCTCCAGAGTCTGGATGGTCCGCTCGCTCTAACCATCCGTTTGCGGGTGAAAGGCGGTGCTAAAGTGCAGACGAGTACCTAGCTCATCATGAAACTTCTTCCAAAACTTGGAAGTGAACCGCACATCTCTGTTTGAAATCACCGAAACTGGCACCCTGTGCCGCGCCACCACTTCCCTGATATAGATGTCGGCCAACTTTTCGGCCAAAATGCTCTCCTGAATCGGGATAAAATGGGCACTCTTGGTCAATCAATCGACTATGACCCAAATCGAATCCACTCCCCACGCGGTCCTGGGAAGCTTTGTGATAAAATCCATGGTAATGTCTTCCCATTTCCACAACGGAATATCCAACGGCTGCATCTTGTCGTTCGGTCTCTGATGCTCGGCCTTGACCTTCCTGCAGGTCAAGCACCGCTCCACGTACCATGCCACATCCCGCTTCATGCAGGGCCACCAATAGTCCAAACGAAGATCCCTATACATCTTCGTCGCCCCAGGATGAATGGAGAATCGAGATTTGTGCGCCTCCTCCATCAGAACTTGGCGCACACCCCCGTGGTACAGCACCCACACCCTATGGTGTAGTGTCAGCAATCCTCGGCTGTCATAGTCGAAGGAGGAGACATGCCCAAAAATCCGCTCACTCTTCCGATGTTCCTCCTTCATGGCTTCCTGCTAGGCCTCCCGGATCCACTCCAACAGTGGAGTCACCACTGTCATCCTCAGACAGTTATCTCTAATCGGCGTTGCCTTGCAGCTAGCACGTCGGCCACCACATTGGCCTTCCCCGAATGGTAATAGGATCTCGCAATTGTAATCCTTCACCACGTCCAACCACCGACGCTGCCTCATGTTTAGATTCGGCTGATCCATGAGGTACCTCAAACTCTTGTGGTCCGTGTAGACGGTACACCGAACCCCATAGAGGCAATGACGCCAAATCTTGAGGGCGAATACAACAGCACCCAGCTCCAAATCATGCGTCGGGTAATTCGCCTCGTGAGGCTTCAGCTGCCTCGACGCGTAGGCGATGACATGCCCTCTCTACATTAGTACTGCGCCCAAACCCGAGATGGATGCATCACAGTACACCACAAAATCCTCCATGCCCTCCGGCATGGATAACATTGGTGCCTCACACAATCTCTGTCCCAGTGTCTCGAATGTGGCCTACTGCTCAGTCCCCCAACGAAAGACCACGACCTTCCTTGTTAGCCTGGTCAGGGGTACGGCTATCTTGGAGAAATCCTGGATGAATCTCCGATACTAGCTGGCTAATCCTAGGAAACTCTGAATCTCATATGGATACTTTGGAACCTCCCATCTCATCACAACCTCCACTTTGGCCGGGTCCATCGAAATCTCGTTCTGGTTGACGAGGTGTCCAAGGAATTGCACCTCGCGCAACCAAAACTCACACTTGGAGAACTTAGCATAGAAATTCTCCCTCCTCAAAGTCTCCAGCACCTCTCGCAGATGTTCCTCGTGTTCCTCCTGCGTCTTGGAATAAACCAAGATATCATCAATAAACACTATCACAGACCGGTCTGACATCGGTCTACACACGCGATTCATGAGGTCCATGAACGCGGCAGGAGCATTGGTGAGCCCGAAGGGCATCACCACAAACTCGTAATGGCCATAGCGTGTCCGGAACGCTGTCTTCTCTACATTCTCCTCTCTGACCCTCATATGATGATATCCTGAATGCAGATCAATCTTGGAGAACCAAGATGCTCCCTGTAGCTGGTCAAAGAGGTCATCAATCCTCGAGAGTGGGTAACGGTTCTTCACCGTTACCTTATTCAGCTCCCGATAATCTATACACATCCGATGCGACCCGTCATTCTTCCTCACAAACAGAATCGGGGCTCCCCAGGGTGAACTCCTTGGTCTAATGAATCTCTTGTCTAACAGCTCCTGCAGCTGTCTAGACAACTCCTTAATCTCAGGAGGAGCCAACCGATACGGTGCCTTGGCAATCGGAGCCGCACCAGGGACTAGGTCGATCCTGAACTCCACATGTCGCTCCGGAGGTATCCCAGGCAACTCCTTGGGGAATACGTCCGCAAAATCTCGTACCATGGGCACATCGCCCACTGTCGCCTTACCCGCCTCCCGGGTGTCCATGACATAAGCGACATATCCTGCGCAACCCTGCTGAAGGTAATGCCTTGCCCTCGCTGCCGAACATAAGGCTGGCCCTCGCTGTGGCCTCTCGCCCTGAATCACCAACTGCCCCCCTCCTGGGGTCCTGACTCGCACCAACTGCTGTGCGCAATCTATCACTGCCTCATTGGGGCTCAACCAATCCATACCTATAATCACCTTGTTCCCTCGCAAAGGTATGGGAACCAAGTCTACCAGGTAACGCTCCTCGAACAATCTCAAAACACAATCTCGGAAGACCTCCGATGCTCGCACTGACCGGTCGTCCGTAATCTCGACCTCTAGAGGGCAATCCAACATGCCCGAAGACTCAAGGAACTTCTTGCAAAGCGCAAGAGAGACAAATGATCGGGTAGCACCCGAATCAAACAATACCTGAACTGGGATACCGTTCACATGGAACGATCCTAAACAGAGCACATACATAACATATCAAAATCAAAGCAGCGTATCATAAAAGTATAAATGAGAAATCATACCCGCCACCACATCGGGTGCAGCGCGTGCCTCCTCGACAGTCAACTGGAATGCCCGGATCCTCACCACTGGAGCCTATGCCTTGCCCTGCCAGCCATCAGTGATCCGTAGGGTCGCTGGAGCTGGCGCCTTCACTGGCGCTGATGCTATCAACTGGGGGCAGTTGGCCTTCTTGTGGCCCCTCTGGTTGCAGTGGAAACACAACAACTCAGACGTCTGAATAACTGGTGCAGGGGCAGTATAATCCCTGTTGAAGTACCCCGCCTTGCCGCACTTGTAGTAGCCCGACGATCCCAATCTACACGCCCCCTCGTGTGGCCTTCCACATTTCCTGCAGCAACCCTGTCCTGACTGGCCTTTCGGCCTACTGTCTGATCCATTGGGCTTCTTCCCCGAAGCCCCAGTCGTCTGTCCCTCCTCTATCTTCCTCTTCCATACATGTTGCAGATCTATCTCCCTCTCCCTTGCCCTAGCAATCATGGAATCCAGGGTAGGACAAGCTGAAAAACTAACATGCTCCTGAATGTCGACTCGCAACATGTCATGGTAGTGGGCCTCCTCATATCCTCATCTCCTGCATACTAGGGCACCAGAAATGCCTTCTCCCGGAACTTGGCGGTGATCTCCGCCACAGTCTCCGTAGTCTGTCTCATGTCCAAAAACTCCCTGGCCAGCTGCTGAAGCTCTACAGCTGGCGCAAACTCCGCCCTGAATCTGGTCACAAAGTCTGACCAGGTCATAGCCTCAACGGCCGAGGCTCCCAATGAGTCACCAACAGACTCCTACCAGTCTCTAGCTCTGTCTCTCAAACACCCTGCTGCATATCTCACCTTCGACCCCTCATGCCAGAAGCTGGTCAGCTATGCAGACTCAATGTCCGCAATCCATCATCTGGCAGCAATGGGGTCCTTCGCCCCATGGAAATCTAGCGCACCACTGCCCCTAAAGTCCTTAAAGGACAGCGTGTGGGACCCCGACGGACTGGTCGCCATGTCACTCCTGAACGCCCTAAGGCATTAATCCTCCATCAGCTCAACAATCCCTTCCTTGATCGACCCAAATATGACTGGGGCCACATCAAGGATGCATCTGGTGATCTCAGATGCGATGAACTCGCGTAGCCTATCACCCACTGGTTCGGAGCCTGAACCCAAACCCGATCCCTCTCCTGAGCTACCAACTACTGGCCTCAATTGTAGTACCACCATTCCACAACACATAATGATAATCGTTAGTGATACTGATGCATCAAGAGGGATCACATCCACTATAAGTTCCCCGGTCTTTCCTCAGCCTTCCTCAATTCGGGTATGGATCCTCTGCTTTCAGTAGTACGGGCCCATACTACCTTCCAAATCTATCCGTACCTTCCTCAAGGAATGCCTTGACTCCACCAAGTCCCTTTTTCCCCTGCTGATCTCTGCTATTCTCATCCTAGGCTTACCCTAGGGAAAATCTCTGACTCCACCCAAACCAGTCCTCAGATGCTGAAGGCCTCTTAGTAATGCCAATTAGCCATTACCTGAATACCATCACATGTAATGAGGCTCGGATAATCCTTTGAGTAAAATACTCATCCCCACAACGGTTAGACTCAAACGAGAGCTGCGTAATAGGGCCAAATCCAGCACTCTAAGATTATTCAACCCTGATCACATGTGACGTAACGTATTCACCTAATGCCTAACTCCCGTCATTCAGAGTCCCACCAAGCACAAAGCAAGCATCTGTTTTCATATTGAGAAACTGTACTAGCATACAATGCTGAGCTCATACTACCAGGCATAACCTAAACAAGCTATCCTAATATTGTCTACTCAATACTAGCATGCAATTCTCATAAGATGAAGCACATAAAGCAGGCACATAAGGCATCATTCCTAGATCATTAGTCCTATTCTAGCATGTTGTTCTACTTGAAATTGATAAACATAATATAAACTTGTATGGGTACTTTGGGGAATACTTACTTGAGCTCGGTCGGTTGCGCACATCACACACTTTGATCTTTCTTAAAACTCTTTCACTTAGCTTTTAGAAAAATCATTTTTAAAAAAAAAAAAAGCTTTTAATCCCTTGGGTTGAGTCCAGATACCCCTGAAGGTGTGTCCGAATCCCTCAAACCAGGGCTCTGATACCAACTTGTAACGACTCAATTTTAAAAACCAAAAATTTTGTTTAAATTAACTGACTCATAAAAACGTTCATAAGAAAATATTGTGATATCACATCATCTCATAAAACAATGTATCATGTATGAAAACCCAAGTCATAAAATAAGAACATGTCAGAGTTCAATCCCAGAATATCCATAGTGCGAAAACCAAAGAGTGTGTGTATGATGTGCTGCTACCGCGCCAGCTCCTTCCCCTTCGTTGAAGAGGCACCTGAAACCAAAACTGTAAACTGTAAGCACGAATCTTAGTGAGTTCCCCCATCGTACCACATACCATACAATCACATAGCATACATACTGCCAGGAAGTTCTAGGGTGCCCCACCTACCCGGTACGACCATTCTGGGGTGCCGACCTACCCGTACGGCCATTCTGGGGTGCTGACCTACCCATACGGCCATTCTGGGGTGCCGTCCTACCCATGTCAAACCATTATGGGGGTGATGACCAACCCATGTCAAGCCATTCTAGGGTGCTGACCTACCTTTCGGTCCTAACAACCGAACTTGGGGACTATTCCCCTCCTACTACCACTATCACATATAACATATCATGCCAGCATATAAACATATCATAACATATTATTAGACATATATGGGGTGTCTGACCTACCCTTCGGTCCTAACAACCGAACTCTACTACTATCGCATATCATACCGACGTATAACATATCAGGTAGTAGCAAACCTAGATGATATCACAAAGACAATCATCTAACATACAGACCTAAATGATTCCCATGAACTCCAGGCATAAAACTATGTCCAATGCGTTGGGTCACTCTTTCTGTCCTGCTACAACCCTTCTAACACCCAACTGAGTTCTTTTGACCCTCGACAACTATGGGACTCAAAGCCTTGGACTCGTCGAGTCCCAGGAACGAACTTGCCGAGTCGGTCACGTCCACACTTTAAATCCTCGATTTCTAATGTACAACCTTTGATCAAAAGGTAGATCCAAGCCCCTAGACTCGATCTAGCACGTAAATTTACAAACTCTACGTGCATGCATGGAAGAATGAGCCCAAATGGCTCAAAAAGGAACTGCCAACATGCATGAGGCTTTCCATGGGTTCTAAAATAGTTGCTTTCTGCCTTAAGGTCCCTCAAGAACCTTGGATCCAAAACCCTAGCCCTCAACCATGCTTGCAGTCATGGTTGGTAGCCAAAATGACTCTTAGAACCCCTAACTTCCTTCAAGAATAGATCTATATTAATAATGAGCAAGGTATAAGCTTTATACCTCAAATGCACTGAGGAAGATGCTCAAACTCGGATCCCTCTAACCTCTTCTTGTTTCTTCAAGCTTTTCCTTCCTTTCTTAGATCACAAAAGCACCAAAATCACTCAAAAAGCCTTAGATCTTCACTCACACGATTGGGGTTCGCTATGGGGGTCTTCTGGTAGCAAATGGGGCGATGGGTGACTTAATGAGATGTTTAAATAGGGTGCAAACCCTCAGATTAGGGTTTTTGTCCAGCCAGGGCCTAGTCGTCGAGTCCGGGACCCGACTCGTCGAGTCCATCACTTAAGTCCCGCGTTCCGTCCCGCGTCTACTCGGCGAGTTGGTCCTTCAACTTGCCGAGGCCAAGGGCAAATATGCAAAACACTTAGATAAAAATAAAAAGAAATACGTACTAAGAACCAGGTGCTACAGTTGGTGATGATGATGTTGGTACATATCTTAATGACGTGGGTGGCCGTTGTGTCGATGTTCCTGAACAAGAAGTTAAAGTTATGAATAGGCGTGTAGTAGGTACAAGTAAAAAGAAAAAAGTTATGGATTAGAAAGATAAAAATGTACATAGTTACGGGGATTATGTTGATGTTGCTGATGTAGCTTTAGATATAATCGACTTAGAAAGCAATTCTGATGGAGATGAGTTGGGTGATGAAGTTGAAGTTAAGTTTCCCGATAACATTTTTTACGGTATGCCCTCTATACGAGCATGTATGGTTGATGTCAATGAAGATATCCCTGCACAGATGGTAGATATCAACAATCAAAAGATTGAATGCCTCATTATATTTAAGAGCAAAGAGCTTCTAAAACGGGCGATTGGAAAAAATGTCTTCGAGAAGGTTTTCAGACGAGAACAAGTAGATCAACCAAATCAAGGTATGCGGTTGTGTGTGTAGGGAAAAATTGTTCTTGGTTACTTAGAGCAATTTGAATTAAAAATTATGGCGGACTAAGCCAAGTGAAAACATTTGTTGACGTACACACATGTTCTTCAACAATTGTGCAACCTAATCATCGACAAGCAAATAAATATGTTTTGGGTGAATATCTTGTTGATGTTTTGGCTGAAGATTATAGTAGAATATATCGGGGACATTATATTATTAATGATATGAATGCTCAATTGAATACCAATATCTCATACCATCAGGCTTGGCGTGCAAAGCAATATGCACTGTTGTTATTAAGGTGTACGAAAGCGGATTCTTTTACCGAACTTCCAGCTTATTTCCACAATTTGGTCAAACATAATCCGGGTACCATGACACATATTCAAATAGACAGTGATGATCGATTTGAGTTCTTGTACGTTGCACTTGGTTGCTCGGTTAGTATTATTATATTTGATTATTAATTGTATTGTTTTGGTGTATTTTAATAGATATACAATATATTGTAGGTACGTGCTTTTGTTAACTTTTGTAAGCCGACCCTTGTAGTAGATGAAGCCCACCTAAAGGGCGAGTTCAAAGGTACCATGTTACTTGCAGTTACTAAGGACGGAAGAAACCAAATATTACCGGTTGCATTTGGTATATCCAAAAATGAGTGTACAGATTCTTGGACATGGTTTTTTCAAAAACTACGTGATTGTATATGCTATATGGAGGAACTTACAACTATATCTGATAGGTCTCCATCTCTAGCGACATCCGTTGCCAACATTTTTCCTCACGCTCATTAGGGAATATGTGGTGTCCATTTGTATTTCAACATAGTCGCTAGATACGAGAAGAGTAAGACAATCAAAGCAATTTTTTAAGAGGCTTGCAGAGCGTATACAGTTGATGCTTTTGATGTTGCCATGGACCTAATGCAAAAGACAAAAGAACATGTATGTGAATACTTAAAAAGTATAAATCTTGAAACTTGGTCTAGGGCACATTTTAAAGGGAACAGATACAATCTTATGTCGTCCAACAGTGCGGAGTCTATAAACGCATTATCTAGACACGCACGTAAGGTGCCAATACTGATGTTGATCGACTTTTTTCGTGCAACAATGCAACAATGATGGTTTCAAAGACAAAACTTTGCAGGTACTAACTTTTAATATTAATGTTTTTATTAAATGTTATTGATCTTAACTGTATAATTTATTTCTATTTTTTAGCAGAAGCAACCACAACACTCACCCCTTGGGTCGATGAAATTATAAAAGAAAATAAAATTTCTTTTAAGAATTGGGATGTTTGCATGATCTCAAGTACCAAATGCGAGGTAAAAAAGGGGGCACAAAACGTGATTGTAGATTTCCAACAAAAGACATGTACATGTAGGCATTGGCAACTTGATGGCATACCTTGTGGTCATGTTATAAGAGCGTTAACAGTCAACAATTATCAAGACTGCTCGATGTTTGCATTAAATGCTTACCATACCGAAACATTGAGGAAAACATATGAAGAATTAGTAAACCTTTTGCCAAAGCCATCCAAATGGGAGATCCCCGATAATTTGATGATTGTTAAGCCACCTATAATGGATAAATGTCAGCCAGGCAGGCCAAGAAACACAAACCGCATTCCATCCCATGGTGAAGGTCCAATTAGAAAAGAGTGTTTTACATGCGGTAAAGCAAGACACACGAGAAACAATTGTTCTAGAAGGGCGTCCGGTAGTGGATCACGTCGCAATACATTTGATATTGGGGCTTCAGCGAGTTGCTCACAATCCAATGATGCCGATTTTGATTTAAAACAACCTTAAATTGAATAGATGTTAATTTTTTATGTATTTTAATGTTTATATTAAATTTTATAAGTTGTTGTTATGCTTTTGTACTTGGATAATTAACGGTAAAGAAACATCTTAATATAAAATAAATAGCAAAGCCAAGTCAAGATAATGTTAAAATATTTTTTTAACTAATTATTAAATCAGGGAATTGTAATGGGTACTTCTTTTTCTCAATTGTTATATAGTCATCCCTAACTCTCATTTTATCTTCCAAACGATCCTTTTGCACTCTAATATGTATCATCTCTGCGTCCTTGTCAGCAAGCCATTTTTCAGTCGTTTTAATTGTCTTCTTAGTCTTTTTTATATATTCTTCATGTTCTTTGATTTTCTTTTTATTGAGATCTATCCATTCTTGAGCTTGTTTGCATTATGATGCAATAACTTCACGACGTTCACTGAGAAGGCATGATGCCTCTTTATCCTGTATTTGTTGTTCTTCAACCTTTTTCAATTCTTGAAATTTTTGATCCGACATATATGAGCTTGCCGAAGAGGGTGTAAAAAAGGGGTCAACTGCATCACAATAGTAACAATCTACTTCGTTGCATGAGCAAATTCAAACTTTGAGGATGAACTCATAATAATATATAGTATTTTTAATAAGAAAACTCACTTGTATGTCGTATACATACATGCTATTAATTTGTATTTCATAGTCCAAATTCAACCATTTCGTAGTTAGAGTTGAAATTCATAGTCAAACTTTGAAATGACTACACATCAATGACAAGTCACTGTAGTACCTGCAAATCGTAGCCAACTTGGAAAAGACAACACATAATTGACTGTTTCACAAGATAAGTGATTGTTGTACAGAAACGAACACTTGTCAAGTCCATGTTAGCTCCCTTTTTATTATAAATAGACGTGTAATATATACGAAACGAGCACCCATACCATCTATACGAAACTAACACCCATATTCAGAAATGTCATCGAATGCAGCAACTTCTTCGAATGCACTTCCTGGTTCCAATTCTCCACGACCATGGACAATAAACGAGGTGTTGGTTGTAACAAGATGATGGCTTAGTGTTACGGAGGGTGTAACGCTTCTGGCTCCCCCACATTGCCTAGTTGGTGCTGAATGGACCCGCATAACAACTTTGGCAATTATTGTTTACAAGTTGTAAGCTTTTTAATATTTGTTTGATAGTTTTGAAGTTGTAACATCAATAAATTGTTGTATTTGTTGTTATGTTTAAAGTATTGTAGTTGTAACGTTAAAACTAATGGTGGCGTCGTTGTTATGTTGTAACTAGTTATTAGTACGTCAATAAATTGTTGTAATTGTTGTTATGTTTAAACTTTGTAGTTGTAATGTTAAAACTAAAACTAATGGTGTAGTTGTTTGTAGTTGTAACATTAAACAATTAATAATCAAATCCAAACATTCAATTACACACACATACACACAAACAGATATATATATATATATATATATATATATATATATATATATATATATATATATATATATATATATATATATATATAATCCAACTACATAAGACCAAGAGTCGACCCCCAACAAATTTTTTTCATCCTTTGGCAAAACACTAAAGCTGCGTTTCTTGGGTCAGTAAGGTGACGTATTGGTTGTCCTGAAACTAATTGTTCCATAAGAATTGAATTTTTCATAAGCCCCCTACCGAGATTGTCATAAAGATGGACTTCCATTGAATCCAATCGTAGTTCCCCAAATAACCAGTTATTAGGGAATGAATGAATCAACATTAGGACCTGTACAAAGTTAAAAAAAAAATATTTATCTTTACATATCACAATACAAAAACAAAATGACAACAGTGAAATTAATTTCAAAAATTAAAATTCAGTTTACTGTATCCACATTCCACCAAACAACCATAAAGTTGGGGTATGTAGCAATACCAGACATAAACGCCCTCTAATCGTAACCATCCTCAAGACGATGGGAAACAAAAAAATTTGGAGGCATTATTGTATGTCGTTCACTATCAAATCGTCTCTCAATCAATAGTCTATACCAAATGGTCATATGCTGCAAAAGTTATAATACTTTTGTTATTAACTAATAAATAAAAACAATTACAATAATAAATGCAAAGATATTTTACCACTGAGTCCAACCATCCGTCGTGTGTATGCCCAAACAATGCACTTCAAAAATCTAAATCTAATAACAAATTGTACAAACGGTGTTGCGCCTTACCGCCTGCTACATAAGGTTGCAGGCGCACCACCGAGAAGTCGTGATCAACAGCAAATGCTGGCGGAGGAACGGAGCTTGTAGATTTGGCATCAACCTTCTTCTTTGGTCTTCTTTTTTGTTTTGGTGTCGTGTGCAACTAAAACAATATTGAAATGTTTAAATCTCTATGTTTCAAATAATTCACATAAAAATATAAATGTATAATTAAGATATAAGCATTCAAATCCGACGAATACCATGGTGTAAGGAGTACGCATATACTGTGATGGCTTTCGGGCCCTTAGTCTATCGGGTGTAACTTCGTTGTCATCAATACATAATCATCAAAATGATTTTCATTCCCCGTAATTATTAAATCTTCCTCCGACACCATATACATACTCTTGAAATGATATATAATAAGTAGATGTCATCTCATCATCACTCGGTGACATTTTATTTCTTGGTCATTGTCCCTCCTAAAAAAATTAAACATATTAAAAACGCATATAAAATTGTAATAAGGAATTTGGTACAATAAAATTAATTTTTATAAACCTTTGTCATTGTAAAAATCTTGTTTACATCAATCCATTTTAATTGTTTATGCCACTCCATCATTTCATCATAGGCGTGTCTCTATTTTTCTCTATGCAAATCCGCCAGTACGAACAACTGGAAGCATCTCATATATCCATATCTACAATTTTCACAATTATAGTAATAAAAATTAAAATTAAAATAACTAACATATCAATAAATTCTTACAAATAATAATAAATTTGTATACCCTAAATGGCGCCGTAAATCTTGAAACTAGGTATTTAAAAGTTTAACCACGCTCCGCCAGTGATATATATTTATCTATCTTGTTCCACGTATCGTCAAGGTCGTCATAGGTAAAGTCCCACAAATAGCTACCCCAAACAAAACTGCCAAAAAAAAAATTATAATATAAATTAACATGAATAATATGAAACTTTCAAAATAAACAAAAAAAATATATGTTCCACACATCGAAATTCTCAGACTAAAAAACCAGTCTTGCGGCACCCGATCGTTTATTTCTTTTCCCAAAAATCCTTCACACAATACGTATATCAGACAGACTCTAACCGCATCATCGTCACTAGCTTCTAAGAATGGATGATTTAAAACAAAACTTTTTAGGTCACCTATTTTCACCGAACTATTTGTATGGTTCGGAAATAGACGTTCACGCAATAAACTTCTTTTTCTAGTAGTAACTTTTTTTTTTCTGACACTTTTTTGCCAATATTTTTGTGATACTCGCCGAAATTAAACCCGGTTATCAAACAAAACTCTTTCGGGCCATATACCATTTTCGTATCCCCGACTCTAAAATAAAACATCGTCCGACCGTATCTGATGAAGAAACATCTTGTGGAACAACAATCCATCCCCTTGTAAATGAGGGACGTCCAACAAGTAACCAAAAAAAGTTCGTCTAAAAATATCACGTCTTGAACCATGTAACACCTCAAATACTTCCCAGATGTTACACCCCGATCTTTTTAAGTTCACGTTAGCTTTCACATTGAAATTATTATAATCATGCTGCAAAAAACTGTTGGTTTAGTGTCTAAGTCCATAACTATTTTGGTATGTACTTGACCCAATTATGAGCATGGTCCTTTTGGGTTGCCTTCACCATAGCAATATGTAGGATGAATTAAGAAGAGAAAGGCTTAATTATGATTTATTAATATATTATAAGAATAATCTATTAAAGGAGAAATCATAATGTTTAATTAATATTAGTCAAGAATTAACTAAGAATTACTTCTGTGACTAAAAGAGATTAATTAAACTTAAGGGACTGGAAATGTAATTATAAGATAATTGCAAGAGTGGGCTAATGGACTCCATAGAGTGGAGTGGATAAAATTTATGGGGAAGCCCATAAGATTTCGTCCATGACTCTAAAGAAAGGGATCCATGGGCTGCTTAGGGCCTAAGCAGTCAGATTAGGGTTTCCTAGTTGAAAACCCTAATAGCCTACATGTATATAAAGAACCCTTAAGCCCCAAAAACGTGGACAAGAGTTCATTTAGGGTTTCTAGATGTTTTGGACAACCTCCTCTCTTCTCTTCTTCATCCAAGTTGCTTAGTGGTGTTTGTGACTCCATTAGAGGTGTAGCACTTGAGGCACTAAGTTCTCTAAAACCAATCAAAGCAAGGATTGATTGTTATTGCACTATAACAATCAAAGGTAATTACTAAACCCTTATTTCAGTTCTTATTTATAGATCTAGGGTTTATAGCTTTGGATATTCAATTGCATGTTCATTAGACAAACTAGATCCAAAAGCTATTAGGGTTTGCATGTACACCATAGGATTTATGTTTTGCTTAAAACCCTTCAGTGGTATCAAAGCTTAGGGCTGTTTGCTAGTGAATTTGATGCTTAATTGATCGAAATTTAACTGAAAATCGAATTTTTTTGGCTTCTGCATGCCTGACTTGCCGAGTCACTTGGTGAACTCGCCGAGTCGTCTGTACTCGACGAGTCCTGGTCCAGACTCGACGAGTCAGCGGGTCTGGCAGGCTGTTTTCGCGATTTTCTTGTTGTTTTGGCTTGGGATACTTTCCATAAACATTTTTAATTCACAAAATCCGATTTTTATTGATTTTGGGTGAATATCCTTACCAAAATAGAAGATAATTGTGAAAAATTTAGATAATCTTTTGTTTTATTAGATAAATATTGATTATTTGTAATTTAGATTTAAATTATCTTGTGAAAAAGTTTCAAATTGCACCCTTTAGGTTTTATAGTTTAAATTTGAACTTAAAAGTTTTACTTATGAAATTTAAATAAGTTAAACCCTAATGTTTTGAAAAGTTTCAAAACTTGCCCTCAAGTTTTGGAATTAAAATTTTTTGATTAAAAGTTTAATTTTGAAATATTTAAATTCTGAACCCTAATGTTTTGAAATGTTTCAAAACTTGCCCTCAAGTTTTGGAATTTAAAAGTTGATTAAAAGTTTAATTTTGAATTGTTAAATTCTAAAACCCTACTAATTTGAAAAGTTCAAATCACACCCTTATGGTTTTATTAATTAATTAAAGTGTATAATTAAAAGTGATTTAATAAACCCATAAAGTTTTGGTTTACATTTAATTAAATTAAAAGTATAATTTACTAAATGGAACCACCTAGTATTTTAAAAGTGTAAAATACAACATATACTATATATAACATTAAATGTCTAATATTATATATGAGTAAACAATCAGTCTTACCGTTAGTAGGCCTCATTCACGAAGCTGGTCTATAAGGGGTGTTTAAGGAAATTGCCTATAAAATGGCGATTGAATGGGTATCCACTCTTACCCACCGCACTCTTGACTAGTGGAGGGTCATTAGCCGAACGGGTAGGATAGGACAGAAACCTTCCATTATAAGTATAATGAAGTACAAAGTAACTAAATGCTTTTTCAAATTCCCAAATCATAGTTACTTTAGGCAAAATGTGAAATTGTATGCTAACCCATGGAATTACACTTCGTAACCTTGTCAAATGTTGGTGGAGCGTGTGTGGTTAATCGGCACACTAATTTGGGGATGACATTGGTGGCGAAGGGTGGCTCGATGCTTATCATAGATCAATGGAGCGTGTGTGGCTAACCGGCACATTGATTAGGTGATAGTAGCATTGGGTGCACCACGTGATTCGCATGGTTATTCACACCTTATTTGTGATCCTCGGCATCCTAGTCACAAATAGAAGGGCATAATCGAGATTAAACATGCCATTGAAAAGTTCAATGAATCTTAAAAGATATAGGAGTTTCAATTCATTTAAAAGTTAAACTTCTTTTTCGTTTTTCATGGTGGAAATTGGTAAATCGTCATTTACCTACCTTCAAATATTCTGCAACTAGATTACGGCATCCCTTTTCTAGGTTTTAGAATATTGTGTTGGATCCTAGCCTTAATAACTCATTTGGGTGTTATATTAAGGACTCAATCAACTTAACTTGAATTTTCTCCCGTTTTGTAGATGTCTAAATCTTACAATGGTCTTCCCAAATCCTTTGGAACAAGCTTTCCAAATTAAGAAGACGTTCCAAGATACTATCAAGGAAATGAGAGTCATGCTTCACTTCCTCCACCTCTCCTAATTGTTCTCCCTAACCCACAAGTTCAAAGGCTTGAAAAGTTCAAGCTCACTCAAGTCCTTTTGGCAAGTAAACACGAAGATGGGAAACCTGTGTGTGCACACGTCTTAGAGATGAAGTCACACATTGATAGGTTAAGCATGATGGGTGTCGAGATTTCATGTGAGTTGGCTGTTGACTGGGTTCTCCAGTCACTTGCTGAATCATATAGTGAGTTCGTTAGACAGTACTATATGATGGATCACGACATGACCCTCATTGATCTCACATATTTGCTTATAGCTGTTGAATCAACAATGATTTGGCGTGCTGGTCAAGCAAATTTGTCTGGTGAATCAAACTCCCAAACTTCAATGGACACTGGCAACATTGGAAGTCCAGAAAGAACTAAGTCTGTGATTGTCCGGTGTGTTGTGCCAAAGGAGTCCATTTGCTTTTATTGCCAAGAGAAGGGGCATTGGAGACGAAGCTACCCTAACTACCTGAGAGATCTAAGAAATGGGAGAGTCAAGACGTATGGCTCTACTTCAGGTAAAATCCATTAACTAACTCTTTTAAGTTCCTATTCTAGATTCTTAATACATGATGTGATGAGATTACATTTTGATGTTTTGTAGGATCGAAGAAAAGAGATGAAGCTTAAGGGAAGAAGTGATCTGAATCTAATCGTGAAGAAAGTGGATTTCGATCGCATTGTTTGAAGATTGGATTTTTGAGCTACTACTTGGAGTTAGAATAGATTGTTAAGAAATATGTAATAACATAGTTTTTCAATTGAATTGCATTGTAAGGACAAATTTTTCCGCAATAAAATGAATTTTGATTTTATCTTATTTATTTATCCTTGCAATGGCATGTATGAAAAATTGATGTTTGAAGGTTTCTATTATTAGCAATAATGGATTTGATTCTTGATTATGTTATTTGTGGAGACGTCAAGAATTCACCAAATAGGGAGAGTTTCTCATCGTCCAAGTTTCAATTGGATGGAAACTTGGAATCATACAACTTGGTTGCATGATGAATGAAAACTTTCATATTTGGAAATTAGACTAATTCTTCAACAAAAGTGTCAAGTGAAGGACTAGGAGATCGAGTACACTAGGTTGTGCGTTGATCAAGTCCACCACAAAGAGAGATAAGATATCCGTCATGATTTTATAAAAGTTTAGTAAATATGATTATACTTATAAGATTAAGTGTACTTCTGAGTTGATTGAAAGAGTTTCAATGAATAGCAGAACGAATAAAGAAGAATCAAGTAGGCAGAAAGATAAAAGTTTCTCTATTTTAAGAAGAAGGGAGAGTACCTTTTATTGTGTTTTATGATAAGTCTTAATGATTAAGAAACATATCTCAATTTATCCTCTAAGTGAGTCTTAATGCATTGTATGTCTAAGAAGAGAAATCGAGAACTGTGGAAATGGTTAAATCAATAAGTCGATCATACTTCATTCCAATATCAAGTCTTAGAGCTGTACTCCAAGATTGTGAATTGAGTGAAAAGTATTAAGTAGGTTTATAACACTCATCAAATGTGGAATTTGGAAAAAGTTTTCTTATTCTTGCACATTTGAAATTGGTGAGTAGTGCTGTCTTGGATAAGACAAAGAACAACTAGGACCAATTATGTGAAGTGTTTTGTCTTGATTAGAACTACACTAACTCTTGAATATTTGTTTTGTCTAGAAAAGTTTCCTGACAAGAGAATCATATGTGTCAAGAGGTCAGTGGGAGTTTTTATGATCTCGAAAAAGGTTTCAAGAACGAATCAAGAATAAACCTTATCGATCATCACTAGTACACGACTTGAGGTTTACAACCTATCGTGTTGACATTATTTTGTTTCTGTGTCATTCCAATTGAGTTAATTATGCATGTGAGTTCTATGAGTTATCATTAAATACAAAGTACCTTGATCAATGGAAAGTACATTGATATGTAAGGATGAGTTGCTAAACTACTTGGAAGACATGGTGGGCACTCGTGTTACCATAAGGCAAGAAATCAAGATTAAGAAAGTTCAGTCCATATGAGTATGGATTTCTCACCAACTTTGGTTTTGGAAAATTCACATGGATAGGAACTCATACACCATAAAATCTAAGTGTCATAAGATTCCCTCCTTCATGAAAATGACTGTGAGGAAATGCTGTCACTAAGAGAGATTTTAAGAAGATAGCAATTGTGATAATTGTATTTTCAAATTCGATTATGGTTACGACATCCCTTTCCATAGTTCGAATTATGAGATTTGGCAATTAGTTTGAACATTTGGAACTTAGTAACATAAGTTCTGAATTGCTTAGACACACATATGAGCTATCTAAGGCAAAGGTGTATAAGGTTAAGAAGCTTAGATAAAGGCTTATCAAAGCATCTGGTATTAGAAATATGAACTTCAGAAATTCAATAGGTATTGTTTCTGGAAGTTCAGTTGTGTTCTGAATACATGTCAAAGCTAGTGGGAGCATAAGTGTTATGCTTATATGATAATAATCATCATGATAATGGGAGCATAAGTGTTATGCTTATATGATTATTATGGCAAGTATTGCAAGTTAGCAATATTAATTATAGAAAAACAAAGATTCAATTTGCAAAGTTGCATGGGTTGAAAAGTTGTTTTGCTATAATTAAGGGAGAGAATATTATACTTCGTTTCAAAATCTAAAGCTTAGATTGAGAAATTTTAATAAATTTAGTCAAAGGATACATAGTGTGTTCTCAAATTTCGATTATGATTACGACATCCCTCTTCATAGTTCGAATTGTGAGAACGTGACACATAAAATATTATGGCAGAAGATTGATAAAGTATAATATCTTTATGTAAGACATTATGCATCGTGTCCCATACGCTTCGGGTATAGGATCGATTGCAAATGCTATAATATTTGGCAATTCTAAAATTTTCCAAATGTCTAGCTCATTAAGAGGGAAAAAGGATTAGAATCAGTTTTGACTAAAATAATTAAACAACTATCAAAGGACGATCCAAAGTTCACTGAAGATTGATCGCTTGTAAGTAGTTGAAAGTATGGTATTGGATGGACCATATCGACATTATTATGAATAGATAAGATTCTATTAAGAATGAGTTGTCATATGGCAAATGTGGAAATGTTTCTACATTCAGAGTTGGATATTGAGAGTCTATGTCTAGAATAGAAAATTTTATGCAAGAAGGATGTTCAAAGGAATGTACTTTGAATGTGAGACTTCGCGTCTATAGAATTGTCTTGTAACAATTTTTGATAAAGTGCTTTGTAATTTTATTGGCCAAGTCCTAGTGACTATTGTGCTATGACTTTGTAAAAGGATCGTTGCATAAAATGTTAGAATTTAGCATATTCTAATAGTGGCAAGAACCTTGTGTTCTTACACTAATGATACGGATTGGGAATTGTGAAATGAGCATCATTGGAAAAGTTTTTCAATTGATCTATTTCAAAAAGAAAGGACCATAGGAAACATAGTGTGCATGCTTTGTGCATGGGACAACTATTGTTGTAATTTGAGTAATAAGTTGATTTTCTGAAATAGTGAATAATGAGTAATCAATATGGTGGTTAAATAGAAGTGTTTTATTTACTCTCACAAGTTTAGGGTCATATAGGATTAAGTATTATTGTTATGTTTCAGTTTGCAAGTTTTGACTTCCAGAATAACTAGGTTATTCAAACATCCACAGTCGGTTATACGTTGGGAGTATGTATGAAGAAAGTCTGTCATGAATCTGTTTGTAGATTGTCCAAAGTGTTTAGACATGGCACAAGTTTGCTGTAGAGTTCATGAATGCTTTGATAAGATTAGAGTATTGGATTAAACCCACGCTCACATGAATCACTTCATGGATTATATCGTGAGTGATTGTGATTCGATAATATTGTATATTCTTGAAACCGAGACGTGTGAGTTGTTATTTGTTGGTCGGTTGCACATTGATAATAAGTAAACGCACCAGTAACTTGGTGTTATAAACTTATTGTTGTGTGTGATTCGATCAGTAAATGCAAGCGAGCATTTGACTTGAGGTTTATCCATTCCTTTTACCCAAAGTGGGATAAAAGCGATATCTGTGGGCCTCTCGATAATTTAGTGATGACACCCAAGTGCTTGGCCAAGCCAGGACTAAGTTGATGTGTTCAATTGTAGTCTGTTGTCAGTCGTCATAAATCGGAAGTCGGGAAACAATATAGAGAGAATGATTGAAATTCATGTCTTATGTCTATACGATATCTTGAGAATGCAGGAATATATGATCCCTTATCTAAAGGACATGCTATCTGATAAGATCAGAGTTGATAATGGCTTTTGAAAGCTACGATTGCTGATCAGGTTCTGAAGTCATATGAAAAATAGTTATTAGACTTATCCAAGTGGAAGACTATTGGATTAGTGTCTAAGTCCATAACTATTTTGGTATGTACTTGACCCGATTATGAGCATGGTCCTTTTGGGTTGCCTTCACCATAGCAATATGTAGGATGAATTAAAAAGAGAAAGGTTTAATTATGATTTATTAATATATTATAAGAATAATATATTAAAGGAGAAATCATAATGTTTAATTAATATTAGTCAAGAATTAATTAAGAATTACTTCTATGACTAAAAGAGATTAATTAAACTTAAGGGACTGGAATTGTAATTATAAGATAATTGCAAGAGTGGGCTAATGGACTCCATAGAGTGGAGTGGACGAAATTTATGGGGAAGCCCATAAGATTTCGTCCATGACTCTAAAGAAAGGGATCCATGGGCTGCTTAGGGCCTAAGCAGTCAGATTAGGGTTTCCTAGTTGAAAACCCTAATAGCCTACATGTATATAAAGAACCCTTAAGCCCCAAAAACGTGGACAAGAGTTCATTTAGGGTTTCTAGATGTTTTGGACAGCCTCCTCTCTTCTCTTCTTCATCCAAGTTGCTTAGTGGTGTTTGTGGCTCCATTAGAGGTGTAGCACTTGAGGCACTAAGTTCTCTAAAGCCAATCAAAGCAAGGATTGATTGTTATTGCAATATAACAATCAAAGGTAATTACTAAACCCTTATTTCAGTTCTTATTTGATAGATCTAGGGTTTATAGCTTTGGATATTCAATTGCATGTTCATTAGACAAACTAGATCCAAAAGCTATTAGGGTTTGCATGTACACCATAGGATTGATGTTTTGCTTAAAACCCTTCAAAAACAACAACATATTACAAAGGTAAACAACTATTTCCTTTAAAAATATCCGGATATTAAATGGAAAAAAATAATCCAACAGCCAATTTACAAACATAAACAAAGCATAAACCACCATTCAATCAATAATTTCTATATTTATGCTGAAAAACAATAACAAACTATAACAATTTTTAAACTTAAACGACAATTATATACAATTTTTCAAGTTATACGACAACTATACAAACAACCACTAACCAAACATATTGTAATCGTTATTGTAAACAAACTACATGCATGCAATTATACATGATTCGTAACAATTTTTTCAACTTTCAACTTAAAAAAAATAAAATATTCTAACATTTTTACTAAATGTACAACAAGCCAATGCATATTTTACACAGTCTATACTTGTATATTCATACAACTACTAACAAAATACCATTAAAACTTCAAAAATACTAATAAATAATATTATATCTATCAAATACAACAAAATTACCCTATAACAACCAATAAAGTTTGATTTTCTTTTAAAAAACAATACAATAAATAATAAATAAATAAAACATACATTAAATAAATGTTGATTAAAACATAAAATGAGTTAAAAACTTACCATATTTTCAGGATTGTTGAAGAAATTGTCAAAGGATATCGCAGAGAGAGAGAGAGAGAGAGAGAGAGAGAGAGAGTTTTCCTAAACTTAAGAGTGAAAAATGAAAGAAAAAATGGTTTTATACACTTCATCTAACAAAATCGCAGATGGAATACATAAAATCACAGATGGACTAATCCATCTATGAATGTACAAGACTGTGCTTTAGGCACTTGCACATTTGCAGATAGATTAGTAAAATCGTAGATGGGGTGTTTCCATCTGCGGTTTCAGTGGCTAAATTTGCTATTTCTGTTTTTTTGTCTATTTTCCACAAAGTAACTAGGGTATTAGGTTAAATTTATAATTTTCTCTTAAATTAATCAAATACCTAATCATGTATATTGGTTTAAAAGGTCATTTATATCAGCCTAAGTTTTAGGGTTTGCACCCTATTTAAGTTTATTAACACCATCTCCAACCCTCTTCCATTTTTTGCTCCAAAAATAAAGTAAAAATTGAGTAAATAGTGTTTCATCTCCAACCCTACTTCATTTTTTACCCTATTTTTACCCCAAAAAAGTATCTTCCATTTTTCTAACTTATATAAATTGTCAAACACACTCCTTCTATTAATTTGATTTTAACAAATATATAATCTATATTTTTTTCATTACAATAGTATTAAATAAATAAGATTATATTTATAATACGTAATTATATGCTTTTGTAAAATATGTTTTTGTGTTTTAAAGTTTCAATATGTATTTAAATTTTAATATGAATTTGTTAAACAAAAAACAAACTTTATATTTATAATTACTTAATATAATTTAATATATAACACAGTATTATAAGTATTAAATATTACATTTAAATAATAATTAGTAGATAAACAAACCTTAGTATAAATATATAAAACGAGGGAGTAAAACTGACAACTTAAAGTTCATCCCCATTTTGGGGGAAATGAATAGTATAACACCATATTTGGTGTTATACTATTCATTTCCCCCAAAATGTGGGAATAAATGGAGTAGGGTTGGAGAAGAATGGGGGAAGAAATGGGGGAAATAATGGAGAATGAGAGTGGGTTAGAGATGCTCTAAGTCCTTCAATTTCATCACCATATCAGCCTCCTTTGCATCTTGAGTCATATCTCGAAACCCAAATCCATTTCCCCTAAAGATTGAGCTTGTGTGTATTTTGGGTGTGTGTGGTTCTTAGAGAAGAATAAGAAGATTTGTGAAGAAGCATCGTATCAGAAAGAACTTGTAGATCTAGAGGTTCCTCATCATTTCTATCTTATTGGCAGTAAAAATCTTCTACCTTGATGACTCCATGTGTTAGTTTTTAGTTTAGGGCTTATTTCATCATAAAATGGTCCTTAAGGTATTTTTGAGAATATAAGCTACTCCATAAGGTTATAATGCTAGATCCTAGTGTTTCTAATGTTCCGTGAGCATTAAAATGGGTTCTTGAAGGATTAAGTTCAATCATGCAAGGATTGAAGGTGGTTTCATGAAGATAATGTGGTTAAATCTGAGATTTTCCCCATTAAGACATGCAAAATCATTAAGTTGGAAACTTTATGGCTTAATCTATTTTAATAAGCCTTGATCTAAAACTGGACGATGGGTCTTAACTTATTAAGACCTTAGAATGAGGTTTTGGCCAGCTATAGCGTACGTCGGTTGTACATAGGGGTATCTTGCGTACACGTTTGAGGTCCCGACTAGGCGAGGGTCGTGAGTACATCAGGCGTACTGATTGGTACGCTGAGCATACTCAACAGAGTGGACTTTAGGCTTTATTTCGAGCCATTTGTGGGACTTAGTAACTTTGGTCCCTTGTTAGGCCATAAGCTTTTCTGTGATGGGCCTTTGGGATTGGGCTCATTGTGGACATAGATTATCTTTTGAGCTTCGTGGCTAGTAACATTGGGGAATTGATGGGTTAGGACCAATAAGGCAAGGAATAAGTAACTTTTTCCCTTAAGGCCAAGATTTAGGGTTTGGACTCACGGTTTGGATTATTGACCTAATTTCGAATTAGGGTTTCTTTACTTGTGATTTAGTAGGGATTTTCTGGTTCGGCAACCCAATCATTTGTTTAATTGTCAGCAGGAAAAGGTAAGTTTGTTCAATATACTGTAGGACACTAGGATATGTTATGTGCTTGTAGTCTTTGTGACTCCTATTGTATGTGTTATATGCATGTGTGCCTGTTTACTATATGTATGTGGGGTGAAATAGACCCAGTACAACCTTGTGCTGACATATGAGTTGAAATAGACTCGGGGTGAAATACACCCGGTACGGCTTGGGCAGACACAAGATTTGAAATAGAATCGGGGGTGAAATAGACCCGACACAACCTTGAGCTGGAAAATATGTATGGTATATGGTATTTTGGGGAACTCACTAAGCTTCATGCTTACAATTTTCAGTTTATGTTTCAGGTAATTCTTGATCGAAGGGGAAGGGATCGAGATGATTGCATCGCATATACCATGTTGTTATGTATTTTGTTGACTTGATGTATTTGGATGATTATTGACATACTTTGATCTTCTTTTGTGGTTTTATGAAAACGTTTTGGATATTGGTTTTGTTATTCCAAAGATGGTTTTGTTATTCTAAAAATGAAATTTTTGGTCTTAAATTTTGGGACGTTACAAGTTGGTATCAGAGTCTTGGTTTGAGGGATTCAAGCATACTCGCGGGTGTGACTGAACTCAATCTGAGGATTTTGTACATTTTTCAAAAAGGAAATGTTTTATAAAAAGAGTTTTCTAATAAAAAAAGGAGTGTGGTGTAGGCAATCGACTGACCTCAAGTAATTTTTCCCAAATTACCCATACATGTTTTATGATATTCTTTGATTTGTGAATCTGTGAATCGCATGCTAGATTAGGGCTAAGGATTTGCTTAGTATTTCATGATAGAATGCTAGGAGAGATGCCTGTGTATGACTAATGTATGAGCTTGTAGACTTGCATGTTAGTACTGATCAATCAGTGATAGGATGACATGTTTAGTTTATGCTTCTTCCGATTACTCGATGCTCGAATATTGTTTGCTTTATGCTTTTAGGAGTTCCCATTAACTTCAACTAACTAGTAAGCACCTATCTAGGTTGAGCTGAAGAGCATGAGTTAGTGAACTCAATTTAGTTATGTCATGATGATGAGATTATAGGGTGATAAGAGAGCAAGTGGATCCGGGTGGGAGTAATCGCTTGGGATTATCAGGAGAAACCATGGAGTGAGCCCATGGTGAGTCAATGAACGAGAGAGTGTTAAAAGAATACAGGGAGCCATAACATTCATGAGTAAGTGGGAAAGGGTATAGTGGTACTACGGGGAGCCGTAGTATTCACTAGTTATCGATAGATTGTCGTGATACTGCGGGGAGCCATAGTATTCATTGGTTAGCGGGAGAGTGTTGTGATACTGTGGGGAGCCGTAGTACTCACTGGTTAGTGAGAGGGTGTCGTAAGCCTACGGGGGGAACCGTAGCACTCAGTAGTCGATAAGAGTGAATACTATTTTGCGGGGAGCTAAAGTATTCACTAGTCAGAGTATGACGAAAAGGAGTTCTTAGGCTAGGGTAGCCTTACCGCTTGAGTCTTCGGGAACCTGGTTGCCGGACCAGGGGTGAGACTGGGGTCTCCGTGTCGGTCAAGGATTGTTGTATCCCGAGTTGAGGAGAGATTATCGTAATCGGAAGGAATTGGAGAGATGGTGTGTGCATAAATTCGCGAATCACGGGTTTGGGTTGAGTATCAAATTGGAAATGAGTGGTTCCAATTCTGCTGTTGAATCAAACTCTCGAGTTGAGTTTGGGACAATTCATGTATCGGAGTAAGCAAGGTAAGGTTTCGGATTTGTACATGGGTTTCATTTGAGGGGTATTGATCTTCATCTGATGTCTTAGACCGGAGGGGTCAGTTTCGTTGGTATGGGAATACTCATGAGATGCGTGGAACCAGTAGGTAGTAGACGACAGAGGTCGGAGGTGAGATGATTGTAGATGAGGTTGTAGTATTCACTTGGGATAAAGAAAAATTTGTGACTTGTTTCTCACGATGAACCGAGATAGTTATTATGAGAAGGAAGTCGGTGAGACGTTTTTGGTATGCAATGAGTAACCTTTGGAGGTTCATCTATTGGGTCGAGAGCTGACTTGGTGCTCAGTGTTGAAGGGGAAATTTGAGAGGAAGTTGGGGTTTATGTCTATAGATGTCAGAGGATACTTCCAAGCGAGCATGGTCTTTTTCTTTTGTTTGAGGTCAGATTTTTTTTGGGGTTCATTCTTTCCGATGAGTTCTGATAGTTGTTCAGGTGGTAGGTCCTTAGTGGGTTATGACCTTCCCGCTCCTCTTGAGTTCGGCCGGGATCGATTAAAGAATCAGAGTTGGTAGAGTGTTCTTAGAGTCTGTTAATTGATGAGCGATTAGCATGATATTCTGTGAGGGTGGTCTGGCAGGGGGACAGACCACTAAAGTTTTCAAGTTCAGGAGAGTCAGATCGAGTACCATAGTAGCAGATGGGTTTGTCCTTCTTTGGGGTCGGGAGTTCCCGTTCGGATCAGGTGTCTTTGGAAGATATTTTTGTATGATATGAGGTCCTTTAGGTGGTGCTTCTTGGGTTATCAGGTTCGATCTATATGTTGATAGGGACCAATTTCGAGGGTGAAATCTAATTCAAGTGGGGAAGAATTGTAACATCCTGTTTCGAATCGTCCGAGATTAGGGTTTGTGGGCTACAACCCAGGCATGAGGAAGTCTCGGGGTTGTGAAGAGTTGCTAGAAGCGTTGGCATATCGACACCTTTCCGTGAGTATGAGGTTCATTGGAATCAAAGTTATATCGAGGAAGCTATGGAAGTTTGAAGTTTTGGCAGGATAAGTCCCTCTTTTGAGAAAGGTGGCAGCTGAGTACGTTGGGCGTACATATGTGTACGCTTAGCGTACTCATGTGTGTGACTTTTAAGCGGATCCACCTAGTACGTAGGGCGTACCATAGGGTACGTTGGGCGTACTAGGCTTAGAATGAGAAACCCTAATTGAGGGGTGTCCCTCTATAAAGAATGAGATGGCCTCATTCCTGGCCACCATCCTCAGTCAATAAACCCACTTAAACCCTAACCCTCGTTCTTGAGCTTGTGTGTGTCCATTTGAGAGCCTTAAGTGATTTTGTGTGTTCTTAGAGTAAAGAAGGAGCTTTGGAGAAAAAGGAGTGAAAGTCTAGGCCTTGGATCTGAGCATATCTGAGTTGGGAGCTTCATCATGAGGTATAATGCTCCAAGCTTTCTCACTAGTTTGTTTTGAGCTTCATATTAGAGTATTTTAGGGTTTTTGTCCCAAAGTTGGAGACTTTATGAGTTATTGAGCTCCAGAGACTATGACCAACCCCATTTGAGCGTATTTAGTGGTGTTGTGTCATAAAAATCAAGCCTTGGACGTTTGAATTAAGCCATACTTGAGTTATGAGCATTTTGAGTTAAAAGAGTGAGTGTTTTGGGTGTTTGTGACCATATCAACCATGCAAAGGCTTAAAGTTACTGACTTTATGGAGTAAGGGCTAATAAGGAATCCAGATCTGTGATTTGAGTCAAGGTCTTAACTGATTAAGACCAAATGAGTAAAAAGAGTAAATCTGGGGAGTACGTTGAGCGTCATTCTAGTACGCCCCGCATACTGCCCCGGTGTCCCTGATGGCCAATCTGGATTTGTGAGTACGCTGAGCATACCAAAGGAGGTACGCCATGCGTAACCTGACTTTGGACTTTTGGGCTAAGTCTCATTTCGGGGCCTTGAGTGTTGGGCCTGGAGTTTGGGTTGTTGCAATAGATTTACGGACCAGAGGATTATGTATATATATGTGTGTTTTGGGCCCTTGAGTTGGGCTTGTCATTTATATTTTAGATTTGGGCCTCGGGAGAGCCCATTTATTATTGGGCATTGGTGGGCGATTATGGATGGGCTGGTTAGTGGACTACCTTTAGACCTAATGAGTAAGATTTTGGACTTAGTTCCTAATTGGGTTAATTGTCGGTTTGGCTCAGAGTTAGAGGTCGGTGCGTAGCAGCAACGTTTATAGGGGTTGTTCATCATCCGAGGTGAGTCTTCTCACTATACTTACCATGAGTGGTATCTATGTGTGACCGGAGGGTCTTATGTGCTTACTTGAGTTATGTGATATTATGCATTTTGTCTGTGTGATATATATGCTATATTATGTGCTTACTGAGATAGGACTGGAGGGTCCAAACCGAGTTGTGGGACCGGAGGGTTTTCATTGAGACAGGACCGGAGGGTCCAAATTGAGCTGTGAGATCAGAGGGTCCTCACTGAGACACATGACCGGAGGGTCCACACCAAGACGCATGAGACTGGAGGGTCCATGCCGAGTTATAGCCATGAGAGGCTTATTATTTGTGTATGTGGTATTTTGGGGAACTCACTAAGCTTCGTGCTTGTCGTGTTATGTGTTATGTGTTTCAGGTTTTTCTCAGGATTGCGGGAAGGCATCGGTTTAATTGTACACACCAGTGAAAGAGTTATGTTTTGATTATCCTGGATTTTAATCAAACAATTATGGAGTTGCGAGTTGTAAATTAAATAAATGAGATTTTTGTAAAATGTGTTATGAGAATTATGTGATTTTAAATGAAAATTTTGTTTGAAAATTTACGGTGTTACACCGCGAGTTCTAGGCATGTGGGGATCCGGAGTTGTACAGGAAGAAGGACCAGATTGCGAGTAAGCGTTGGTTGGCAGATGTCGGGAATGCGTTCCGATCTAGTCTTTGTCTGGAGGAGGTGAAGTTCAGACTTACATCATGTCTTCTAAAAGACAGAGCTTGAGACTATTTGGAGGAGGTTGGGTACGCCTTAGGATGTGAGGTGATTGAATCCATTACTTGGGAGGATTTTGTGACGAGGTTTTGGGCCGAGTTTGCGCCTATGATTGTGGTCCAGCAATCCGTGAGGGAGTTTCAGGACATTCACCAGACTACTAAGACAGTGACAGAAATCATTGTTATGTTTTGTGAGAGGGATTTATTGGTTCTGAAGTATGTAGCGGACGAGGAGATGAAGAATGCAAGGTACCATGTTATCAGAACCTTGGTTTGAGGGATTCGGACACACTTTTGGGGGTGTCTGGACTCAAATTGAGGGTTTGAAAGACTTTCACAAGAAAATAGTTTTCCAAAAGTTAAAATAAAGAGTTTTGTGAAAGAACAAGGTGTGTGATGCGTGCAACCGGCCGAAAGTATGTTATGTTATGATATGATTATGAGAATTGCATGCTAGAATAGGGCTAAGGATCTAGGAAGGATGCCTTTTATGCCTACTGTATGTGTATGAGAATTGCATGCTAGAATAGGGATAAGGATCTAGGAAGATGCCTGATAGGCCTGTTGCTTGATAGTACTAATTAGTCAGTGATATGATAGATTGGATATAATATGCTTGGGATAGGTTACTCAATGCCTGAATGCTGCTTGCTTTGTGCTTATAGGAGTTCTAGTTATCTTTTACTAACTAGTAAAAGAATATGTAAATTTACATATTGTGAGGACTAAATAATTTCAGAAGGTTAGGTTTAGCCTTAATTCGCAGCTCTCGTCTGAGTCTAACCGTTGTAGGGTAGAACCTCTCATTCAAAGAATTATCTAGTCTTAGTGATATGTAATGGTATTCGCGAGCTGGTTAGGGGGAGATAGCAGGGACTTCTTATGCAACTGATGGCGGAGAGTGGGATGGTGATTACCCTAGGGAAAGCCTAGGATGAGAGTAGTGATGGGAGTAGTAGTAGAAATAAGGGACTTGGTGGAGTCGAGGCAATCCTTGAGGAAAGTACAGATAGATGTGGAAGGTAGTATGGACATGTACTACTGAAAGCAGAGGATCCGTACTCGAGTCAAGGAAGACTGAGATAAAACCGGGGAACTTATAGTGCGTGTGTGATCCCTCGATAGTGATGAGTGTTCTGATGGTTGTTATGTTATTATGCAGTATGGTGACTCTACGGGGTAGACCAGTTGGCAACACAGGTGCCGGTGAAGGATCAGGTTCAGGCTTTGGAGTCGGGCAGCTCGATAAGCAGATGAGTGAGTTTATTTCAGCTGAAATTACGTGAAGTATTTTAGACCAGGCTCCTATGATCATGGGGGCAGTCGAGGAAGGGATTATGGGAGTATTGGATAGTTGTCTCGGGGTCTTTCGAGTTAAGACTATAGCAGGGCATCTAGGGGTTCATCTGGAGCCTAAGACTTGTGGATCCCTAAAACCCTTCGGGGGGGATCCTCTTGTTAGCTTTAGTCATGCTTGATTGGAGGAGTTTCGTGTGTCGCGCCTTTAGGAGAGTCAACCACGTGATCAGGTTGCCGCTGAGATTTCACGATCCCTTCACGAGGGATTGCATGGTATTATTGGTCGGATCATTGATAGATTGACTGTCAAATTAGAGGAGCGAGTTGCATTCTCACGTGCCGCAAGTGCAACTAATGGGAATGGTAGTGAAGGAAATGTGAGTTTGGAAGCGCGGATTGGAAAAAAAGAAGCGGACACCAACATCAGGACAAGTGAAAGAAGGTGGAGGGTCTAACTCAGCTGACTTGGGTGTTGGAAGTCGGGGAGATCTTAGGTGTGTCAAGTGTGGGGGAACCCATGGGTTTTCTTGTCACAAATTTAGGTGTTTCAAGTGTGGAGAAAGAGGGCATGCGCATCTAGATTGTAAGAAGGATCATATATGTTTTCATTGTCACCAGCCAGGTCATTTCTAGTTCCGTTTTCCTATTTTGGAGGCAGAGAGACTTCATATTCCAGCGCCCATCATTCCGCAGGAAGTCAGGATCGAGCCGCAATAGATCGACTGCATGCACCTTGAACTCCCGTTTCTGTAATGATATTATTGTGTAATTACTATTGTCCAGTTTTTATTTATGATTTTATTACTATTTTCTTGCATCCATATGAGTAGTTTTATCTTGGTATTATACTCCCTGCTTATGTTTGGGTTACATGCCATCTGCATACCATGGGTCTTAGGGTAGTAGTGTGGGGATGCCTACGTATAAAGTGAATTCTCAAGATGCGGTAGCTATAGCAAGCGTGATTAGAACATGGGATGTGTCCCGACAGTATTCAAGGGGCTTACAGCTTTAGTGTCAATTGGTTTTGGGAACACTAACAGTGGTAAGCGTTGGTTACCAGCAAGATCAATCAATGGATGGTACGAAGGATTGAGGATCTTTCCATTCGGATGTGCTGTAAAGTGTTAGCAGAACCAAAGTGGGGGAGAGTTATCCAAGGGTTCAGGAACAGAAGGAAGTGTGGATTTAGGATGAGTTCGCATTCTCTTCAGGTAGGAAGGCAGCCCAAGTGGCTGATTGGACCGATGAGTATGAGAGTTAGGAGTTTGGAAAGAACTTCTCAACGCATGTTTTCGCGTCTTTGTTCGATAGCTATCTTAGGAATCAGGATGAGGATTCCAGTCAGGACACGATTTCAGCCAGGAAGTTAGGTTGTATGTGTGATGGAAGTGAGAAGTGTTGTAAGACTACGGGATAGCCGTAGCATTCACTAGTAGCCAGACAGCGGAGTGTGGGCGTGGCTCGTATCACTTAGTTAGCGAGATCAGAGTCAGGAAAGGATAGATAGGTAGAACTCGAGGAAGTTTTACCTGCATAGCCCTAGATAGGTGAGACCCGGGGGCAAGGCCACTTAGTAGTATGGTTTGGGTGAGACTTGTGGGTGAGGCCCGTGAGTTAGTAGCAAGGCAGGTGGGACCTGGAAGAGACCGTGAGGTCAAGATATATGGTTGGGGATTCTAGGATTTATAGAGCCAATAGTGGAAATGTGGATAGAGCAATTTCGGTAGTTGAAGTTTTATATAGAAGTCGATGGGAGCAACTGAGAGGGTGATTAGTGGTTCAAGGTAGCATATCCTTTGGATCTCCCGGAGGAACTCAGTCAGATTCACAACACTTTTCACGTCTCTTAGATACGGAAGTGTTTGATTGATGATTCCATAGTGGTTCCATTGGAAGATATTCATGTGGATGACCGCCTAAACTATATTGAGAGACCGGTAGCGATCCTTAAATGAACGACAATGATCTTGAGGAACAAGGTTGTGGAATTGGTGAAGGTGCAATGGCAGCACCGAAAGGGTTCAAAGTGAACTTGAGAGCCTGAGGATGAGATGAGGGAGCATTATTCAGAGTTATTTCTAACAGCTGACTTTGAGGACGAAGTCTGATTCAAGAAAAAGAGAATTGTAAGGAATAAACCTTATCAATCATTTCATTTACTTAAGGACTAGACCAAAGTACGTTGGGCGTACACAAGGTACACCCGACATAGTCCTTTGCATGTGTGAATCGGGGATGGCCCCTACGTACGCTGGGCATACCCATGCGCGCAGGGCATACTCAAGCAAGAGGGAAACCCTAATTTTAGGGTTTGCACCCTATTTAAGTTCATTAAGTCCTTCAAGTTCATCACCTTATCAACCTCCTTTTCCTCTTGAGTCATATCTCAAAACCCTAATCCATTTCCCTAAAGTTTGAGCTTGTGTGTGTTCTGGGGTGTGTGTGGTTCTTAGAGAAGAAGAAGATGTGTGAAGAAGCATTGGATTAGAAAGAGTTTGTAGATCCAATGGTTTCTCATCATTTTTAGCTTTATGGAGCTAAAAGGCTTCTACCTTGATGACTCCATGTGTTTTTTTTAGTAGGGTTTATTTCATCATAAAATGGTCCTTAAGGTATTTATTGAGAGTATGAGCTACTCCAAAAGGTTATAATGTTAGATCCTAGTGTTTCTAATTTCCCTTGAGCATAAAAATGGAGTCTTGATGGATTAACTTCAATCATGCAAGGATTCAAGGTGGTTTCATGAAGATAATGTGGTTAAATCCAATATGTACCCCATTAACACATGCAAAAGCATAAAGTTGGCAACTTTATGGCTTAATACACTTTAATAAGCCTGGATCTAACACTGGACATTGGGTCTTAACTGATTAAGTGTGACATCCCGGAATTTAGTTCAAAGACTATGAACGATCATGTTCACAGTAAGTATCTTGGTAAATTGACTCATTAAATTTTAGTGAATCTAATGTAAAATAAATGACTTATTTCAACTATTATAAGATAGCAGGTGGTATCTTACTTCCAAATATGTAATATGGCAAACAAATCAAACAACTTAAACTGTAACCATAGGAATGCGCCTGAAAAACAGAATTTTCGTATTATGCAGTTGTGAGTGATACAAACACTTCAGTCTCGTAGTATACGTTTCCTTGATTCCGATAATATAATGAACGTTCAAAACGGAGTTCGTATGCAAAAGATACGACCGTTTTAATAATACAAAACCAGTATAATACTGATTTTTTTAAAATCGCTAAAATCATTTCTAACCGTTAAGGGACTTGCATACCTCAAATGGGAATTTCGAAAACATTTTTGGACTCAGGCTATAGCCTAATATTTAATTTCATATTTGAAATATTTTTGATATAAATATTTATAAAAGTTGAAAAATCAGACATTTTTAGCTTAATTATACGCGGAACTTTAACTGTCAGTTTGCGAGGTTTCATATACCGAAATTTAATTCCGTTTGCATTTTTGGAATCACCACGACTTGAACATTAACCAGACACTTTTAGAAACTTATATAATCGATGCGAGGACACGAGAATCGAGTTATACTTCACGATATATATATATATATATATATATATATATATATATATATATATATATATATATATATATATATATAGGGTTAGGTTCATGTGAGACGACCTAATTTTGTGAGACCATGAGACGCATTTTTTTATTTTTTTTTAAATTTTTTTAATTTCTTTTAGTTAATTCAAGTTCCGAAAATAATATTTAAAAAAAATTTTTTTTGATTTTTGCATTTTAAAATTATTTTTTAGAAATATGTACAGTGTAATATTCTATTACAATATTTCACGTATTTTTCAAAAAAAATGGAATTTATTTTTATTTTTTTATTTATTTTTATTTTTTTTAGTTAATTCAAGTTCCGAAAATAATATTTAAAAAAAGAATTTTCAGATTTTTCCATTTATTCTGCATTTTAAAATTATTTTTTAGAATATGTCAGTGTAATATTCTATTAGAATATTTCATGTATTTTTCAAAAAAAAAATGGATTTTTTTTAATTTTTTTTTATTTATTTTTTTTAGTTAATTCATGTTCCGAAAATAATATTTAAAAAAAGAATTTTTGGATTTTTCCATTTATTTTGCATTTTAAAATTATTTTTAGATTTGGTCTCACGGTCTCACAAAATTAGAATAGTCTCAAATAAACCTGAATATATATATATATATATATATATATATATATATATATATATATATATATATATATATGTATATATATATATGGAAGTGTTCAATCGAGAACATTTCTTATCGTGAGAACATTTGAGAAAAAAAATTGAAAAACACAATTTTTTAATTAAAATTATAAAATAATATTCATATAAATCAAAAAATAATTACAAACAATTAAAAAACCCACTAACTAACACCACTTACCACCCAACCAACACCACCCACTACAACCTCGCGCCACCACCACCTATCACTAACCACCACCACCAACTACCACCCACCACCCATCACTACCCACCACCTAGCACCACTACCACCACCTGCCACCACCATCACCATCCAACCACCACCACCTGCCACCACCACCCATCACCACCGCCCGCCACCACCACCAATAACCACTACCTACCACCAACCACCACCTCACGCCACCACCACCCATCACTAACCACCACCACCAACCACCACTCACCACCCATCGCTACCCACCCACCCATCACCATCACCACCCAACCACCACCACCCGCCACAACCACTCATCACCACTGCCCGTGACCATCACCAACAATCAGTACCTACCACCCATCACCACCACCCACCACCACCCATCACTATCTACCACCCACCACAACCACCACCACCACCAACCACCACCCATCACTACCCACCACTACCCACCACTTACCACCACCAGCCACCATCACCCATCACTACCCACCACCACCACCATCACCAGCTAACCACCACCACCTACCACCACCACCCACCTACACCACCCATCACCACCGCGTGCCACCACTACTTACCACCCATCACCACCACTACCCACCACCACCACCCATCACTAACCACCACCACCAACCACCACCCACCACCCATCACTACCCACCACCACCAACCACCACCCGTCACCACCATCACAACTCACCACCATCACCTCCCAACCACCACCACCCGCCACCACCACCCATCACTACCTGCCACCCATCATTATCCACCACCCACCACCACCAACCAACACCCACCCACCACAACCATCACCACCACCACCCCACCTACAAAGATTTGTTATTTTGTTTTTGATTCATTAGGTTTTCTCTTGTATATAATCAGATGTGATTATATGTATCGAGTCACATGTGATTATATGTATCGATTCATATATGATTTATATGTTATAAAATACATATAATCACATGTGATTAAATACACGTGAAAAACTAGTGAATCGAAAATGCAAAAATGAATATTGTCCGTGTAAATCATATATGATTAGATGCATATAACTACATGTGCTTATATGTATTTAATAAAATATTATTTACGTAGGCCGTATTTATTTTCATGTTTTTGGCATCGTGTATTAAATCAAATGTGATTATATGTATTTAATCACATATGATTTATATGGACAATATTTTTTTCACGTGTTGATTTAATAGTTGTTCTTGTGTATTTAATCACATGTGATTATATATATTTAATCACATATGATTCGTGTGGAAAATATTTATTTTAGCATCGATTCAATAATTATTCTAATATTTTTAATCACATGTGATTATATGTATTTAATCACATATGATTTATGTGGACAATATTCAGTATTTCTTTCTCAATTCAATAGTTGTACTCATGTACTTAATCACATGTGATTATATGTATCAAATCGCATATGATTTATGTTGATAATATTCATGAGTCAATATTTTTTCTTATGTATTTAATCAAATGTGATTGTATGTATTAATCACATATGATTAATGTGGAAAAACAAAAAACTATTTAATTATAAACGCAAAAATGAATCTTGTGTACAGAAATCATATGTGAAAAATGTACAAGAACAAGTATTGAACAAGAATGTGAAAATAAATATTGTCCATATAAATCATATCTAAGTAGATAGATATAATCTCATGTAATTAAGCACACAAGATCAACAACTGAATCGAGAACACGAAAATAAATATTTTCCACATAATTTCTATGTGATAAGATACATATAATCACATGTGATTATATGATTTATTCAAATATGATATACGTGGACAATATTTATCTTTGTGTTCTCGATTCAATAATTATTCTTGTGTATATAATCATATGTGATTATATGTATCTAATCACATATGATTTATATAGACATCATTATTTTTGTCCGTATAAATCATATGTGATTAGATAGATATAATCACATATGATTATATGTATTTAATCACATATGATTACAGTGGACAAAGAACAATTATTGAATCGAGAATGTGACAATGAATGTCATCCACATAAATCATATTTGATTGGATACATATAATCACATGTGATTATATGTATTTAATCATATATGATTTATGTATACAATATTTATTATTGTGATTTCGACTAAATAATTGCTTTTGTGTAATTAATCACATGTGATTATATGTATATAATCATATATGATTTGAGGTAGACAAGATGCATTTTTTCCTTCTCGATTCAATAGTTGTGCACATGTACTCAATCACATACGATTATACATATAATCACATGTGATAAAATACATGAGAACAACTATTGAATTGTCAAAGCAAAAATGAATTATGCCCACATAAATCATCTGTTATTAGATTCATAAAATCACATGTGATTATACGTATTTAATCATCTATGGTTAGATTCATATAATCACAAAGCAAAAATGAATTACCTCCACCTCCCACACTGTGACATCCCCATTTTCACGACCAGAAAAGACCGATTTTTGTTTATGCTTTATAAAAATCAGAGTATCTCTTTCAATAAAAACGTTGCGGAATTTGTTCCCAAAAAAACATGATAATTTCATTATCAAAGCATTTCCGAAGAAATGTATTTTTATTCATTTTAAAACATTTGGGATGTCATCGTCGATACAGAAACATAAGCATAAACAGAACTTACATTCATTTACACTAGTGATCTATATCTCCTTAATCTCTCAGTGTAATGTAACTTCACATCGTCACCCGTGATACAAGTAAACTGAGTGGGTCAGGTTGGGAAACCTGGTGAGTACATAGGGTTTTCAACCCACAATAATATAATTATTATGTTTAATCATAAAATAATTAACCCAATTACCCATCCCCGTTATCTTCTTTATTCCTAAGTACCTTCCCTAAGGATTTATCCTAAGGGTCATCTCCTATATCATATTTACCTCTCACCTCCTTACATCGCATTTCCTTATATGATTGTTCCTAAGGACTCTCCCTAAGGATCATCACCTACATCGCATAGACAATATTGATTCAGGGATTACTCCCTCAATATGTGCCCAACAAGGGTTAGGGTATCATCGCATGAATAAGTAGTTACAACATCGCCTGAACTCGTAATTCATAGTAAGCGGTTAGGGTATCATCGCATGAATACGTAGTTACAACATCGCCTGAACTCTTAATTCATAGTAAGTGGTTAGGGTATCATCGCATGAATACATAGTTACAACATCGCCTGAACTCGTAATTCATCACCTACAGGTTATGAGCCTACTGGTGTTTCCACGGGGTTGTATATAATAGTCCGTGGTCACCATCTATACCCTGGTAGATGACTACATCTCCAAATTGCCGGACATGGTTATAGTATCTTTCATCCTACATCACCGATTCATCATCACCTATCTATCCTCACCTAATTATTATCACCTTCCTATCATCACCTATCTATCCTCACCTAATTATTATCACCTTCCTATCATCACCTATCTCTCATCATTTTATTTTATCACACATAAACTATTTCATCTACCCATGTTTTATCCCAACATATTTGTAGATATAAAATAAATATACCGTTTAAATCTTTTAAAACATGTATAAAATCGTTCATCCAGCATAGACAGCAAGTATTCAAATAATATGCACACATAGCACGTAATTTATATAAAATACTCCATATCTATGTGTAAGATGAAAGTAACTATGCACTCACTTGATACGGTGGTGACTGGGTACTCGGACAACACTTCGTTACTCTCAACACAATTTTCCTCGGTCAAAACCTAGTATCATTACCACTAGAGTTTGGTCTAATATTCACCAAGACTAATTAATAGTCTAGCTATTATTACTATTATATAAGTGTTAAACAATACTTATATAACCCATAATAATAGCCCAAGTACTTATTATAAGGTCCTAATAAAATTACTATAATGAAACATAAGCTATACTAAAGATAGGGTAGGCATAGCTCACTTACAGCGGGTTTTCTCGAAAACCGGGCTTTGTTGGAGCAGCGTTTCTAAGCCGAAAGGCTCTTTTCTCGAGGCTTCAAGAGCCTCGGGGCTTCCGTTGGGTGCTATGGAGGTTCCCTAGGCTTTTTTTTGGGGGGGGGGGGGTTAGGGCTTTAGAGAGAGAAACTAGAGAGAGAAAGAAGGGTTTGAAGGTGTGAAGAAGTGAGGGAACCAGACAACTCTATTTATAGGGGTGCTGACTGATGGAATCGCCGAGTAGGAGGACCTACTCGTCGAGTTGGGGCATGTGGCAGCCTTCCGGTGGTGCCACATGTCCAATTTTGGTGGTGCCATGTCACCCCCTATCGCGTATCAGCCTTCAAACTTAGAAAAATCATAACTCTTGCATATGAGCTCCGTTTTCGACGTTATTTTTTTCAACGCGTAGGTAAAATCAAGATCTACAACTTTCATTTAGACTCCGTCGGCTAATACTCGACTGATCTCAAATTTAACAGTAGGAGGCGTTTAGACTGTTAAATGACCGCGAAGAATTCGTAACTCCTTCATACGGACTCCGTTTTCGTCTATCTTTTTACCGTTGAGTTCCTATTAATGAGATCTTTAACTCTCATTTAGGTCGCGTAAGCCAAAAACCACTCGAACTAAAAATCGAGTTTCAGGTCGTGCACTCCTAAGCCAAATCTTAGAAAATTCATACCCTCGTCATACGAAGTCAGATTTGTGCGTTCTTTTTTTGTATGTTCTCGGATTAACATATACTACAACCTTCGTTTAGATTGATAAGGTTAAAAGTCGCTCCTTCATAAATTTACTATTTACGCTTCCCGGTGTCGTGCCGGTTTTGCCGTAAAACTTCGACGGGCCATAACTTCTTCGTTATAACTCGGATTTCGGAGTTCTTTATATGTACGGAAACCTTGATACATATTCTACAACTTGGTTAAGACTATTTATTATAAATAATCTTTTTCCAAAAATTCGTTTTTGACACTTATTGCCTCTAAATTGACTAGCCCGGATCTACGGGCGTTACAATTATCCCCCCCTTAGGATGATTACGTCCTGGAATCATCAACGAAATAGGATTGTATAATGACTCCATACGTTATATCTTCATCCTAGGTAATAACTGTAACTTCTATGTTGCTTCGAACGAGTATCTAACTCTTGGACTCCTTGACTGCAGGCGGTGCTCGATCTTGCACCTGCTCTTTAGACTTTCAATCATGACCTTCGTGTCACAACCTCATTCTTTATCAGAGACTCCTTCTTCTTCTTAACAAACTTAGGATAAGTTAATTTGATTACTACGATTAACCGATGTGTCATATTCTAATGACCTATCATCGTATGTAGCAATGCTTAGACTTAGGTCTCTTAGAGTCAAATTCCGGAATGGAATATGCCTTCCTTCATGGTCTAATGTGATATAATCACATTTTAACATGTAGCACTTCTAGCTACCAACTTCTTTAACAACGAGCACAATACTTCTATTGATCGCTTTGATTTCAATCGTTTGGTTTAAGTCGGACGCTACATCAAACTTGGTTCTCTAAACCACGTAACCTACTCATCGTAGTCAGACTCAATGTGATATGACCACTAGGGTCGGGATAACAACAATCTTCTTAGTCATTACCGAAACAATGGTAACGACATACTTGAATAAAACAAAATCAATTACTAGCTTCTTGGTAACCTTGTGACTTTCCCTGATCCAAGTGTGAGTCATGTGCTTCCGGTAGTATAGGCCTCTACTACCATTCACACCTACTCATACTCGTTCCAAGTATTGTCTCGTAGTTTTCCAAGTCATTATCACAAAAAAACAATTTTAACACATAAAAGTGTGTCCAAATAATCAGAAAAATTTCCCCTAGACTCTACTAGGACTTCTTCTATGCATATCTTCAATCATAAATTCTGCTTCAATTTGGTTGGTGGTGGAAATTCCATACGATGGGATAACTTCATTGATTATACCAAAAGTTCTTTCTTTCTGCTAATCGAAAGTGTACTTCTCCCATACTAGACGTATTTATTTATTAGACACATTCTAAAGGCAAGATACCTCTCTTACGATATCTTCCAACAAGCGTCATTCACTATCGCAAGCCTTCTCGTTTCCTCCATTTACTCAATTCGATACGAGCCTTCACCATGACGTTACATTCACGGAAGCATGCGTTCAGCACATGGAGACGAGAATATAAACAGAGAAGATTTTAGACGCATAATCCTCTTTCTTACTTCGAAAAGTTACATGCCAGTTCTAATACCATAATTAAACATTTAGAAATCTAAACACATAAAATTTCTAGATCCGGTCGGCAACAGACCATAGATCCGATCATATAATGAATATCATAAATCATTTAGCACATGAAAGCATGTTAGGCATTTTCCCTAAATAAGCTAGTGCTTGTGTCTATTTAGGTGTATTACCTAAGACACACTCCTCACCATCATTGCTTAGCATTCTATGTTTAAGTCTAGAAATGAATTCATATTCCTAGTTCGCTTAAACTAATGGTTATGATACCAACTGTGACATCCCCATTTTCACGGCCAGAAAAGAGCGATTTTTGTTTATGCTTTATAAAAATCAGAGTATCCCTTTCAATAAAAACGTTGCGGAATTTGTTCCCATAAAAACATGATAATTTCATTATCAAAGCATTTCCGAAGAAATGTATTTTTATTCATTTTAAAACATTTGGGATGTCATCGTCGATACAGAAACATAAGCATAAACATAACTTACATTCATTTACACTAGTGATCTATATCTCCTTAATCTCTCAGTGTAATGTAACTTCACATCGTCACCCGTGATACAAGTAAACTGAGTGGGTCAGGTTGGGAAACCTGGTGAGTACATAGGGTTTTCAACCCACAATTATATAATTATTATGTTTAATCATAAAATAATTAACCCAATTACCCATCCCCGTTATCTTCTTTATTCCTAAGTACCTTCCCTAAGGAATTATCCTAAGGGTCATCTCCTATATCATATTTACCTCTCACCTCCTTACGTCGCATTTCCTTATATGCTTGTTCCTAAGGACTCTCCCTAAGGATCATCACCTACATCGCATAGACAATATTGATTCAGGGATTACTCCCTCAATACGTGCCCAACAAGGGTTACGGTATCATCGCATGAATACGTAGTTACAACATCGCCTGAACTCGTAATTCATAGTAAGGGGTTAAGGTATCATCGCATGAATACGTAGTTACAACATCGCCTGAACTCCTAATTCATAGTAAGGGGTTAGGGTATCATCGCATGAATACGTAGATACAACATCGCCTGAACTCGTAATTCATCACCTACAGGTTATGAGCCTACTGGTGTTTCCACGGGGTTGTCTATAATAGTCCATGGTCGCCATCTATACCCTGGTAGATGACTACATCTCCAAATTGCCGGACAAGGTTATAGTATCTTTCATCCTACATCACCGATTCATCATCACCTATCTATCCTCACCTAATTATTATCACCTTCCTATCATCACCTATCTCTCATCATTTTATTTTATCACACATAAACTATTTCATCTACCCATGTTTTATCCCAACATATTTGTAGATACAAAATAAATATACCGTTTAAATCTTTTAAAACATGTATAAAATCGTTCATCTAGCATAGACAGCAAGTATTCAAATAATATGCACACATAGCATGCAATTTATATAAAATACTCCATATCTATGTGTAAGATGATAGTAACTATGCACTTACTTGATACGGTGGTGACTGGGTACTCGGACAGCACTTCGTTACTCTCAACACAATTTTCCTCGGACAAAACCTAGTATCATTACCACTAGAGTTTGGTCTAATATTCACCAAGACTAATTAATAGTCTAGCTATTATTACTATTATATAAGTGTTAAACAATACTTATATAACCCATAATAATAGCCCAAGTACTTATTATGAGGTCCTAATAACATTACTATAATGAAACATAAGCTATACTAAAGATAGGGTAGGCATAGCTCACTTACAACTGGTTTTCTCGAAAACCGGGCTTCGCTGGAGCAGCATTTCTGAGCCGAAATGCTCTTTTCTCGAGGCTTTGGGAGCCTTAGGGCTTCCTTCGGGTGCTAGGGAGGTTCCCTAGGCTTTTGGTGGGGGGGGGGGGGGGCTTTAGAGAGAGGTGTGAGGAAGTGAGGGAACCCGACACCTCTATTTATAGGAGTGCTGACTGATGTACTTGCCGAGTAAGAGGACCTACTCGCCGAGTTAGGTCATGTGGCAGCCTTCTGGTGGTGCCACGTGTCCAGAACTGGTGGTGCCACGTCACCCCCTATCGCGTATCAGCCTTCAAACTTAGAAAAAATCATAACTCTCTCATAAGAGCTCCGTTTTCGACATTCTTTTTTTCAACGCGTAGGTAAAATCAAGATCTACAACTTTCATTTAGACTCCGTCGGCTAATTCTCGATCGATCTCAAATTTAACAGTTGGAGGCATTTAAACTGTTAAATGACCGCGAAGAATTCGTAACTCCTTCATACGGACTCCGTTTTCATCTATCTTTTTACCCTTGAGTTCCTATTAATGAGATCTTCAACTCTCATTTAGGTCGCATAAGCCAAAAACCGCTCGAACTAAAAATCGAGTTTCGGGTCGTGCACTACTAAGCCAAATCTTAGAAAATTCATACCTTCGTCATACGAAGTCAGATTTGGGCGTTCTTTTTTTGTATGTTCTCGGTTTAACATATACTACAACTTTTGTTTAGATTGATAAGGCTAAAAGTCGCTCCATCATAAATTTACTATTTACGCTTCCCGGTGTCGTGACGGTTTTGCTGTAAAACTTTGACGAGTCTTAACTTCTTCGTTATAATTCGGATTTCGGCGTTCTTTATATGTACGGAAACCTTGATACATATTCTAAAACTTGGTTAAGACTATTTTTTATAAATAATCTTTTGCCAAAAAGTCGTTTTCGACACTTATTGCCTCTAAATTGACTAGCCAGGATCTACGGGCGTTACACGCACCCACCCACCACCCACCAAAACCACCACTCGCCACTATCACCACCACTTGAAACCACCCATCACCACACACCACCACCACCCCGCCACCACCATCCCCATCCCCACCTACAAAGATTTGTTATTGTGTTTTTGATTCATTAGGTTTTCTCTTGTATATAATCACATGTGATTATACGTATCGAGTCACATGTGATTATATGTATCGAATCATATATGTTTTATATATTATTAAATACATATAATCACATGTGATTAAATACACGTGAAAAACTAGTGAATCGAAAATGCAAAAATGAAAATTGTCCATGTAAATCATATGTGATTAGATACATATAACTACACGTGATTATATGTATTTAATAAAATACTATTTACGTGGGCCGTATTTATTTTTGTGTTTTCGATTTAATAATTCGCATCGTGTATTAAATCATATGTGATTATATGTATTTAATCACATATGATTTACATTGACAATATTAGTTTTTACATGTTGATTCAATAATTGTTCTTTTGTATTTAATCACTTGTAATCATATGTGATTAAATACAAATAATCATTTGTAATCATATGTAATAAAATATTATTTACGTGGGCCGTATTTATTTTTGTGTTTTCGATTTAATAATTGGCATAGTGTATTAAATCCCATGTGATTATATGTATTTAATCACATATGATTTACATGGACAATATTTGTTTTCACGTGTGGATTCAATAGTTGTTCTTGTGTATTTAATCACATGTGATTATATATATTTAATCACATATGATTCATATGGAAAATATTTATTCTTGTGTCGATTCAATAATTGTTCTAATATATTTAATCACATGTGATTATATGTATTTAATCACATATGATTTTTGTGGACAAGATTCATTATTTCTTTCTCAATTCAATAGATGTACTCATGTACTTAATCACATGTGATTATATGTATCAAATCGCATATGATTTATATTGATAATATTCATGAGTCAATATTTTTCCTTATGTATTTAATCATATGTGATTGTATGTATTAATCACATATGATTAATGTGGAAAAAGAAAAACTATTTAATCAAAAAACACGAAAATGAATCTTATGTACAAAAATCATATGTAACTAAATTTACAAGAACAACTATTGAACAAGAATGTTAAAATTAATATTGTTCATATAAATCATATCTAATTAGATACATATAGTCTCATGTAATTAAGCACAGAAGAACAACAATTGAATCGAGAACGCAAAAATAAATATCTTCCACAAAAATTCTATGTGATTAGATACATATAATCAGATGTGATTATGTGCATTTAATCACATATGATATATGTGGACAATATTTATCTTTGTGTTCTAGATTTAATAGTTGTTCTTGTGTATATAATCATACGTGATTATATGTATCTAATCACATATGATTTATATAGACATCATTACTTTTTGTCCGTGTAAATAATATGTGATTAAATACATATAATCACATATGATTATCTGTATTTAGTCACATATGATTATAGTAGACAAAGAACAATTATTGAATCGAGAATGTGACAATGAATCTCATCCACATAAATCATATATGATTGGATACACATAATCACATGTTATTAGGGTATCTGTGAACAATAACATAAAATAAGTAATGCCTACATAATAGGAGAGTTAGTACTCACCTCCTTGATCTTGAAAATTAGCTAGCATGAGCAAGATAGATCTTTTCCTTTCCTATAACCTACACAAAAATTATAACATTATTTAGCTTGTGCTTGTTGTATTAATCTTATAAAACTTATGTACATATTTCCATATTTTCTGTTAGATTGTAGGCCTCTATTTGGGATATGTTTTCTTAACTTTCAACCAATTATTAAATTTTTATAAAATTATATTGGTAAAGTTCCCTCTTTTATCTTTTCATAAATATAAAGATCTCATTCTAATGATTTTTGGTTGATTTTATATTAAATTTACAAGTAAGTAACTTTAAGCTGTCACATTCTGGACCACTCAACACTATTGGAATAAACTGTACCAATCTACTAAGAATTACATCAAATCCATTATATATGGGAAATTTAATATCCATATCTAACTATAGGCTTTGGACTTTTGGCATTTGGAGTTCTGATGAATTTATTTTGATTTTTTTGAAGACAGTGCATGAAATCTGTGACAGCATGGACCAGCCTGAGAAGATTCCAATTTTACCCCTCAAGAAGTTGGAATTTCGAAATGTGATTCAAAGTTCGAAGAAAGTAGACACACTAAGCAGGGGCGGAGCTTGAGCGATTGACTTGGGGGGGCCGAAAGTATTACAAACTAAAATTAACGTTTTTATACATGAAAGAACCAAAAGAAAAATCAGCAATTAAACACCAAAAATACCTAAATTACTCACCAAAAATTCCTTAAGTTACTGTCTTACACATAAAAAGAAACCAATTTTTTTTCAACAACTAAATACCAAAAATACCTAGAAAAAGAATTACAACTCAGCCCGACGACCTTTAAGGTCTTTAAATTCATCAATTACTGACTTCGTATCAATGTTTTCAGCAATTTCTCTTTCTATATAAACCACCAAGTTGTTTGCGAGAAAGTCATCTGACATCTTATTGCGAATGCGGTTCTTGAATATTTTCATTGCTGAAAATCCCCTCTCTGTTGTTGCGGTAGAAACTGGAAGTGTCAAGATTAACTGGACCACTCTATCAAGCAAATAATACGTCTCACGTTTATGAGTTTCCACAAGACCCTTGCATAGGTCAACAATAGTTGATACACGACTTAGCCTGGGATTCTTTGTCATATCGATATTAAAAATATCCAACTGATATCGTAATTGAATTCTCTCTTGCTCTGTAAAATCTTCAGGATAATACTTCTCAACAAGAAGACAAATCTGATCAATGTTAATCACTTTAGGGTGTTCTTTTGAAACTAAAGTAGAACTAAGACTTAACAACTCCATCGCCTGATCATTGAATCTACTATTCAACTCATGTAACTGTTTGTCCAATGTGGATGTAAACAAATATACTCGATAAAAATGTGCAAAAGTAAACTGATTATCGTTTTTTCGAGGCCGATATCTAGTACAAGTATATGGAGCTTGCATATCCGGCACATCTACTTGATGTTTCTCACAAAAAATCTTTACCTGTTCAAGTAAAGAATCCCATCCGTTGTTCCTGAAATCATTTAGACTCTCCTTTGTTGCTGAAACTAACTCCATGGCATTAAGAATATCTTGGGATTTCTTTTGTAGAGCTTGAGAAAGTATATCAGTTTTTCCCATTAGTTCTTTCATCAAGTGAAGAATAAACACAAACTCAAATGATTTCAGGTAACAGTAAGCTGCATCAGCATCTCCGCGTTGAGAATAAGTAGCAGATACATCATCAATTATTCCCTGGTGAACAACACGTGTACAATCAAACATGTTAAGCAAACTGCAAACAGAACGAAAATGAGAACCCCAACGTGTATCACCAGCTCTTCTTAATGTCCCAATTTGATTCAATCCTTTACCTGATTCAATTTCACCAAGTTCTAATAAATGTTCAATCTCAGTTGCCTTTGCCTTTTGTAACTCATCATGACGCTTACTGGAAGCACAAACTACATTAATTGTAAAAATTAAGTTTGTAAAAAATTGGTGTATAGGAATAATTTCCCTTTAAGCAGCCACCAGTGTTAGTTGTAATGTGTGAGCGAAGCAGTGAACATAATACGCATAAGGACAATCCTTAAGAACAAGTGCTTGTAATCCATTCCATTCCCCTCTCATATTACTAGCACCATCATAACCTTGGCCACGGATTTTGCTAACATCAAACTGATAGTGCAAAAGTTTCCTCCACATATTTGTTTTCAAGGTTAATGATAAGGTATCCCTAACATGAACCAAATCTAAGAACCTTTCCCGTATCATCCCTTCTGCATCAAAAAATCTCAAAACTATGGCCATTTGCTCTTTTTTAGACTCATCTCGTGACTCATCAACCATGACACAAAAGTACGAATCCCCGACTTCACTACGAATATGCTTTCGAACTTTATTTGCAATAATACTAAGAATTTCTTTTTGAATATCTCCAGAAGTATACTTTGAATTATAAGGAGCATTCTCTAATATAACATTTGCAACTTCATCATTATAAGACGCTAGAAGGTTTAGTAGTTGAAGAAAATTACCTCGATTTTTGGAATTAGGCGATTCATCATGTCCTCGTAATGCACAAGCTTGGAATGTCAACCAACGAACTGTGTCAATTGAAGCTTTTAATCGTAACCGGTTCTTCAATATTTGTGCTTCATTTTGCTTCACTATAATATTTTCAATGTGTGTTGCTTGGTTCATCAAGTTTTCAGCAAATGTAACAGCATTTCTATGTTGTGAACAACCAATGTGCTTCAAGAATGCACAATTTTTCCCATCATTAACTTTTTTCCAATTGTCAAATCCTTTAACAGTAAATGCATCATAACCATGGCACACACTTGGTTTATCATTAAATATATAACAAATAAAACAATAAGAAGCATGTGTTGTTGGAGAATACTCTAACCAATTAGGGAAAATGTTGAACCAAGAATATTGGAATCTACGAGGATGTTTCTTTGAACCTTTAGCATGATATTCTTGAAGACGTATTTGGAAAGGTCCTAAAGTCATATAAGCTCGTCTTACTTGTTCCCTTAAATTAACTGGATATTCCCACATTTGTTTTCGTTTAGCGGGATCTCTTTCTAGATGCTTAAGATCCACTTCATTAGGATTTGATTGTGTAGCTTCATCAATATCATTCTCTTGTTGATTTTCATGTTCTTGCGGTTGCGGCTCACTTGTTGAAGCTTTGTAACGTTTACTCTGTTGATTATCATTATGAGTTTCTTCATCATCATTCTTTCTTTTGAAAAAAGAATCAATGGTTTTCATTTTTCCCATGAAATTGTGAGATTTATATGATTGTATCTGTAAAAATCAAAAGTGAAATCACAAGCTCATAAACCAACAACCCAAATTCTGCAAAAAAATCTTATTTCTACAAATCTTATTTGATATTTTTGCAAAATTTTGCAAAAATCTGAAATCGGTTAATTAACAATGCTTCAAAATTCTAAATTACTTAAATACAGTTGTAAATGTTTAACATAGATAACAGCTTGTGTGTAAGATTTAAGTTTTTTCTTGACAAAAAAGAAATTGTTGGACAATAATGCAGAAACATCTAGACACACGGATTGACTTTATATTATAAGATTTTCTTTATAGGGGTTAAATATCATTACTTTGCTCTATCTTTTTATAATTGTTCATGTAGAAATTTCATAAATACTACAGATTCAAATAATGGTCAATTAATGATATTCATCTTCATCATTATTGTATTTAAATAATTAAATTAACAAATAATTGGTCTCACTGAATATGTTACATTCTATAGTATTTTATGTAACCAAATATAACCTTATGTTTTTTGCAAATGTCAACAGGTTTCATCATATTCATACCAATTTACCAACACTCAAAAAGAGTATTAGGTGATAGCAAAGAATTTAGTTATAGTGTCACATAATGAATCTAGAACTTTATAGTTTATTATCAAATACAGTGGCCCCAATTAATATATATTAATATAAGGATTCCTTATTTTTTGTATCGTTAAATTAATCTTTGTAATTGTAGCCTTGTAGGTTCATATCCCTCATTGTGAAAAAAAAAACAAACCTGCTTAAGTAATTATGATTTTTTTTCCAGGCTTCACTTCACAATTCAATATTCACATTGATCAATTGATTCCAGGCTTCCAGCGACCAGCAAGACTTTATAGTTCAGACTTAGACTTGGAGAATAAGGCAGGAGACAGAGTGGACTGATCACTGATCTTCTGAGTTCTGATCAGCAACACAGGCAACAGTGTGACAGCACGCAGTGATACAGGCCACAACAACGATTAAGGAGTGTTTGGTTCAGATTTCAGACGAGGCACGAGGGTAGGGACGAACGATAATGACGATCTGATTTTTTGTTTGATTCGGAGTATTGGAAAAGCGCAGGAGGGGCCACAGCCCAATTTTTTAATGTCTAGGCCTAATATGGATAAAAAATATGGACTATTTACAGTTCTAATAAAAAAATCAGGGGGGGCCACAACCCCTCCTGGCCCTTAATATACTTCGCCCCTGACACTAAGATTTTCAGAAAACTAAGTCTCATGATTTTTAGATGTTCGTATTGACTTGCACAAATTTTAGAAGTTGGAGGACCGATTTGGGAAAATTGATCATAATATCTTCTAAATCATTTTTGGTGTTCTATTAAGGATTTAATGGTTAAGCCTTAAGTTTATCACTTTTAAAATGATTGTTGGTTAATTATTAGGCTATAGAGATGTGAAATTCAATTTAACCTAAGGGTCTTAATGTTTGGCTTAATGAGGGTTCAAAGTTAAGGATTTTCAAATAAAATGTCACTTTGTGGAAATGAAGTCCATTAAGAAAAACAGAGGCAAATTAAATAGAGACTTGAAAATGATGTTGTTTCAGCAAAAAAACCATCAACAAGCACCCACATACTACAGCAATAAATACACCACCTTATTCTTGATTTATTTGTAGAGGTTTTTTCATTGAGGCATTTCATCGAACACTTGGTGTTTATAAAAAATATGTAAGTTGTCACAATGTCTATGAGATTATATGAAACAAGATAGAAGTTAATTACCCCAAATGAAAGAGTAATGAAGCAACAATAACAACAAGAATCACTAATCATCCAACAAGTATGTATTTGACATCATTCTGAGCTCATAATAAGATGTGTAAGCTCAAAATCCAAGAAAATCACCAAGAATGTGACTCTGATTCACATTCGTTTGCTTTAATAATCTCATACAGATCAGATTTCGTAAGCTCAAAATCCAAGTATATATCTCGAAATTTCTTCTAGAAGGTGGTAATAAGATGTTTTTGATTTCCATAATGAATGGGTGAAGAAGGAGCGTAAGAAGCTTAATCTAACGAATGATACTAACAACAACAAAAGCACGTTCAAATATATCATTTATATTTTTTATTGCTACTTTCTCGCTGATATTAGTATCAATTTCCTTCTTTGTCTGTTGATTTAATCATCCACCAAGTAAATGCTACACTACAATTACTTACATGATCAACAAAAATGATCCAATTATACGTATAATTCATCGCAAAAGAAAGCAAGTTTAGAATTCATCAACAATAGGAAATAATTTAGGAATTTTGTAGATAGAATGTCTTCAATGATGTGAGATCAAGTATTAGACACTCGATTCTTCGTTCATTATAAGCTTAATTTCATAAATTTCGTGATATATCATGTCAATTTAGGGTGAGAAATGCAAGTGTATAGACTCGAAAAAAAACCCTACCTGGAAGCTCGTATCGATCGTGTTTGCAGAGATCAACATCGTTGTCAATTGGGATTTGTGGAAGAGATTGCTAACGATGAGCTCCTTGTCGGGGTGAAATCAGAAACAAGATGCTTCAACGGAGGTCGGGTGGCTTCAATGGTGGTCCGACGTGAAAAATGAGATGAGAAAAGATACGTCTTTGTGGGGTGGGGTATGATATTTTTTTTATTTATCTAATTAATAGTTATAACAAACAAGCATGTTTTTTGAATTTACGAGCTAAAAAATGTTCTCAATCTCAAAAATGTTCTCATTTGAACATATATATATATATATATATATATATATATATATATATATATATATATATATATATATATATAATGTTGTAGTTATTATTGTGAAAAATGTTTATAAGTTGTATAATGACAAGGCGACTATATATGTATATATATTTTTGGTGTTATATGTGCCTTCAAAGATCCAAATCAATCATGTAAACAGAAGACATATATGTTATATAATTAAAATTATATAACAACACAATATATATAAATTTATATACATATGGATATATGTTTTTGGTGTTATATGTGCCTTCAAAGATCCAAATCAATCATGTAAACACAAGACATATATGTTATATAATTAAAATTATATAACAACACAATATATATAAATTAATATACGTATGGATATACAAGCATGTGACAAATGTCATAATCAATTGTGATATACGAGCATGAGACATATGTCATAATCAATTATATGTGATGGATTATACTTTTATAAATATATATTAGGTATATATCAATTTTTAATTTAAAAGTCCAATGTTTAACAAATTGATAATTTTATATTTCCTAACGTATTATTTTAATTTTATATATACATATATCGCGCATGAATAAAACCAATAAAATTTCTCAACAATACATACATCAATACGTACCCAAATTCAATCATATACATTTTCTAAATAAATTGTACCTTTACAAACTTTTCCCACATTCTTTCTCGAAAACATATCTAATGACATTGCTTTTAGTTTTTCTTTAACCAAAATACTTTCAACACTCACAAAGCTTTCCAAAATCTGATGATAGATTCACAAAAAAAAAAAAAATAATAACAATAAATACCCTACACATGACAATTTAACGTGCACAATTTCTTCAACCCAAATCCACACTCAAACCCAACTTAAAATGAAACCAATTCAAATCCAAGGATCAGATTTTTTTTATACAATCACAAGTTTAAATGTGAAATAAAAGCTTTCACTGCCTTCAATCATCCCCATCGAATTTTGTCAAACCCGCAAACCCGAAAACCCATCTCAATCCTCCTTCTTTCCTGTCAAGAACCAAAACCAAACACTCCAATGATTTCTATCAAAACAAACTAAAATCAATGTCGATGCCTCTTCAGGGTCAAATGGTCCTCTCTTCACTGCTACCGCTGTTTGCAGTGTCCGGAACTCACACCTCGCAGCCGGAAGAGACGAGGAAGACTTCGCTGCTTCTTCACGCTCTCCATCTCTTCGGACCCCATCGACCCTCGCTGATGCCCTACCGCATCTCGTTCTTCCCTTCGGCCCGTCGAACCCAGGAGACCACATCGGTTTGCGAAGCCGACCGACGAACGATCCCTGCTTCTTCCTCCCTCCTCTTCGGCCTCGTCGACCACAGACGATGCTCCCTCTGACGAAATTGCCACCACCGGACCAAGAACCACCACCGTCACTTTCTTATTTCTTCAAATCACATGAAAACCGAATTAGCATCTCTGATTTACCCACAGCCGAAGCCCATCGGGGCTGCTTCGTTGCTATCCCTTCTTCTTTCTCGTTCCCGATCGATTGAAAGGAAGAAGGCGACTCTATCGATTCTTGGAGCCCTTTTGATCGATTGAAGAGTGAAAACGGGACTTGACCTAAAAACGTATCTGTGATTTTGACTAAGTCAAAGGTCAAAGCAAAATCAAACTTTCATTTAAATTAAACAAAACTAACCCTCACTTGACAAAACTTTATCGAATCAGTCCCAATCCATAAACAACGATTCAATTTATTCAAAATCAACCCCTCATTTGGTATTTTTTTTTTACCAATACAGTCCTAACCAATCTAATTAAATTACCAAAAAGCCCAAATACTTTAGCAAAGTTACAAACCAGTCCTCAATAGTTCAAATTTGCTATAATACGGTCCCAAAGGTGTTTCAATGTTCAAGAAACGTAACATTTGCGGTTTCCCACGACAAACATCTCAAAGAAATCAAATTTGAACCAATCGAACTCACGTTTCAAGGGTGAGTGCTTACGGCCCATTTTTAATATTTTAATTATTTCAAGGGGAATACACGTGCCTAAATATTTTGTTTATACAAATCAATTTTCTTTTATGCGAAAATATAATAAATCTAGTTTATAAAAATATTATTATTTAACAATTTACCATATTGTTATGAATAAACTAGTATAAAATTTTCATATACGTATTAGGGTAGGGTTATTTTATCGTGATTTCACACAACGAATACTACACGATACAAAGTTATATAATTTCCATTTGACATTTCATATTATAACAAGCATGTTATGTAACCATGTAGTATTTCAAGGATTCAAACTATTATTATGCATGTTCATATATATATATATATATATATATATATATATATATATATATATATATATATATATATATATGTTCATTAATTTGAAACATTCATTTTTATAAAAACGAGCACATTACACTTTTACACACATGTCAAACATACTCAACTTTTATAAACCTTATATAACCATATTCGTTATGCCTAGAACTAACTACAAGTAAGTTAGAGGTGAAAGTTATTCTCAAACTTTTTAGTTAATTGCTTTTTAGTGGAACGTTACATTATTCATTAGCTGAGTTTAAACACTTAGTATACCCATACTACTGTAACCGTTAATCTTCGGACGAGATACATATGTATAGATCTATACGGGGTTGACATCCCCACCTGCAGTTGTTAGCTACAACCCTTGACCAATCAACCGAAGCGGGTGATAAGTGTATACAATTTTTACTACAACATCCAATGAAGCGTTGTAGGGGGTATACTCAAGTCATATAACTCGGTTATAGGACTCACTGTAAACATTAACTAGAATATCTCTGTCTCACTACAACCATGGGCTTGGTTGATTTCAAAACTATTTTAAGTATGAAATTACTTATGTAATAATACAATTTGGTTTTCAAAGATATTCAAAGATTCTTTACAAACGCGGTTTTTCAAGTGTGGATTTATTTATACAAATATACATTCTGGCTTTTAAAGACTCATTGCGAACACTGTTTTAACTATTGTTATTCATACAAAGCTAATACTGTTTAGATTTATTAAAAATATTACTGCTTTTAGCAGAAAACCTATAACACTCACCAACCTTGTGTTGACCCTCAAAACTACATGTATTCTTAGGAAATTACTTAACAAACATTCAAGATGGATTTGATTATAGGTGACCTAATTTACTTCTTTTTGTATTATATGCCTATTTGTTAAGGCAATTCATGTATTATTATTATTTGTAAAAACCTTGTATTCAAACATCTAGATGGAACATGAATGCTATGTAGTTTATTGTTGTACTTGTGTTATATATTTAGTTTAATTGTGATCCATGAACTTAGTCGCACAGCCCAACATGTTACGTTGCCTCGGTCGGGGGTGTGACATTAAGACCTTAGAATGAGGTTTTGACAACTGCAGTGTAACTCGGGCGTACCTAATGGTATGTTGCACGTACGCGTCTCAGGTCCCGACTAGGCGAGGGTTGTGAGTACGCCAGACATACTGATTGGTACGCTGATCGTACTCTCCAGAGTTGACTTTGGGCTTTATTTCAGGCCATTTGTGGGACTTAGGAACTTTTGGCCCTTCTTGGGCCGTAATCTATTCTGTGATGGGCCTTTGGGCTTGGGCCCATTTTGGACGTAGATTATCTTTTGGGCTTCGTAGCTATTAGCATTTTGGCCTTGATGGGTTAGGCCCAATAAGGCATGGAATAAGTAACTTTTTCCCTTAAGGACAAGATTAAGGGTTTGGACTAACGAGTTGGATTATTGACCTAATTTTTTATTAGGGTTTCTTTACTTGTGATTTAGTGGGGATTTTCCAGTTCAGCAGCCCGATCATTTGTTTGACTGTCAGCAGATTAAGGTGAGTTTGCTCACTATACTGTAGGTCACTAGGATATGTTATGTGCTTGTAGTCTTTGTGACTTCGGCTGTATGTGTTATATACTTGTGTGTCTGTTTGCTATATGTACGTGGGGTGAATTCGACCCGGTACAACCTTTTGTTGACATATGAGTTGAAATAGACTCGGGGGTGAAACAGACCCGGTACGACTTGGGCCGAAGCATGAGTTGAAATAGACTAGGGGGTGAAACAGACCCATGGCTAATATAGACCCGACACAGCCTTGAGCTGGTAGATATGTATTGTATGCGGTATTTTGGGGAACTCACTAAGCTTCGTGTAGCGCTCACACCAGGTATTATTGATTTTTGGTCATGTATATATAGGTTATTGCTTTATGGCCTTGTTTTGCAAGTTTGAAGGGGAGGAAGGACCCTTTCTGCCAAGTTCGAACTTTTGGAGGCAGAGCTCGAACGCGGGGCGTTCCCTTGGGGATCGTAGGGCGTTTACGCGTTGACCTCAAACCCTAATTTTGAGGGTTTGAGATGTATTTAAACACCTTAAGTCCCAGGTGGTGGCCTCGTTTCTATTCTCTATAACTCCCACAACCCTAATCTCGAAACCCTAGAGCCTCCATGAGTGTTGTGAGATCACTGTGTGTTTTTTAGTGTATGTTTGAAGCTCATTCAAGGAAGAGAAGCTTGGTGCAAGGTGGTGGTTGAAGTAGGAGCTTATAGATCTTGGTTCTCTGCTCAATTTCTAGCCCATTTGAGGTATAAAGCTCTAACCTTGCTCATTAGAAGCTTAGATCTAAGTCTTAATGGATTTTAGTCCCTTTTTGGTCCCATAGTTGAGGTCTAGTAGTTTGTGATCATTCCAGAAGCTTTGAGTTGCTCCTCTTGGTGTTTCTGAGGTTCTAGATTCATGAAGCTTGCATCTTTATAGTTGTATAAGCCCTATGCATGAGATTTTGTGACAATAGTCAATTTCGGGTCAAGTCAAAGTCAAACAAAATCAACAAGTCAAACCGGCGACTCAATTAAACCTTGTATATTAGGGTTTACGTTATGTAATTACTGTACAACTCGCTATTTTAATGAGAAAACATCATTTGGAAAATTCTTGTGTTTAATTTTCCTTAGCCTTAGTGCTAAACAATGAACCAAACCGATAAAATAATGTTGCATACTCATCTGGAGTGTGTAAGATCCTAAAACATGGCTTAATGGGGTTTATGGACCTTGCGTTACGAAGCCGGACACTCAAAAAAGTCACAAAAGAAGCCTCTCTTAATATCCTTCACTCTATCTCTCTATATTCTCTCTTCGTATGTGAAATCTCTTCAAGTATGTCAAATCTCTCCCAAGTCTCTCTAAGAATGTGGAATCTCTCCCAAATCTCTCTCCGTATGTGAAATCTCTCCAAGTATGTCAAATCTCTCCCAAATCTCTCCAAGAAGGTGGAATCTCTCCCAAATCTCTCTCCGTATGTGAAATCTCTCCCAACTCCTTAAAATCACTCGGGGCATCCGGACCCTTAATTTAGTCGAAAACCGCTCGAAAACGGAAGTCTATGCGAAAAACAACCTTAAGGAGCCAAAACCCCTCTTAGAGCCGAACCTCCTGAGAACCGAGACCCTCTCAACCGAAATGGACCGAGACCTCTGTCTATTTTGGTCCCGTGATCATTCCGAACCAAGACCTGATTATCGGCTCTACCTTTCTTACTTTCGGTCCGAGAACTTGAGCTTCTGTCCGAGGAGCGAGCCTGCGCAGCCGAGACCGAGCCTCGCCTTTTGTTCTTCTCCTCGCGCTCTCGGTTCCTCTTCCCCTCCTCTCGGCTCCCACTTACCTTCGGTTCTAAGCATCATGAACCGAACCTTCGACCCAAGACTTCAGATTTTGACAAGTTTCACCCGGTTTTCAATATCTTTAGCGTTTTGAGCCCGTTTTTCGTGATTTTAACGCGGGATTTTCTCCAAAAAACATATTTTAACATATAAGACCCTAAATATTCATAATTTAAACATATTTTTATGGAAATCTTTATTTAAGAATAAAATCTAGTGGGTGAATATTTGAGGTTGAGTGTTGACTTTGCCTTAGAGTATGACACAAGCAACCTCCCCACACCTTCATAGTACAACCCCCAATCACTATTACACCATACCTAGTCACTTCCTTGTACTTTCTCACCATTTTCCAGCCATTCCCACGTTTAAGAGCTAGAACACTCACCCTCATTTTTCACACTTCACTCATTTTCACTCATTCCACCAAAAGATCAAACCCCTTTTTCTCTCAACTCTCCTCTCTCAAGTCCGAGAATTTGAAGCACTTTCCAAGGCTTTTCTTCTTCATTTGGTAAGTATCATCATCTTCATTTTGATTATTACACTTCCTTCTACTCCAATCATAGATTGCTTACACAAATTCCATCACAATGGTGTTAGATTCTCGAATCTTCAAGCAATCCTCCAAGTGTTCTTGAGTTGAACACTTCTCTTCTTCAACAATCACCCACTAAAATCACTCAAGGTGAGTTCATACCCCTACATTTTCATGTTTTCTTAATTTTTAGGGGGAGGGGGGAATACGAGTTAAATCATCAAGAACACAACTAAACTTTTCCAACAGCTTTCATCATAAAAGTTAGACTTCAATCACGGACTGTTTTGGACAACCTAAACATTTTAGTTTTCAAAAATGTACAAGGTGCAAGTAGTTCAAGTCCTTAGCTTTAAAATGGCTACCTGAACATCTCAATACGATTTTCTACAATTTATGGTGATTTTTACAAAACTGTCTGTCATTTCAAACATCAATCCGGACCAGTCTGTGGTTATGGACTTGTTTACACAAGTTAGAGGTCACTAAAAATCATGAGAAAAATTATGGAGAAACTAGAATCATTTTCCAAACTCTCAGAATTTACGGATTCTGATTTGGACCTTTGATGATTTTTCTACAAATTTTCTAAAAACAGTGATAAAAAATGTTATCAATAGAAAAATACTATCAATTACAATTCACCTTGTAACATGTTGAGCAAGGTGTATATCTTTGTGTGATTATATGTTATTGCAATATATGACATTTTTGTCTTAGTATATAGGCATACATCAGTTAACAAATGGAGTTTTCTAGATAAAGCATAGAAATAACAATTTGTTATAATCAAAGTACATCCATTACATACAAACATTTGAATAAACTATGTTAAGTATAGTTTACGTACATTACCACTACTACCCTTGTTTTGATAAACTATAATAGGTATAGTTTATGATACATCACATAACAGACTCATACAAAAAGGGTACATTTAGACAGAAAGGGATTTTCATTACGTTACACGTGAATTCGTTACTGACTTTTGTGAGACATTCGCTTCACTTTACCAATAAGTCCTGTATTGTAACCAGAGTCTCCTGGAGGGAGAGCGTGATAGTTGTATATAGATCTATATTGGGATTGACAAACCCACACCTGAGCTGCATGCAACAGCTAGACCGGCAGGTCTGAGGTGACAAATGTCATAAAATTTCCAACGCCTGAAGAACGTCGTTTCAGGCCACCTAGGTCATAGCATGGTTATAATAACTCACATTAAGCATTAACAGACATCGAATTTACGGGGATTTCACCGAAATCAAACGAGTTTATGTTAATTTAAACTCGCATTGTGTTACTATAAATATGACAAATTATTTGTACATTCCAGTCTTTGGGTTTTAAGACTACATTTACACACCAAGGAAACTACTGGATTTTCTAGAACGAGCACTACTTTTAAAAGAAAATGATTTCATAATTGCATAAAAAAACTTATGAACTCACCAACCTTTGTGTTGACACTTTTTCAAACAACTTGTATTCTCAAGAAATCACTAAGCAGGTAACCAAGTACTTTGTCAACATATTGTAATTGATTTGGAAACATGTAAACTCATACAATGATGTAACTCTTTCAATTATATATATGTTGGTTGTTTTTACTATAATCACTATTGCAAATGTTGTTATGATACTATACATGAAGTCCTCCACCCCCGGACGTTTCCGCCATCCTTGGTTTGGGGGTGTGACAGATTTACCCCTTTTTACGGAAGTTTAATGCTATATTTGAAGTTGGGACCTTTTGGGTCATGCAAAGTCACCAAGTCAGTGACTTTATGGTCCTAGATGTTCTTTGGGACTTGGAGGGAGTCCTTGGCAATTCATGTATGCCTTTATAGGATTGTATTTTGGGCCTTAGTGGGCCTAATGGGCTTGGGCCATTGGTGTGCCTGGTTAGTTTGGCCATTTGTGGACCTAGTGTTTGAATCTAGCCATAGTTATTTACTGAGTTTAGCTTTAAGGTTTGATTCAGTGTTAGGAGCTGATTCGTAGTAGTCGCAACATTCTTAGGATTTGGCTATCTTTGAGGTGAGTTTTCTCATGATACCTGTGGGTCGAAGGCACCAATGCTGACCCATTATTTGATATATATTAATTAGTTGATATGCAAGTGTATGATTTGTGGTATGGATTGTTTTATTTGAAGACCATGGGGAGCCCATGATACCTAGATCTCAGACCACCGGGGGGGGGGGGGGGTGGAGCCTATAGCATTCTAGGTAAAGACCATGGGGGGCCATGTCACTTGGTATTCATACCATGAGGGGAGCCCGTGGCATTACAAGTAAAGACCATGGAGGGAGTCCATGACAATTCATGTATGCCTTTCTATTTCATGGTTTTTATGTGACTGTATGTGTTGCGTATTTTGGGAACCTCACTAGGCGTTTGCTTACAGTTTGTTGGGTGTTTCAGGTACTTCTGGCTCTAAGGGCAAGGGCTCGACTTGATGGCGCAGCGTGCACTCTCAAGTATTCCGCACTAGTTGTTTTGGATACTCTGATCTTTTAAATAATGTGTTATGTAATGGAATTTATTGGAAACAAATATGGATATTATTTCTAGTTAATAAATTAAAAATTTTACCTAAGTTTTTGGGTTGTTACAAGTTGGTATCAGAGCCTTGGTTTGAGGGATTTGGAGACACTCTTGGTAGTGTCAAGACTCAAACTGAGGAAATGGTAAACCCTTTTTCAAAAAGAAACCAAAAGTTAAAATTTTTCTTGAAAATGGTTTTTGTAAGAAAAAGGGGTGAGTAAAATGCACGTAATTGGACGAGCTCAAGTAAGTGGTTCCAATGCACTAGCCATGCTATAGTTATATTTGGAAATTTATGTTGAATTGATTAGTTGCTATGTGTATGGTTTCTAAGTTGTATATGTCTAGGGTTGAATAGCCCTAGAATGATGAATTCTGCCGTATTCATGTTCCTTATTTGGTTGTGGTTTAGTGTAGAAGCTTATTTGACAGTCTATGTGATTCTATTTGTGTATAACTTGCATGCATGTGGCAACCTGCTATGACTGGCTTAAGTTTTTGGTTCAGTAGGGATTAAGAAATCCTAGAATAATCTAGGATCTAAATTGTTGTTGTGTTTTGTGGGTCATGATATGTGGTTGGGTGAATTAGAGGTATCAGGTTTGGCCATGGAGAAGTTATAAGTATGTGTGGAAGGTAGTATTGGGCCCGTACTATTGAAAGCACATGTAACACCCGGTCCATGGTACGTATTTAATTCAAGTATTTTTCATGTTTTGCCTTGGGACTCGGCGAGTTGGAGGCCCAACTCGTCGAGTAGACTCGACTTTGGACCCGAAGGTTTAGTGACCTACTCGACGAGTCGGGGGACCGACTCAGCGATTAGGAGCTGTCTGGAGGAAACCCTAATGTTAAGGTTTGCACCCTACTTAAACGTCTTATTCTGCCTCAACCCAGCCCTCATCATCCCTCCTAACCCAGAGAAACCCTAAGACCCTTTTGAGTGTTCTTGAGCTTTTTGGTGACTTTATGTGCTTTTGAAGTTGGAAGTGAAAAAGAAAGCTTGGGAGTTCAAGTGGAAGCTAGTAGATCCAAATGTTTTGCTTCATTCTCAGTTCATTTAAGGTAAAAAGCTTGAACCTTGATCATCTATCTCTTAGATCTTGTTTTGGGGCTATTTTCTACCTTTTCTAAGCTTTTCAGAGGCAATACTCAGATTTGTATGTATATTTGGAGTTGCACTTCAGATCTGGAACCATTGAGGGTTCCCATGGTATAAAGGTGCCAACTTTATGGCCTTGGGATATGGATTTTTGAGCCAAAGGCCCCATGCATGGACATCAAGTTTGTAGCTTTACATGTAAAATGGACCCTAGGTTGAGCACCCCGGTATGCTCAGCAAGGTAGGTCGGGCACCCGGATATGTCTGGCAGTATGTGTTATGTATGGTATGTGGTATGATGAGGGAACTCACTAAGCTTTGTGCTTATAGTTTTCTAGTTTGTTTCAGGTACCTCTTTAGCGAAGGGGAAGGAGTCGCCACGGTAGCAGCGCATCGCACAAACATAATTTCCGCACTACAATGTTCTTGGGATTGTACTCTGACACTATTATTATTCCACAACATGTTTTATGACATTTGATTTATGAGATGTTATGATATCGATGATGTTTTTCAGTAAACAATTTTATAAGCTCCTTACTTAAATATGAATTTTTTGGCCTTGAAAATTGGGATGTTACAAGTTGGTATCAGAGCCTTGGTTTGAAGGATTCGGACACACTTTCGGGGGTGTCTGGACTCAAATCGAGTCTTTGAAATACTTTCACAAGAAAATAGTTTTCCAAAAGTTAAACTAAAGAGTTTTGTGAAAGAACAAGGTGTGTGATGCGCGCAACCGGCCGGGCTCAAGTAAATTTTCCCCGAGATACCCATATATTTATGTTATGTTATGATATGATTATGAGAATTGCATGCTAGATTAGGGCTAAAGATCTAGGAAGGATGCCTTTTATGATGGGTTTTCAGCACTACATCATTCCTATGGTGTACATACAAACCCTAATAGCTTTGGATCTAGTTTGTCTAATGAACATGGAATTGAATCATCCAAAGCCATAACCTTAGATCTATTATAATATGAACTAAATTAGGGTTTAGAGAATACCTTTGATTGTTATGTAGCAATAACAATCTATTCTTTGGCTTCAGAAAGCTTAGTGCCTCAAGTGTTGCACCTCTAATGGAGTCACAAACACCAAGAGCAACAAAGATGAAGAAGAGAAGGGGAGAGGCACCCAAAAACGTCTAGAAACCCTAAGGAATCAGTTAGCCACATTTTTGGGGCCATAGGGGTCCTTTATATACTTGTGTGGGCTGCTAGGGTTTCAGTCTAAACCCTAATGGATAGCTTAAACTCTAAGCAGCCCATGGAACCTTCTGGAATAAGGCCATGGACGAAAATATGATTGGCTTCCATCATAATTTCGTTCACCCCTTGTTCCTTTAGCATTCTCTAGCCCAATAACTCAATTATCCAATAATTGCAGTCCAGTCCCCTATATGTAATTAATCTCCTTTAGCCACAAAATTAATTCTTAATTAAATTCTTGACTAATATTAATTAAAAAATATGATTTCTCCTTTAATATATTATTCTCATAATATATTAATAAATCATAATTAAACCTTTATCTCCTTAATTCATCCTACAAGTTGCTATGGTGAAGGCAACCCAAAAGGACCATGATCATAATCGGGTCAAGTACATCCCAGAATAGTTATGGACTTAGAAACTAATCCAAAAGTCTCCCACTTGGATAAGTCTAATAACTATTTTGCATAACTTCAAAACCTGATCAGCAATCGTAGCTTTCAAAAGCCGCTGTCAACTCTTATCTTATCAGATAGCGTGTCCTTTAGATAAGGGATCATATATTCCTTCATTCTCAAGATATCGTATAGACTGAGACATGGATTTTAATCATTTTCTCTGTCTATGTACTGTTTCCCGATTTCTGATTCATGACGATTGACAACAGACTACAATTGAACACATGAACTTAGTCCCGACTTGGCCAAACGCTTAGGTATCATCAGTAAATCATTGAGGGGCCCACACATATCACTTTTATCGCACTTTGGGTTAAAGGAATGGATAAAATTTGACTCAAATGCTCGCTTGCACCTACTGATCGAATCACACACAACAATAAGATTTATAACACCAAGTTACAGGTGCGTTTACTTATCATCAATGTGCAACCGACCAACAAATAACAACTCACACGTCTCGGTTTCAAGAATATACAATATTATCGTCTCACAATCACTCGTGATAAAATCCATGAAGTGATTCAGGTGAGCATGGGTTTAATCCAATACTCTAATCTTATTAAAGCACTGATGAACTCTGCAGCAAACTTGTGCCATGTCTAAACACTTCAGACAATCTACAGACAGATTCATGATAGTCTTCCTTCATACCTACTTCCAAAGTATGACCGACTATGGAGGTTCGAATAACCAAGTTATTCTGGAAGTCAAAACGTGTAGAGTGAAACGCAACAAAAATATTTAATCCTATATGGCCCCAAAACTCTTGAGCGTAAATAAAACACTTTTATTTAAACACCATATTGATTACTCATTATTCATTGTTTACTGTTTCAGAAAATCAACTTATTAGTTGAATTACAACAATAGCTATCCTATGCTCCGAGCATGCACACTATGTTTCCTATGGTCCATGCTTTGTGAAATAGATCAATTGGAAACTTTTCCAATGATGCTCATTTAACAATTCCTAATCCTCAATGATAGTGTAAGAATACAAGGTTCTTGCCACTACTATAATATGTTAGATTCTAACATTTTATGGAACGATCCTTTCGTAAAGTCATAGCACAAAAGTCACCAAGACTTGGCTAATGAAAATACAAGGTTCTCTATCATAAATTGTTACAAAACAATTCTATAGATGTGATGTCTCTCACTCAAAGTACATTCCTTTGAACATCCTTTTTGCATAAAATTTTTCTAATCTAGAAATAAATTCTTAATTTCCAACTCCCAATATGGAAACATTTCCATACTATTCATAATAATGTCGATATGGTCCATCCAACACTATATTTCCAACTACTCACAAGCAACAAATCCTTGGCGAACCTTAGATCATCCTTTGATAGTTGTTATTTTAGTCAAAAGTGTTCTAGTCCCTTTTCCCTCTTAATGCGCTAAGCATTTGGAAAATTTTAGAATGATCAAACATTATAGCATATGCAATCGATCCTATACCTGAAGCGTATGAAACACGATTGATATTGTCTCACATGAAGATGTGATACTTTACCAGTCTTCTGCTATAATATTTCTAATTGCCATGTTCTCACAATTTTGATTATAAAAAAGGATGCTGTAATCATAACTAAGTTTTGAGAATGCAATTATCCTTTTCATAGAATTTCCTCATGTTGAACCATTCCAACACAACATTCATATATATATATATATATATATATATATATATATATATATATATATATATATATATATATATATATATGACTAAATTTGATTAAAATTCCACAATCTAAGCCTTTAGATTTGAAATGAAGTATAATATTCTCTCCTTTAATTATAGCAAAACAACTTTTCAACCCCTACAACTTTGCAAGGTGAATCTTTGTTTTTTATAATTAATATTGCTATCTTGCAATACTTGAAATAATAATCATGCTCTCACTAACACGATGATCATTACCATACAAGCATAACATTTATGCTCCCACTAGCTTTGAAATATATTCATAAAACATCTGAACTTCCAGAAGACAATGCTTATTAAATTCCTTAAGTTCATATTTCTAAATACCTGATGCTTTGATAAGCCTTTATGTAAGCTTCTTAAACTCATACACCTTTGCCTTAAAAAGCTCACATATGTGTCTAAAGAAATTCAGAGCTTATGTTACTATGTCCCAAATGTTCAGACCAATTGTCAAATCTCACAATTCGAATTATGAAAAGGGATTTCGTAATCATAATCGAATTTGAGAATACAATTTTCACAATTGCATTCTTCTTAAAATCTCTCTTAGTGAAAGCATTTCCTCACAATCATTTTCATGAAGGAGAGAAACCTTATGACACTTAGATTTTAAAGTGTATGTGTTCCTATCCATGTGAATTTGTCATAACAACAATCATAAGACAATGTTTGTGACAAATCCAACTCATATGGATTGAACTTGTTCAATCTTGATTTCTCGCCTTATGGCAGCATGAATGCCCACCATTGCTTCCAGGTTGTTAAGTGACTCACCCTTACCTTATCAATGTACTTTCCATTGATCAGGGTGACTTGCCTTTATGCAATCCAATTGAGAACTCATAGAACTCATATTGCATAGCTGACTTAATCTGGAATGGCACAGAAACAAAATTATGTCAACACGATAGGTCGCCAACCTCAAGTCGTGTGCTAGTGGTTAACTATCAGTTTATTCTTGATTAACTCTTGAACTTTTCAAGACAATTGAGACTCCCACTGACTTCTTGACATATATGATTCTCTTTGTCAAGGAACTTTTCTTGACAAAACAAATATTCAAGAGTTAGTGCGAAATCCTATCAAGACTAACACTTCGCTCAATTGGTTCTTGTTGGTCTTTATCTTCTGCAAGACATCACAACTTACCAATTTCAAATGTGCAGGAATAAGAAACTTTCCTTATTCCACATTTGATAAATGTTACAAACCTACAAAGTGTGTCACTGAATGTCGCAGTCTTAACACTAAGACTCGATATTGGAACGAAGTATGATTGACCTTTTGATTTAACCATTTCAATAATTCTTGTTCCTCTTCTTAGACATACAAGTGAACTAAGATTCACTTAGAGGATCAATTGAGATATGGTTCTTAATCATTAAGACGATCATAAAACATGATAAAAGTCACTCTCCCTTCTTCTTAGAATAGAGAAACTTTTATCTTTCTGCTTTATCGATTCTTCTTATTCGTCCTGCCTTTCATTGAGACCTTTCCATTGATGAAGAATTATACTTAAACTTGTAAGCATAATCATATTTATATAAAGTTTCTCATTCATCATACAAACCAAGTCGTATGATTCCAAGTTTCTATCCAATTGAAACTTGGGCGATGAGAATCTTTTCTTATTTTGCAAGTTCTCGACATTTCCATAATTAAGAATCAAATCCATCATTGCTGATAATAGAAATATTCAAACATCAATTTTTTATACACGTCATTGTAAGGATAAATAAATAAGACAAAATCAAAATTTATTTTATTGCGAAAAAAATTTGTCCTTACAATGCAATTCAACTGAAAACTATGTTATTACATATTTCTTAGCAATCTACCCTAACTCTAAAGTAGCAACTCAAAAATCTGATCTTTGAATCCATGCGATCGAAATCCATTTCTTCATGATCAGATTCATCACACTTCTTCCTCTCTTTTCTTCGATCCTACAAAACATCAAAATGTAATCTTATCACATTATGTATCAAGAATCAAAAATAGGAAGTTACAGAGTTAGTTAGTGGATTTTACCTGAAGTAGAGCCATACGGCTTGACTCTCCCATCTCTTAGGTCTCTCATGTAAAGAGGGCAGCTTCGTCTCCAATGCCCCTTGTTATGAAGATGAAAGCAAATGGACTCCTTCGGCACATCACATTGGACAATCACAAACTTAGTCCTTTCTGGACTTCCAATGTTGCTAGTGTCCATTGAAGTTTGGGAGTTTGATTGACCAACCAAATTTTCTTGACTAACATGCCAAATCATTGCTGATTCAGCAACTATAAGAAAATAAGTGAGATTAATGAGGGTCACGTCGTGTTCCATCATATAGTACCCTCTTACGAACTCACTATATGATTCAGGAAGTGACTGAAGAACCTAGTCTACAGCCAACTCACCTGAAATCTTGACACCCAACATCCTTAACCTATAAATGTGTGACTTCATTTCTAAGATGTGTGCACACACAGGTTTCCCATCTTCATGTTTACTTGTCAAAAGGGCTTGAGTGAGCTTGAACATTTCAAGCCTTCGAACTTGTGGGTCGGGGAGAACAATTGGAGGAGGTGGAGGAAGTAAAGCATGATCTCTTGTTCCTCGATCGTATCGTGGAACGTCATCTTCATTTGGAAAGCTTGTTCCATGGAATTTGGAAAGACGGTTGTAAGATTTATACATCTACAAAACGGGAGAAAATTCAAGTCAGTTGATAAGAGTCCTTGATGTAACACCCAAATGAAACATCAAGGCTAGGATCCAACACAATACTCTACAACCTAGAAGAGGGATGCCGTAATCTAGTTGCAGAATATTTGAAGGTAGGTAAATGACAATTTACCAATTTCCACCATGAAAAACAAAAATGAAGTTTAAGTTTTAAATGAATTTAAACGCATAGATCTTTTGAGATTCATTGAACTTTTCAATGGCATGTTTAATCTCTTATGCCCTTCAAGTTTGCGACTGGGATGCCGAGGATCACGAACAAGGTGTGAATAACCACGCGAATGTACGTGGTGCACCCAATGTTACTATCACCTAATCAATGTGCCAGTTAACCACACACGCTCCATTGATCTATGTAGAACATCGACCCACCCTTCGCCACCAATGCCAATTCCAAATTAGTGTGCCGGTTAACCACACACGCTCCATTAACGTTTCGGCAAGGGTACAAAGTGTAATTCCATGGATTAGCATACAATTTCACATTTTGCCTTAAGTAACTAAGATTTGGGAATTTTATAAAAGTATTTAGTTACTTTGTCTTCATTATAGTTATAATGGAAATGGTTTGTCCTATCCTAACCGTTCGACTAACGACCCTCCACTAGTCAAGAGTGTGGTGGGTAAGAGTGGATACCCATTCAATCGCCATTTTATAGGTAATTTCCTAAAACACCCCTTATAGATCAGCTTTGTGAATGAGGTCTACTAATGGTAAGACTGACAGTTTAGTCATATATAATATTAGACCTTGAATGTTATATATAGTATAGTGTGTATTTTAAACTTTTTAAAAAATTAGGTGGTTTAATTTAATAAATTATACTTTTAATTATACACTTTAATTAATTAACAAAACCATAAGTGTGTAATTTGAACTTTTCAAAGTACTAGGGTTTTAGAATTTAATATTTCAAAAGTAAACTATTAATCAAATTTTAAATTCCAAAACTTGAGGACAACTTTTGAAACATTTCAAAACATTAGGGTTTAGAATTTAAATATTTCAAAATTAAACTTTTAATCAAAATTTAAATTCTAAAACTTGAAGGCAAGTTTTGAAACTTTTCAAAACTATATAAAGAACATTCTAGATCACAAATTGAAATAAGGCAATTAACAATTAATTTGTGATTATCTAATTTTGACCTAGTCCAATTACTTGCAAGATAATTCATCTAATAACTCAAATAATTAAACATTATCTTATAAGGCAACAAATATTTGATTAATTGGTAATTATCTTCTATTTTGGTAAGGATATTCACCCAAAATCAATAAAAATCAGATTTTATTTATCAAAAACATTTTTGGTAATAATCCTAAGCCAAAACAGCAAGAAAATCGCGAAAAATAGCTGTCAGACTCGCCGACTCGTCAAGTCAGCACTGGACTCGTCGAGTACCTAATGGACACGGCGAGTCCAGCCCCAAAAGTCAAAAAATTTCGTTTTTTAGTCAATATTCGATCAAATATGCATCAAATTCATCAACAAACAGCCCTAGGCTCTAATACCACTGATGGGTTTTCAACACTACATCATTCCTGTGGTGTACATGCAAACCCTAATAACTTTGGATCTAGTTTGTCTAATGAACATGCAATTGAATCTTCCAAAGTCATAACCTTAGATCTATCATAATATGAACTAAATTAGGGTTTAGAGAATACCTTTGATTGTTATGTAGCAATAACAATCTATTCTTTGGCTTCAGAAAGCTTAGTGCCTCAAGTGTTGCACCTCTAATGGAGTCACAAACACCAAGAGCAACAAAGATGAAGAAGAGAAGGGGAGAGGCACCCAAAAAACGTATAGAAACCCTAAGGAATCAGTTAGCCACATTTTTGGGGCCATAGGGGTCCTTTATATACTTGTGTGGGCTGCTAGGGTTTCAGTCTAAACCTAATGGATAGCTTAAACTCTAAGCAGCCCATGGAACCTTCTGGAATAAGGCCATGGACGAAAATATGATGGTCTTCCATCATAATTTCGTTCACCTCTTGTTCCTTTAGCATTACCTATCCTAATAACTTAATTATCCAATAATTGCAGTCCAGTCCCCTATATTTAATTAGTCTCCTTTAGCCACAAAATTAATTCTTAATTAATTATTGACTAATATTAATTAAACAATATGATATCTCCTTTAATATATTATTCTCATAATATATTAATAAATCATAATCAAACCTTTCTCTCCTTAATTCATCCTACAAGTTGTTATGGTGAAGGCAACCCTAAAGGACCATGCTCATAATCGAGTCAAGCACATCCCAGAATAGTTATGGACTTAGACACTAATCCAACATTTTATTCCTACTATATGTGTATGAGAATTGCTTGCTAGAATAGGGCTAAGGATCTAGGAAGATGCTTGATATGCATGTTGTATGTGCTTTTTGAGCTACATGATAGTACTAATTAGTCAGTGATATGATAGCTTGGATAGAATATGCTTGGGTTGGGTTACTCAATGCCCAAATGCTGCTTGCTTTGTGCTTTTAGGATTTCTAGTTATCTTTTACTAACTAGTAAACGAATATGTTAAGTTACATATTGCAAGGACTAAATAATTTCAGAAGGTTAGGTTTAGCCTTATTTCGTAGCTCTTGTCTGAATCTAACCGTTGTAGGGTCGAACCTCTTATTCAAAGAATTATCTAGTCTTAGTGATATATAATGGTATTTGCGAGCTGGTTAGGGGCAGATAGCAAGGACTTCTTATGCAACTGATGGCGGAGAGTGGGATGGTGATTACCCTATGTAACGCCCGGGTTTCGAAGCTAAGCATTTTTAGACAATGTAATAGTCTAGGTCAACTATTGTAACTCTTTTGAAGTAATAAAGATGAAATATTTGAATACTATGTGAATTATATGTATTTATGTGCTTATTACTTATTTATAAATGTATAATAAATAAAGAATAAAAATAAGCGTCAAAATTAAAGTGTGAGATAAGCCTGATATCTTTATATAAAGTTGTAGTGGTCGAAACAAGGATTCTGGGGATATAAAGAACGCTAAAATCCGAGTTATAATGAAGAAGTTATGACTCGTTGAAGTTTCGAGAAAGAACCGGCACGATACCGGGAAGCGTAATGTAACGACCCATTTTTCACATCCAAAAATTTCATTTTTCAATTAATAATTGGTAAAATCATTTGCAAATAAACATTGTCTGATCAAACCATTTCATAACATATACTACGTTTGAAAACCAAAACATGTGATCAATCAAAATGTCAGAGTAAGAATCCCAGAACAATCCCATGAATGCGGAAAAACAGTGTGTATGTATGATGTGCCGCTACCGCGCCAGCTCCTTCCCCTTCGACGAAGAGGTACCTAAAACGAAAACTGTAAACTGTAAGCACGAAGCTTAGTGAGTTCCCCCACTGTACCACATACCATATAACCACATAACATACTTATATTGTCAGGCATATCTGGGTGACTGACCTACCCCTTCGGTCATCTCGACCGGATACTGACTAGCATATCTGGGTGCCGGCCTCCCCTTCGGTCCTCTCGACCGGATACTGACTAGCATATATGGGTGCTGGTCTCCCCCTTCGGTCCTCTCGACCATATGCGGGGGATTATTTCACCCCTACTACTATCACATAACACATATCACATAATCTATCTAGCATGGCTAGGCATGACCGCCCCTTCGGCCCTATCGACCGGTAATCTGGGGACTATCTCCCTTACTGTCACTAGCACACAAACATAACACATGTAGTAGCAACCCTAGATGAATATCACAGAGACAATCATCTAACATACAACTCCTACTGGTGGGCCGGCATTGTGGCCGTAGACCTACCGCTACTGGAAGGTAACTCACCTCGAAGTAGTTGCTGATTTGAGAGAGAACTGACTGTCTACTACTGTTGCTGCTGTTCCGGGGGTCCTCCGGCTATAATTCCCACAAAACGTTCAATCAAAAACGGCTAGCCGTACTTAGGGTAAAATGACCATTTTACCCTTGACCAGGTCAAAGTCCAAGTCAAAGTCAACTTCCAGTTGACCTGACTCGCCGAGTTGGCTTGCCAACTCGTCGAGTCCCTACCCATTCGATTTTCCTTAATCCTATTTCTACTCATCGAGTTAGGCGTTGACTCGACGAGTTCTCCTTCTAACCGATGTCAAAAGTCCTTCATCCTACTCGCCGAGTTGTATGAACAACTCGTCGAGTTCATCTTCATCCGACGAACACTCTATGCTTCGACTTGCCGAGTTGTATGAACAACTCGCTGAGTCTATTCTTGAGGTAGGAAGATTGCCTTGAACTTCCGACTCACTGAGTCCACCCATGACTCACAACTCCACCTAGCAAACACGGAAAAAGGGGAAAACTCGGGGACTCGCGACTCGACTCGCCGAGTCCGATGAACGACTCGCCGAGTCGTTCACATGCAATTACTATATACTCGATTTTGCTTGAATCCAGCTCATGCCATACATAGATCTGGGCTCTTAGGGTAGGTTTTACACGTAAAGTTTCCAACTTTACATGTACACATGCATAAGATAGGGATTTAAGGCTTAATAAAGGCTAAAATGGTAGATCTAGGTCATTCAAGCAATTTACTTCCATAAAGGCCATGGATCTGAGCTTCTGGAGCTCAAACATGCCTAGATCTAAAGGTTAATCAACTCATTATAACCCCCAATCCCTAATCGAGCTTGGAAATGGTTCAAGAAGGACTTTAATGGTGCCCTAAGGGACTTTAAGCATAAAAACAGAAGGAAACTGAGTTATACCTCAATGAATCTCTGAAATATCAACAAGATATCGGGCCTCCTTCTTCTCCTCTTGATCTACTCTCCTTCTCTTAAAATCTTCAAGAAATCACACCAAAACACTTCAATCTCACAAGAAGAGGGGTTAGGTCGATATAAGGAGCTCTAAGGGTGAAGGAGTCGGGCTTGGGGCACATAAGGTTGCTTTAAATAGGGTGCAAACACTTGAAATTAGGGTTTCATCCAGACAGAGGGGACTCGCCGAGTCACCAACTTAAGCGTGCTCAATATCCCAGCGCTACTTGGCGAGTCGGGCCTACAACTCGCCGAGTCCAAGGCTAAAAATGTAAATTACTTAGATAGGTCCTACGTACCAGGAACCAGGTGCTACACGTAAATAGTGGATTTATGATAGAGCGAATTTTAGCCTTAGCAATCTAAATGAAAGTCGTAGAATATGTCAAATCGAGAGCGTCCATGAAAAGAACGCCCAAATCTGACTTCGTATGAGTAAAGTTATGATTTTTCGAAGTTGCGGCTTAGCAATGTACAACCCGAAGTTCGAATTTTAGATCGAACGGTTTTTAGCCGACAGAACCTAAACAAGAATCAAAGATCTCATGAATAGTGGCATAACGATAAAAAGACAGATGAAAACGGACATCGGATGTTGAAGTTATGAGATTTTAACAGACCAATCCTCTCCCGGTCTGTTAATAATATTACTTTTTAAATAAAGTCAAAATTAGCCGATGGAGTCTAAACGAAAATTGTAGAATACGTTCCCGCCTACGTGTGGATATAAAGAACGTTTAAAAATGGAGCTCGTACGCAAAAGTTACGAATTTTTAAAGTTTGCACTTGGATTGCGATGATGTGGAACCGATCTAGGCCATCCATCGCTGATCACGGAACACGCTTTGGATTGCGACATGCCACCCTTGCGACGCCCCGCGTCCCTGGCCAAGTATGCCCAACGTACTTCAGTTCTTATCCGTCCGAGGTGCAAGCCAGCTGGTGCGAGTTGGCAACCCTATCCGGAGTTACGCCCAACGTAGTCCGAGAAGCTGCAGCTTATAAATAGCTGCGAATTCTTCCAAGTTTTTCACACCAAATCTCTTTCTCTCTCTAAGTACTTTCTCTCTCGAGGGTTTCTAACCCCCCCCTAAAGCCTAGGTGAACCCCTAGCACCTGAAGGAAGCCCCGAGGCTCCTGGAGTCCCGAGAAAAAGGGTCTTTCGGTTCGGAAGCGCTGCTCCGAGCAAAGCCCGGTTTTCTTTAAAACCCGCTGGAAGTGAGCTACGCCTATGAAATTTTTAATATAGATTTTAAGTAATTATAGTAATGTTATTAGGTCCTTAGAATATTTAATTGGGCTATTATTATGGGTTATATAATGCCGTTATAATATCTTTTTAATCACTCGCGGTACGGGGGTTCCGGTTTGGAGGGTCGCTTGGGTTGCTGGATTCAGAAGTGCTTATATGCCAAAATGATCATGTCCACCGGTGTTCCATGTCTGGCCTTGTCTGTATATAGTGGGTGAAAAGTATTGTGTCACACTTATATAATAGTAATAATAGTTAGACTATTAATTGGTCGTGGTTAACGTCAGACTAAACCCTAGTGATATTGATACTAGGTTTTGTCGAGGGATAATTGTTTTGAGATAACGAAGCGCCGTTCGAGGGCAGAATCACCACCTTTTTAGGTGAGTGCATAGTTACTTTCATCTTACACATATATATGGAGTATTTAATATAAACTACGTGCTATGTGTGCATATTGTCTGAAAACTTGTTGTCTATGCTGATGAAAGATTTTTATACATGTTTTAAATGATTTAAATTGTATATGTATTTTATATCTACAAAAATGTTGGGGTAAAACATGGGTAGATGTAATAGACGATGTGTGATAAAATTATGAGAGGCCTCGATGTTGTTGTTGTTTATTCTGTCATCTAGCGGAGTATGGATGACGACCACGGACTCTTCTAGACAGTCTAGTGGAACGCTAGCTGGCTCACAACCTGTAGGTGTTTGTGAACGATGTGTTCACCGGTGTACTCCATCCCCCTCATGGTTGCCTTAAGGACATTTATTGCTGAGGAATCCCCTTAGCAGTAGTGTCCATCCTGATGATGATCTTTAGTCTAGGTCCTTATGATAGGTGTTTAGGGACGTAAAGTGAGGATAACGGGAACGGGTAATCGGGTTATTGTTGGTTGATGAAATTAAATAACTTATTTATTGTGGGTTGAAAACCCTATGTGCTCACCAGGCTCCCAAGCCTGACCCACTCAGTTTCTTGTAATACAGGTAGTGGAGCATGAGCATAGATGTTTGGATGAGAGATAAGGGATTATAGGCCTGTAAATACGAAATAATATAGTAAGGTTTATGTTGTACTCTTTATGCTTTTGATCTGTATCAAACATGACATCCCGAGTATTTTAATGAAATACATTTCTTTGGAAATGCTTTTGATAAATCTCTATCATATTTTGTTTTGGGACAAATTCCGCAACTCTTTTATTTAAAATATTACTCTGGTTTTCAAACAAAGCATAAACAAAATCGGTATTTTCTGGCCGTGAAAATGGGGATGTTGTAACGCCTGTGTTTCTGGGCTTGCCATTTTTAGCAATGTAATAGTCTAGGTTAAACTTTGTAACCCAAATTTGAAATAATAAGAATGTATTATTTGTGAATTATGTGAATTATGTGATTTATGTGTTTATTTTCTTAACTATTATAATTTAATGAATTAAGAATAAAATGAGCGTCAAAATTTAAGTGTAATATAAACTCGATGTCTTTGCATAAAGTTGTAGTGGACGAAACGAGGTTTCTGAATATATATATATATATATATATATATATATATATATATATAGAACGCCCAAATCTGACTTCGTATGAGGAAGTTATGATTTTCTTTCGACTTGGCAGTATGCAGCCCAAATACTCGATTTGAGATCGAACGGTTTTTAGCTGAAACAATCTAAACGAGAATCGAAGATCTCGTTGTTAGTAGAGAAACGATGAAAAGTTAGGCGAGAACGGACGTCGGACGAAGAAGTTATGAATTTATAACGAAGTTATCCTGTCCCGGCCTACTAAAAATAAATAATAAAAATAAAGTCAAAATTAGCCGACGGAGTCTAAATGAAAGTTGTAGAGTGTAGTCTCACCTACGCGTGGATATAAAGAACGTTGAAAACGGATTTCGTATGAAGAAGATATGAACTTTTGAAGTTTATTAAATAATTAAAATATAAATTTAATTAATAAATCCGATATTATCCGAAGGGGAGTCACCGGACTTATCCGGATTACGCCCAGCGTAATGTTGTACGGCCAGCGTACAGTGAAGCGTGACGAAGCCTAGCACTTGAGTGCTCCGATGACGCATGCAGTGACGATCCGAGGAGTACACCCCGCGTAAGGGCATTACGCCCAGCGTACGTGCGAGGGTTCAGCCCTATAAAAGGGCATGCGAGGGCAGCCAATTTCTTTTGCAAACTTCTTATTCTCTCTCTAGCTTTTGCCTCGATTTGCATGCCATTTATACCCAGAAGCCCCGGTATTATTCCCGAGCCCCGAAGCAAGATCCGAAGCCCTGAGGATCCCGAGAAGTGAGATTTCCGAGCCGAAGCCCTGTCCGCGAGGAGCCGGTTTTTGTGAAGATCTTCCAGATCTATGGAGAAACACTACTTCTGCAAGCCATAGTGCTGCCTGATCATCTTCTGGTCAAGTGAGTGTGTAGTCATTTTCTTCTAACACATTATTATGAAGTATTTTATACGAAATACGTGTTACGTGTATACTTTGTTGATTATATGTGTGAATGTATATTCACTTTCTTCTATCTCGTAGATCTGAATTATTCTCTATTAAATACGTGTTATGTGTATGTGCCTCATCTGTTATGTGGAAAAATGTATTGATCGAGCATGCTATACAGGTTTTAAACTTTGTATAAAAATGTATATTTTTATCTACTAATATGTTGGGTAGAATATGGGTAGATAATTGGTGTGTAATAAACAGATGAGAGGCCTCGATGTTGTTGGTGTTATTCTAGTCATTCAGCAGAGTATGGATGACGACCACGGACTATTCTAGACAGTCCTGTGGAACACTAGCAGGCTCATAACCTGTAGGTGTTATGAACGATGTGTTCGCCGGTGTACTCTATCCCCCACATGGTTGCCTTTAGGATATTTATTGCTAAGGAAGCCCCTTTGCAGTAATGTCCGACCCGATGAAAATCCTAAATTAAGTTCCTTATAATAGATGTTGTTTTAGGGACGTAAAGTGAGGATAACGGGAATGGGTACTCGGGTTATTGATGATTGTTGAAATTAATATGATTATTTATTGTGGGTTGAAAACCCTATATGCTCACCAGGCTCCCAAGCCTGACCCACTCAGTTTATTTGTATTACAGGAAGTGGCGCAAGGGCATAAGATGGGTGAATCATCAAGTTGTTTTGTTTACAAGTCTGTATATGTATATATTTGTTGAATGACTTGTAATGTTATCGTTTATGCTTTATGATCTGTATCGGAACATGACATATCAATTTTTGATTATGAAATGAAATCATATTTATTTGTGAAATGTTTTGATAAAAATCTATTCTATCATGTTTTGTTTTTGGGAACAAATTTCGCATCTCTTTTATAAAAAATCAAAAGGATTTACTCTGAAAATGTTTAAAAAGCATAAATGAAACCGGTCTTTTCTGGCCGAGATTTTGGGGATGTCACAGATGTCACAGTTGGTATCAGAGCATTAGTTTAAGCGAACTAGGAATTTGTAGGATTTCTAGACATAAACTTAGAATGCTAAGCGATGATTGTGAGATGTGAGCACTAGCTTATTTTAGGGATTATGCCTAAATGCTTTTATGTTGTAATTGCTTTGTGCTTGATATGCTGTTATTTGTTCGGATGTATGGTCTGTTGCCGACCGGATCTGGAAACCTTATGTATTTAGGATTCTAAACGTACGAGTACGATATTAGAACTAACATGTAAATGTTTCGGAGTGATAAGGATGATTTGAACATCAATCCTAAATAAAGATCTAAATTCACCTTATTCGGTGTATAGATCAAGATGGCAAGGACCCGTAGTGGAAACGTAAACACAAATGGAAATAAGAACCAACCCCCTCAACCTACAGTGATACAGTAAATACTTGTTGTCGTCGAAGTGGCACCTGAGCCAATGACGTTGGCTAGAGTGCAAGTGCAGATCCAGATGATGTTGGATCGCCAAATGGAGGAAACAAGGCGTTTACTTCAACAGAATTGAGAAGAACTACCATAACAATTGAACAACCCGAGCTGAATGATGGGCAGTCAGAAGGAGGAAACTACAGTAGGACTGTTGGTCAAGCCAACCCACCGATAGTTAGGTGAAACCACCATGATGGAGGAAATGACGGACGTGGATGCAAATACAAGGATTTCATGGCATCCAAACCACCGTGTCTATTTGGAAGCCCGACGCCGGTGGAATTCATGAACGGGATCTCCGAGATGGAGACGATATTTGAGAGTTGCGAGTGTAGCAACAGGCAGAAGACCGCTCTCGTGGTTCCTCTGTTGAAATCTGGAGTACTAAGCTGGTGGAAGCTACTAGCTGATTTAATGCCCAAAGGAGAAGCGAGCAAGATGTCGTGGGAGGATTTTCTGGTGCAGTTAAAGATGCAATACTGCTCTGAGCAGGATCTTCTGGAGATCAACAACAAGTTCAAGAGTCTGAAGAAGGGAAGAAAAGCGTTACTAAATACGCTGCGAGCTTTACAGAGAAAATGAAGCTTGTTCCTCACCTAGTCCCAGCTGAACTCTCCAAGGTTAACAAGTTTGCCCTCGATTACCAGCGGACTTCAGTCCAATGGTTAAGCAAACTGCCACTCTGAAAGCCACCATTTTGGCTGCTAAGAATGTGGAGACCCAGATACGAGAGAAGAGTTTGGAGAGGGCGAAGGTGCGAGAGAAAAGGAAATTTGTTGGGTCATCAAAATTTAGCAAGAAAAGCAAGTTCTCAAGGTCTGGTACGCATAAGTCTGGAGGAGGTGAAGCCAAATGGTGCGACAAGTGCAAGAAGAAGCACCAGGGGAAATGTGATGGAGGAGTCACTTGTCTCAAATGTGGAAAGCCTGGGCACTATGCCAGCGAGTGCACGTTCACTAAAAGGCATGTTATAAGTGCAATAAGGAGGGGCACATATCGAGGGACTGCCCGAATAAGAAAGAGGCAGGAAAGCCCAACATTCCACTGAATCCGAAGGCGAGAGCCTTCCAGATGACGCTCGAGGCTGCGAAGGAGGCAGCAGATGTCGCTTCAGGTACCTTTCTTGTAAATTGTTTGCCTGCCAATATACTGTTTGATTCCGAAGCGAACTACTCCTTTGTGTCACATAAGTTTGGTGGGAAACTAGCATTGCCTGTAGAAAAACTTGATAATACCCTGATTGTAGAAGTTACTAGTGGCAAGTTCATACCTGTTAGTGATCGTATTAGGAACATTGTCATCGACCTAAATGGAAATGAATTCCACGAGGAGCTATTACCCATAGAGTTACACGGTTTCGACATCGTTTTGGGAATGGATTGGCTTAGCGCCAACGATGCTGAGATTTTTTGTAAGAAGAAGATAGTAAGGGTGAACCCACCCATAAAAGAGTCATTTATGGTGTACAGGGACAAACATAGAGTAAATTCTGGAATCATCTCCCTGATGAAAGCCAGGAAATGTTTGTCCAAGGGATGTGCATCGTACTTAGCATCCGTGAACGATGCAAAGAAGGAGAAAAAGGAGGTGGAGATTATACCAGTGGTGTGTGATTACCCGGAAGTCTTTCCCGAAGATCTTCCCGGATTACCACCTGATAGACAAGTAGAGTTCAGAATAGACTTGTTACCAGGAACATCATTGATAGCAAAGGCACCGTATTGGTTGGCACCGATAGAGATGAAGGATCTCATGACGCACCTTCAGGAGTTGTTGGACAACGGTTTCATTAGACCTAGTTCATCACCCTGGGGAGCTCCGGTGCTATTCGTGAAGAAGAAAGATAGGAGCATGAGAATGTGTATAGACTACCGAGAGCTGAACAATGCAACGGTAAAGAACAAGTATCCATTGCCAAGGATTGATGACCTATTCGACCAGCTGCAAGGTTCGAGCTATTTCTCAAAGATCGATCTCAGGTCAGGATATCATCAGCTAAAGGTAAGAGAGCAGGATATTGAGAAAACTACGTTCAGAACGAGATATGGACACTACGAGTTCTTGGTTATGTTGTTTGGACTAACCAATGCTCTAGCAGCGTTCATGGATTTGATGAATAGGGTTTGTAAACCATTTCTCGATAAATCTGTGATAGTGTTCATAAATGACATTCTCATCTACTCAAAAATCCAGGAGGAGCATGGAAAACATCTACGCGAAGTGTTGGAAGTCTTGAAGAAGGAGAAGCTATATGCAAAGTTCTCCAAGTGTGATTTTTGGATCCGAGAAGTCCAATTCTTAGGTCATGTGGTTACCTAAGAAGGGATAATGGTTGACCCAGCAAAAATCGAAGCGGTGATGAAGTGGGAACGACCAAAAAGTCCCACAGAGATCTGATACTTTCTAGGATTAGCCGGATATTACCGAAGATTTATCCAAGAATTTTCTTCAATAGTTGCTCAATTGACAGATTTGACCCACAAGGAGCTATATATACGTGGAGTGAGAAAAACGAAGAGGCATTCGAGAACCTAAAGAAGAAGTTATGCGAAGCACCGATTCTTTCTCTACCTGATGGAGTTGAAGACTTTGTGGTATACAGTGACGCATTTGGAGTCGGTTTGGGTTGTGTTCTGACCTAAAGACAAAAGATGATAGCATATGCCTCTCGACAATTGAAAGAGCACAAAAAGAACTACCCCACTCATGATTTGTAGTTGGCACCGGTAGTATTTGCCTTAAAGATATGGAAGCATTACCTCTATGGCACGAAGTGCAAACTTTTCACTGATCATAAGAGTCTCCAGTATCTCTTTAATTAGAAGGAATTGAACATGAGACAATGACGTAGAGTTACTCAAGGACTATGACTGTGAGATACTTTACCACCCCGGTAAAGCAAATGTTGTCGCTGATGCTCTTAGTCGAAAAGTTAACCTTGAGAGAAAAAGGCCAAGAGCGTTGAGAATAGAAGTTGTCTCGACGATTATGGAAAGTATTAGGAAAGCTCAAGAAGAAGCTTCAGAGAAGAGTGACCGAAAGGAAGAACGTTTGGGCAAAACGTTAGTGTTCGGTACAAACAGTTCGCTGAATCTGGCGGTATAAGCGACTACGTTGGTGCCCTTCATGGTTAGGCTCCAAAGCTCCTGCTCCAATTTCTGGATTTCGCCCCTCGAGCAGTATTCCTCAATCATGAGGTCCTTCATGGTTTCCCAGCCCATATCATTCGCCACTACGAGAGTCAGCGCTTTAACGTGGCCATTCCACCACATCAGGGCCTTTCCCTCAAAGGTGCATGCGGCATATTTGACTTTGCTCGCAGTAAGGCATGAACAGATTTCGAAGACTGATTCAGTCTTCTTGAACCATTGCGAGAGGGAAATGACTCCGCCAGTGCCATGGAAGGACATCGGCTTACAGTTGGTGAAATCCTTGTAAGAGCACTCTCTCGAGCACATAGGGGTTTCAACCGGAATAGAGTTAACTGGGGTTCCACCTCTGCTGGCATCAGTAGAGTGGTACTGTGCCATGGCAGTTGCCACTGCTGCAGCTACGGCACCATTTAGGGCTGCGGTATCGATGACCGGAGGCGGAGGAGGTGGTGGAGGTGCAGGGTTAATACTTGTAGATTTGCGAGGAGGCATCTCTCAGCTATAAGTTTAGAAAGATGAACAAAATGGTAAGAAACAATTATAGGTAGGGTGAGAGTAACACATGGACTAATCAACTAAGCTATTCCAGCTACGATATCTATGCGAGAAAAGAGGTATAAGAATGTAGTATATAAGTAGCTTGTAGTAGTACAAAAATACACCTATAGTATTTCAAGTTTAGGTTCTACTGATCTCCTTGTGGTATTGTTGGTAAGTTTTTAGACTTGTTAACATATCACAACCATTCTAGGGCATATGCTAATCACTCCTCGGACCAGCATAGTTGATTAGGCTATGCCATTCCCAGGACTGACCATACATCCCCGAGTTCACTTGTGATATTTAACAATCGTAATACTTTTGTTCTTGTCATTGTGACACTCATTTTAGTATGAATGCAGACTAGTATACTTAATTAAATATTTTAATATTTAAAGTATAGACTCTTGGTCAGAGTGCTTTAATCCCAAATGGGTTTGTAGTTAGTATATCGTTTATGGTTGATATACTTAATTCACTATAAACATTGCTCTGGTACCAATCTGTCACACCCCAAAACCGAGAACGGCGGAAACATTCTGGGGCGGAGGACGTCATGTAAAGTATCACAACATAGTAAAAGTAAACAAGCAAACAACATCATCCATTGCATTAAATATATAATTTTAGTACAAGTGTGTTTTGTACAGTTATAGACAGCAAAAAGTAAGTCAAAATAATAAGATGAGTCTTGGATGCGCTCCATCTTCTCAAAAGCTGGCATCGGTACCTGTCTACTGATGACTTGAGAATACAAGTTATTTTGAAAGAGTTTATCAGCATTAAGCTGGTGAGTTCATAAGTATTTAGTGTCGGTGTTTGTTATCAAAACGTTTGAACATGTCTTAAGTGTAAGTTTGTAAAATGTATGTAAATTTTTGTAAGTGTTTGTAAAAGTTTGAATCTCTCAGAAAATCCTATATTTTCTATTAAAGTAGCCTTCTACCAAGGCTTAACTGTTTTGTATGTTCGTTTGTTGTAAAAGTGTGTAATTTCCCAAGTGTAACTATCATTAACAAAATATAGTTTGTACATTAATGTTTAAGTGAAATAATCACTAAATATATGTAAGGGGTAAACTATTGTAGTACTGTAGTGTTGTATTATAGGAACTACTGTTGTACTAACTACCTTAAACCGGATTTATATTAAGGTATCATGTGATTAATTGTACCATACTATCGACTGGATAAACAATGACAAATGTAGGTCGTAAAAAGAAATGACGTTTGGCACCCGCGGACCTGTAGGTCCAGCTGTAGCTAGCAGCAAGGTGTAGGATAGTCAATCCAGTATAGATCTATACGCAAACTCATGCTCTCCCTTCAAGAGACTCTGGCTACAACTCGGGCCATGACATTTAAGTCATGCTCCGATTCATATCACAATAATTAACGTATTCATGTATATGTAATGTAATGAACTGTTCTAGTATAGTTGTATATGTTCTTTCTCTAGTATAGTTCTATATGTTCTCCTTCTAGTATAGTTGTATATGTTCTTTCTCTAGTATAGTTGTATATGTTCTCCTTCTAGTATAGTTGTATATGTTCTCTATCTGGTATAGTTGTATATGTTCTCTATCTAGTATAGTTGTATATGTACTCATAGTAATGTAATGTATATGTTCTCATAGTAATGTAATGTATATGTTCTCATAGTAATAAGTATTGACTCATGAATGAACTGACTCATTGATCTAGCAATAGTATAAGTATGATCCTGTGCTACCCCGATGGTAGCCTATTAATGATGTAACTAGTATGCATGAATATGGAAGCACTTTTATGTCTATATATGTACACATGATATATAATTAATATTTAAATGACCTTCAGACTAGTACCCGATATCCTATCAGACCACATCCAAATCGAGGAAAAGGAAACAAGGTGGATAGCCTTCCTAAGTCTTTTAAACATTACTTATATAACTATACATATACGGGCATGCAATTTATAATAAGTGTAACAAAGTTTGAGTAAAAGTATTTGATAAATAAAAGAGTTTGTAAAACAGTTTGAAGTAAAAACAGTTTGATAAATAGTTTGAACAGTAATAAAATCATTGGTTTTATAGTTATTAATCACATGTGATTGATGTAATAACTATAAATATTCAACTTGTATTCCCCCCCATAAAATCATTTAAAACATTTAAAAGTATTTCAAAGGTTAATTAAAGGGGTATGAACTCACTTGGGGTGAGTGGATTGGATGGAGTGTCGGATACTGTTTTAGGTGGCAAACGGAGACTTGTACACACGCACGAGCCTATTTATCATATAATAAACATGTATATAACTAATTAGCCAAATAATAACTAATAAATTTAGTTGGGACACTCTTGAACATGTAAACACCTTGTATAGGTGTTATAAGTCTTAATGGTTGCATCTAAGTTGTTGTGGGACAAGGCTAAAGGGGTTTAAAGTTCTCAAGGACCTTGTATATGTGTTTACTCTTCAATAAACTCCACATAAGGAGTTTATGGTCGTAAACCCTTGGGTTTACGACCGTAAGCTCTCAAACATGTTGACATAATTTGTATTGAAGTGTTACTTGATTTCTAGAATAAGTTCTACTTGGTGGTTTAATCCTTTGGGTAGTTTAGGGCATAGAAACACTCCTTTGAGGAGTTTATGGACCCAAGGCCAATTCCTTTGGAGTTTACTGCCGTAAACTCCCTTGGAATGATGTTTTTGATGCTTTCAAGTCCCTTACTCACATAGGATATGTTCTAGGCAATTGTTTAAGGCAAATGAAGACCCTAGGCACACTTTGGTGCCCATAATTGATGTTCACGGCCCAAGAACATTACTAGGGCCATAAACTCACTTTGGGGAGGTGTCTTTGATGTTTTAAAGTCCACAAATTAGCTAGGATTAAATAGGGTTTAATGTCCAAGGCTTTAGGAGTGATTAACACACTCTTTGGCCCTTGATTTTGGAGTTCACGGTCCAAGAACCTCTTGGGCCGTGAACACATAGATCTTGGTGTTTTTGATTGTTTTCTAGTCTTAAATACACTTATAAATAAGCCTAAGTCCGCACTTATCATGGGGAAAAGACTAGGTAGCATTTGAGCTTCATATTGGAGTTTACTCTCCAAGAACGTTCTTGGGCGGTAAACTCCCGAATCTCACAGATTTGATATGTAATCTATGTTATTAAGCACATAATAAGCATTATAAGACAACTAGAGAAGTGTACTCACGATTTGGGACGAAAACCCGAAGATCCGTGAGAGAGAAAATGGATTTTCTCTAGTTGGAAATGCGAATAATGAATGAATTTGGTTCAGAATTCTATTTATAGTCCTGAGATATTTTTGGCAGAAAATATTTTTATTCCCGAAATGATTTCTAATATAACAAAGTGTTGGAATAACAGTGTTGCATGAAACCCTAGTGCATCCACTCTCCTGATATTTCCTGAAGTGTAAACCCTGAAGTACTCAAACTTATATGAAAAAGTCTGGAAATTAACTATGACTGTTATAACTTCTATTGAAGTGATATTGTTTGTACAGAATGGAAATTTCGGGTTGTCACACCTTGTGAGCTTTGGAGTGTACAATAAACATGTAGGTGCATGTAAATATCCAATGGTTAAACGAAACTTGCCTTGTATTCCCCCCCCCCCCCCCCCCAAAAAAAAAAAGTATGAAAAACACAAAAAATAGTGGGATATGAAGCTCACCTTGGTTGATTTCGTGTGGTAGGAAGGAAAAATGAAGAGATTTCGAGCCTAACTTGGTCTTGGGGAGATTCTCAATGGGTTGATGTTCTAAGAATCACACACATGAAAATAGTTGTGTAAATGGAATGATCTTAACACGAATATGTATATAAGCACTAGTGTTTTACAAGGAACTTACTTAGTTCTTGTGAGTTATTTGAAGAGAAAAACTCTTGAGAACGGCACACATGAATTTTCGAGAGAAGATGAGAGAGCTTGAGAATGAGTTGGGAGAAAAATTTTTGGTGTGTGTATTGTGGTGATCACCTGATCTTAAGGAAAGAATAGTGGAAAGACAAGCTTGGTGGATAAACAAGTACCATGCATGGTTGTTTGAGGGTCTATAGGATGTAAAGCTATGAGGTGGCATGACTAAATATTATTTTTTTGTTTTGTCTCATCCCCAACCAATTTCATCAATATAGAAGAGGGGTTTTCGATTTTTAGGGTGGCCAAAAACACCCTATATGCTTGATAGGTTCTCGGTTTGAAGCATGTATGGGCTTTGGACTTAGTTGGGCCCAATAAAAAGGGTTTTCGCCTTAATAAGGCCCAAAGAAAGGGTTTTCGGCCTAATAAGGTATTTGGGCCGAGAACTCTAAGCAAAGGCCCACAATTCGATTTTGTTTAGCTATTGGGTCAAACTTGGGCTTATAAGAGGCTATTGCGACTTGATTCTAAATGTATGTTCATATGAATTCATATAACATTGTAGTTTGAATTTCACTGTTTTGATGCATCAAGGTTACGTTGAGGAATTTGTTTTGTACAAGCTTCACAATCTCAACCCTGAATTGCCAGTTGTGACAAGATATATTAGTTGTTGACTACAAGTTGGTTGTGCATTGAAAGTACAAAAATGCACCAGTAACTTGATGTTATAAAACGTGATGTCATGTATGATTTAACAAGTAGTTATTACAAGCATATAAGTCGAAGTTTATTTTTTCCTTTTAATCCTTGGAGGATTGAAAGCGATATCTTGGCCCCCTCAATGATTTTGTCTTAACTTACGTGTCGGGCCCGACAGGACTCAATTGATGTGTTCAGTTAAGTTCTATGTCAAAACAAATCGGAAATCGGGAAACAAATTGTTGGACAATAAGTATGACTATGTTCTATGTATTTTTTTTGCATGATATCTTGATGAACAGAAGATTATATGATCCTTTATCTAAAGGACGCGTCAGAGTTCGAGAGTGGCTTTTGAGAGCTACGATTGCTAATCGGTTTTACTTACACTTATAGCTATTAGACTTGTCCAAGTGGGAGACTATTGGATTAGGTGTCTAAGCCCATAACTATTATATGTATGTAGTTAACCTGATAGTAGCATAGTCCTTTTGGATTGCCTTCACCAGAACAATCTGATAGGATGGATATTTGAGAAAGAGGTTATTTGTGATTTATTAATATATTATAAGTATAATATATTAATGGAGAAATCATATTATTTAATTAGTATTGATCAAGAATTAATTTATTGATCAAAAGAGACTACTTTAATTGATGGGGACTAATTATGTAAATTAGTGATACATATGGTTTGGGCTATTGATCCATTATGGACTAAGTTTATATGAGAGCCCATGAAGAGTTAGTCCATATGGGTTATTGGATCATAAGCCTAAGTGTAAGAATTAGGGTTACATATGACTCTTGGAATTCTACACTATATATATGTAACCCCTTGGCCCAAAATCGATACACACAAGTATTCTAACAAGATTATAGCCGATTTTAGGGTGTTCCTAACCTCTCTCTCAAGTCCTCCAATTGTTAGTGGTGTTTGTGACTTATTAGAGGCATCACACTTGAGGTGCTAAGTTCTCAAAAGGCCAAATTCAACAAGCTACAACAAGAGGTAATCTTCTAACTAGTTTTTATGATTCATATATCAAGTTGTATGCTAGATAGGCTTCATGCTTTGGAAAAATGAAATTTACATGTATAACTAGAGAAAACTTAGATCCAAAGCATTAGGGTTGTATGTGTAGCATAGGGATTTTATAGTGCTCAAAACCCATCAGGAGGTTGTGGCATGACAGGGGGTGTTGGTTATAGTGGTTTCAGATAGGGATGTCCGATTTACTTACATATTCTAGAAGAAATTCCACGACGAGTTGCATAATTGTCTGCACTTCAACACGATTTTTCGCCCATAGACCGACAGACAAAGTGAGAAGAGTATTCCAACCATGGAGGATACGTTGCGTGCATGTTTTCTGGATTTCAGCAGTATTTGGGATACGTACCTTCCGTTGGCAGAGTTCTCATATAACAACAATTATCACACCAACATTGATCGACCTCCTTTTGAGATGATCTATGGGAGGAAGTGTAGGACACCTACATGGTGGGATGAGGTCGGTCAGCGGGACATGAGGAGTACCGTGGTGGTATTCAAGACGAACGAGATAATTCAGTAGGTTCGTGATAGACTTCAGACAATGCAGAGTCAGCAGAAGAGCTACTCAGACAGACGCATATCAGACTTGGAGTTCTAGGTCAGGGATATGGTACTCCTGAAGATGTCACCTTGGAAGGGTGGCAATCGGTTTAGGAAGCGGGGTAAGCTGGGCCCCAAGTATATTGGTCCTTGTAGGGTTGTAGCCCGGGTGGGCAGGGTAGCATATCCTTTGGATCTCCCGGAGGAACTCAGTCAAATTCATAGTACTTTTCGTGTCTCTTAGATGCATAAGTGTTTGGTTGATGATTCCATAGTGGCTTCATTGGAGGATATTCATGTGGATGACCCCCTAAACTATATTGAGAGACCGGTAGTGATCCTTGAATGGACAAAAAAGATCTTGAGGAACAAGGTTGTGGAATTGATGAAGGTGCAGTGGCAACACCAGAAGGGTTCAGAGTGGACTTGAGAGCCTGAGGATGAGATGAGGTAGCATTACTCACAGTTATTTCTAACAACGGACTTTGAGGACGAAGTCTGATTCAAGTGAGGGAGAATTGTAAGGTATAAACCTTATCAATCATTTCATTTACTCAAGGACTAGACCAGAGTACGTTGGGCGTACACAAGGTACACTCGGCATACTCCTTTACATGTGTGAATCGGGGATGACCGCTATGTTCGTTGGGCGTACCCATGCGTGCGCAGGGCGTACTCAAGCCAGAGGAAAACACTAATTTTAGGGTTTGCACCCTATTTAAGTTCGTTAAGTCCTTCAAGCTCACCACCTTTTCAACCTCATTTTCCTCTTGAGTCATATCTCGAAACCCTAATCCATTTCCCTAAAGTTTGAGCATGTGTATGTTTTGGATTGTGTGTGGTTCTTAAAGAAGAAGAAGATTTGTGAAGAAGCATTGGATTAGAAAAAGTTTGTAGATCCAGAGGTTTCTCATCATTTCTAGCTTTATGGAGGTAAAAGGCTTCTACCTTGATGACTCCATGTGTTAGTTTTTAGTAGGGTTTATTTCATCATAAAATGGCCCTTAAGGTATTTGTTGAGAGTATATGCTACTCCAAAAGGTTATAATGTTAGATCCTAGTGTTTCTAATTTCCCTTGAGCATAAAAATAGAGTCTTGATGGATTAAGTTCACTCATGCAAGGATTGAAGGTGGTTTAATGAAGATAATGTGGTTAAATCCAATATTTACCCCATTAAGACATGTAAAAGCATAAAGTTGGCAACTTTACGGCTTAATACACTTTAATAAGCCAGGATCTAAAACTGGACATTAGGTCTTAACTGATTAAGTGTGACATCCCGGAATTTAGTTCAAAGACTGTGAACGATCAAGTTCACAGTAAGTATCTTGGTAAATTGACTCATTACGTTTTAGTGAATCTAATGTAAAATAAATGAGTTATTTTAACTATTATAAGATACCAGGTGGTATCTTACTTCCAAATAAGTAATCTGTCAAACAAATCAAACAACTTAAACTATAACCATAGGAATACGTCTGAAAAACTGAAATTACGTATTAAGTAGTTGTGAGTGATACAAACACTTCAGTCTCGTAGTATACGTTTCCCTGATTCTGAAAATATAAAGAACGTCCAAAACGGAGTTCGTATGCAAAAGATACGACCGTTTTAAAAATACAAACCAATATAATACTGATTTTTTTTAAATCGCTCAAATTGTTTCTAACCGTTAAGGGACTTGCATACCTCCAATGGAAATTTTGAAAGCATTTTTGGACTCAGGCTATAGCCTAATATTTAATTTCATATTTGAAATATTTTTGATAAAAATATTTATAAAAGTTGAAAACTCAGACGTTTTTAGCATAATTAAACGCATAACTTTAACTGTCATTTCGCGGAGTTTCATATACCGGAATTTAATTCCGTTTGCATTTTTGGAATCATCACGACTTGAACATTAACCAGACACTTTTAGAAACTTATATAATCGGTGCGAGAACACAAGAATCGAGTTATACTTCACGATATATATATATATATATATATATATATATATATATATATATATATATATATATATATATATATATATATATATATAATGTTGTAGTTATTATTGTAAAAAATGTTTATAAATTGTATAATGACAAGGCCACTATATATGTATATATATTTTTGGTGTTATATGTGCCTTCAAAGATCCAAATCAATCATGTAAACACAAGTTATATAATTAAAATTATATAGCAACACAAAATATATAAAAATTTATATACGTATGGATATACAAGTACGAGACAAATGTCATAATGAATTGTGGATATACGAGTATGAGACATGTCATAATCAATTGCTTTTCAAGTAGGATTCGAACCTACGCTCGACTAGTCAGTTACCAGCCGACCGCTCTACCACTGAGCTTAAACTTTTATAAATATATATATTAGGTATATATCAATTTTTAATTTAAGAGTCCAATGTTTAACAAATTGATAATTTTATATTTCCTTACGTATTAGTTTAATTTTGTATATACATATATCGCATGAATAAAACCAATAAAATTTCTCAACAATACATACATCAATACATACCCAAATTCAATCATATACATTTTCTAAATAAATTGTACCTTTACAAACTTTTCCCACACCCTTTCTCAAAAACATATCTAATGACATTGCTTTTAGTTTTTTTTAACCAAAATACTTTCAACACTCACAAAGCTTTCCAAAATCTGATGATAGATTCAAAAAAAATAAATAAATAATAAATACCCTGCACATGACAATTTAACGTGCACAATTTCTTCAACCCAAGTCCACACTCAAACTCAACTTAAAATCAAATCAAACTAAGTCCAAGGATCAGATTTTTTTATACAATCACAAGTTTAAATGTGAAATAAAAGCTTTCACTGCCTTCAATCATCCCCATCGATTTTTGTCAAACAAGCAAACCCAAAAACCCATCTCAATCCTCCTTCTTTCCTGTCAAGAACCAAAACCAAACACTCCAATGATTTCTATCAAAACAAACTAAAATCAATGTCGATGCCTCTTCAAGGTAAGATCGAGATGATTCTGCTAATCAGTTAGATTCTATATGGTTAATTAGAAACATATTTTTCTCAAATTCTATGCATCTGTTTAGATCGATGTGTTTCTCTCTTCTGGAAAATACATTTTTTTTGTTAGCATCTGATTTATCCTCTCTTTGGGATTAAAATCAAGATGATTCAAGGAGATATAACTAATGCATATAGCTAATTATAGGATGGCTTACCAACGCATTGCATTTCATTGGATTGCTTTAGGGTCAAATGGTCCTGTCTTCACTGCTACCGCTGTTTGCAGTGTCCTGAACTCACACCGCGCAGCCGGAAGAGACGAGGAAGACTTCGCTGCTTCTTCGCGCTCTCCATCTCTTCGGACCCCATCGACCCTCGCTGATGCCCTACCGCATCCCGTTCTTCCCTTCGGCCCGTCGAACCCAGGAGACCACATCGGTTTGCGAAGCCGAACGACGAACGATCGCTGCTTCTCCCTCCCTCCACTTCGGCCTCGTCGACCACCGACGATGCTCCCCTTGACGAAATTGCCACCACCGGACCAAGAGCCACCACCGGACCAAGAACCACCAACGTCACTTTCTTATTTCTTCAAATCACATGAAAACCGAATTAGCATCTCTGATTTACCCACAGCCGATGCCCATCGGGGCTGCTTCGTTGCTATCCCTTCTTCTTACTCGTTCCCGATCGATTGAAGGGAAGAAGGCGACTCTATCGATTCTTGGAGCCCTTTTGATCGACTGAAGAGTGAAAACGGGACTTGACCTAAAAACGTATCTGTGATTTTGACTAAGTCAAAGGTCAAAGCAAAATCAAACTTTCATTTAAATTAAACAAAACTAACCCTCACTTGACAAAACTTTATCGAATCAGTCCCAATCCATAAACAACGATTCAATTTATTCAAAATCAACCCCTCATTTGGTATTTTTTTTTTTTACCAAAACAGTCCTAACCAATCTAATTAAATTACAAAAAAGCCCATATTCATTAGCAAAGTTACAAATCAGTCCCCGATAGTTCAAATTTGCTATAATACGGTCCCAAAGGTGTTTCAATGTTCAAGAAACGTAACATTTGCGGTTTCTCACGACAAACATTTCAAAGAAATCGAATTCGAACAAATAGAACTCACGCTTCAAGGGTGAGTGCTTACGACCCATTTTTAATATTTTAATTATGCGAAAATACAATAATTCTAGTTTATAAAAATATTATTATTTAACAATTTACTATATTGTTATGAATAAAGTAGTATACATTTTTCGTATACGTATTAGGGTAGGGTTATTTTATCGTGATTTCACACAACAAATACTACACGATACAAAATTATATCATTTCTATGTGACATTTCGTATTATAACAAGCAAGTTATGAAACCATGTAGTATTTCAAGGATTCAAGCTATTATTATGCATGTTCATATATATGTTTAAGTACACAACGTTTATACATATACATATGTTCATTAATTTGAAACATTCACTTTTATAAAAACGAGCACATTACACTTTTACGCACATGTCAAACATACTCAACTTTTATAAACCTTATATAACCATATTCATTATGCCTAGAACTTACCTACAAGTAAGTTAGGGGTGAAAGTTATTCACAAACTTTTTAGTAAAGAGCTTTTTAGTGAGACGTTACATTATTCATTAGCCGAGTTTAAACACTTAGCACACCCATATTACTGTAACCGTTAATCTTCGGAGCGAGATACATATGTATAGATCTATATGGGGTTGACATCCCTATCTGCAGTTATTAGCTACAACCCTTGACCGATCAATCGAAGCGGGTGAGAAGTGTCTACAATTTTTACTACAACATCCAATGAAGCGTTGTAGGGGTACACTGAAGTCATATTGCTCGGTTATAGGACTCACTGTAAACATTAACTAGAATATCTCTGTCTCTCACTACAACCATGGGCTTGGTTGATTTCAAAACTATTTTAAGTATGTAATTACTTATGTAACAATACAATTTGGTTTTCAAAGATATTCAAAGATTCTTTACAAACACGGTTTTTAAGTGTGGATTTATTTATACAAATATACATTCTGGCTTTTAAAGACTCATTGCAAACACTGTTTAAGGCAATTCATGTATTATTATTTTATGTGAAAAAGTTGTATTAAAACATCTAGATAGAACATGAATGCTATATTGTTTATTGTTGTACTTGTGTTATATATTCAGTTTACGTGTGATCCGTGAACTTAGTCGCACAGCCCAACGTGTTACACTGCCTCGGCCGGGGGTGTGACATTAAGACCTTAGAATGAGGTTTTGACAGTTGCAACGTAACTCGGGCGTACCTAACGGTATGTTGCACGTACGCGTCTGAGGTCCCGGCTAGGCGAGGGTCATGAGTACGCCGGACGTACTGATTGGTACGCTGATCGTACTCTCCAGAGTGGACTTTGGGCTTTATTTCAGGCCATTTTGTGGGACTTAGGAACTTTTGGCCCTTGTTGGGCCTTAAGTTATTATGTGATAGGCCTTTAGGCTTGGGCCCATTTTGGACACAGATTATCTTTTGAGCTTCTTGGCTAGTAGCATTTTGGCCTTGATGGGTTAGGCCCGATAAGGCATGGAATAAGTAACTTTTTCCCTTAAGGTCAGGATTAAGGGTTTGGACTCACAAGTTGGATTATTGACCTAATTTTTTATTAGGGTTTCTTTACTTGTGATTTAGTATGGATTTTCCAATTCAGCAGCCCAATCATTTGTTTGACTGTCAGCAGATTGAGGTGAGTTTGCTCACTATATTGTAGGTCACTAGGATATGTTATGTGTTTGTAGTCTTTGTGACTCCGGCTATATGTGTTATATGCTTGTGTACCTATTTTCTATATGTATGTGGGGTGAAATAGACCCGGTACTACTTTGTGTTGACATATGAGTTGAAATAGGCTTGGGGGTGAAATAGACCCGGGGTGTGAAATAGACCCGGTATGACTTGGGTCGAAGCTTGAGTTGAAATAGATTGGGGGGTTAAATAGACCCATGGCTAAAATAGACCCGACACAGCCTGGAGCTGGCAGATATGTATTGTATGCGGTATTTTGGGGAACTCACTAAGCTTCGTGTAGAGCTCGCTCTAGGTATTATTCATTTTTGGTCCCTTATATATTAGGTTATTGCTTTATGGCCATGTTTTGCAAGTTTGAAGGGGGAGGAAGGACCCTTTCTGCCAAGTTCAAACTTTTGAAGGCGGAGATCGAACGTGGGGCGTTCCCTTGGGGAACGTAGGGCGTTTACGTATGGAGATCAAACCCTAAATTTGAGGGTTTGATATGTATTTAAACACCTTAAGTCCCAGGTGGTGGCCTCATTTCCAAACTTTATTGCTCCCAAAACCCTAATCTCGAAACCCTAGAGCCTCCACGAGTGTTGTGAGATCAATGTGTGTTTTTTGGTGTGTGTTTGATGCTCATTCAAGGAAGAGAAGCTTGGTGGAAGGTGGTGGTTCAAGTAGGAGCTTATAGATCTTGGTTCTCTGCTCCATTTCTAGCCCATTTGCGGTATAAAGCTCTAACCTTGCTCATTATAAGCTTAGATCTAAGTCTTAATGGATTTTAGTCCCTTTTTGGTCCCATAGTTGAGGTCGAGTAGTTTGTGATCATTCCAGAAGCTTTGAGTCGCTCCTCTTGGTGTTTATAAGGTTCTAGATTCATGAAGCTTGCATCTTTATAGTTGTATAAGCCCCATGCATGAGATTTACCCATTTTTACGGAAGCTTAATGCTATATCTTGAAGTTGGGACCTTTTGGGTCATGCAAAGTCACCAAGTCAGTGACTTTATGGTCCTAGATGTTCTTTAGGACTTGGAAGGAGTCCATGGCAATTCATGTATGCCTTTATAGGACTGTATTTTGGGCCTAATGGGCTTGGGCCATTGGTGCGCCTAGTTAGTTGGGCCATTTGTGGGCCTAGTGTTTGAATCTAGCCATAGTTATTAACCGAGTTTAGCTTTTGGGTTTGGTTCAATGTTAGGAGCTGACTCGCAGTAGCCGCAACATTCGTAGGATTTGGCTATCTTTAAGGTGAGTTTTCTCATCATACCTATGGGTCGAAGGGACCAATGCCGACCCATTATTTGATATACAGTAATTAGTTGATATGCAAATGTATGCTTTGTGGTATGGATTGTTTTATTTGAAGACCATAGGGGTGCCCATGACACTTGGATATCAGACCACTGATGGGGGGGGGGGGGTGGAGCCCATGACATTCCAGGTAAAGACCATGGGGGCCCATGTCACTTGATATTCAGACCATGAGGGGAGCCCATGGCATTACAAGTAAATACCATGGAGGGAGTCCATGGAAATTTGTGTATGCCTTTCTATTTCATGGTTTTTAGGTGACTGTATGTGTTGTGTATTTTGGTTTTTAGGTAACTGTATGTGTATTTTGGGAAACTCACTAGGAGTTTGCTTACAGTTTGTTGGGTGTTTTAGGTACTTCTGGCTCTAAGGACAAGGGCGCGACTTGATGGCACATCGTGCACTCTCCAGTATTTCGTACTTGTTGTTTTGGATACTCTGATCTTTTAAACAATGAATTATGAAAAGGAATTTGTGGGAAACAAATATGGATATTATTTCTAGTTTATAAATTACAAATTTTACCTAAGTTTTTGGGTTGTTACAGATTGGTATCAGAGCCTTGGTTTGAGGGATTCGGGCACACTGTTGGTTGTGTCAGGACTTAAACTGAGGAAACGGTAAACTGTTTTTCAAAAAGAAACCAAAAGTTAAATTTTTTCCTGAAAACGATTTTTGTAAGAAAAAGGGGAGAGTAAAATGCGCGTAATCGGCCGAGCTCAGGTAAATGGTTCCAATGTACTAGCCATGCTATAGTTATATTTGGAAAATTATGTTGAATTGATTAGTTGCTATGTGTATGCTTTCAAATTTGTATATGTCTAGGGTTGAATAGCCCTAGAATGATGAATTCTGCCTTATTCATGTTCGTTGTTTGGTTGTGGTTTAGGGTAGAAGCTTATTTGAATGTCTATGTGATTCTCTTTGTGTATTACTTGCATGCGTAGGGCAACCTGCTATGATTGGCTTAAGTTTATGGTTCAGTAGGGATTGAGAAATCCTAGAATAGTGTCGGATTTGAATTAATGTTATGTTTTGTAGGTCATGATTTGTGGTTGGGTGAATTAGAGGTATACTGTTTGGCCTTGGGGAAGTTACAGGTAGGTGTGGAATGTAGTATTGTGCCCGTACTACTGAAAGCACATGTAACACCCGATCCATGGTACGTATTTAATTCAAGTATTTTTCATGTTTTGCCCTGGGTATCGGCAAGGTGGAGTCCTAACTCGTCGAGTAGACTCGACTTTGGACCTGGAGGTTTAGTGACCTACTCGACGAGTCAGGGGACCGACTCGATGAGTAGGAGCTATCTGGAGGAAACCCTAATGTTAGGGTTTGCAGCCTATTTAAACATCTTATTCTGCCTCAACCCAGCCCCCATCGTCCCTCCCAACCCAAAGAAACCCTAACTCGAAACTCTAAGCCCCCTTTTAGTGTTCTTGAGCTTTTTGGTGAATTTTATGTGCATCTGAAGTTGGATGAGAAGAAGAAAGCTTGGGAGTTCAAGTGGAAGCTAATAGATCAAGAGGTTTTGCTTCATTCTCAGTTCATTCAAGGTAAAAAGCTTGAACCTTGACCATCTATCTCCTAGATCTTGTTTTGGGGCTATTTTCTACCTTTTCTAAGCTTTTGAGAGGCTATACTCGGATTTGTATGTATATTTGGAGTTTCACTTCAGATCTGGAACCATTGAGGGTTCCTATGGCATAAAGGTGCCAACTTTATGGCCTTAGGAGACCCATGCAACATATAAACCCCTTTTTATGGCTTTTTGAGACAAAGGCCCCATGCATGGACATCAAGTTTGTAGCTTTACGTGTAAAATGGACCCTATGTAACGCCCGTGTTTCTGGGCTTGCCATTTTTTAGCAATGTAATAGTCTAGGTTAACCTTTGTAACCCATTTGAAATAATAAGAATATATTATTTGCGAATTATGTGTTTTATACTTATATGCTTAATTATGTGATTTGATTGAATCAAGAATAAAAATAAGCGTAAAAATGAAATTTTATATAAACCCGATATCGATGCACGAAGATGTAGTGGTTGAGACGAGGTTTCCAAAAATATAAAGAATGCTGAAATCCGAATTATAACGAAGAAGTTATGACCTATCGAAGTTTCGCGACAAAACCGGTGCGGCACAACGTGACGTAAATAGTGAATTTACGAAGGAGTGATATTTAGCCTTAGTGATCAACATGAAAGATGTAGATAGTGTTGAACCAAGAGCGTGCATAAAAAGATCGTCCAAATCTGACTTCGTATAAGGAAGTTATGATTTTTTGAAGTTTCGACTTAGCAATATGCAGCCCGAATACGCGATTCGAGATCGAGTGATTGTTGGTCGAAATAATCTAAACGAGAATCAAAGATCTCGTTGATAGTAGTGTATTGGTGAAAAGACAGACGAAAACGGACGTCAGATGAAGAAGTTATGATTTTATAATGAAGTTTTCCTGTCCCGGCCTACTAAAAATAAATAATAAAAATAAAGTCAAAATTAGCCGACGTAGTCTAAATGAAAGTTGTAGATTATGGTCTGACCTATGCATGGATATAAAGAACGTCGAAAACGGAGCTCTTATACGAAAGTTACGCAATTTAAAAGTTTGACGAGTCAAATTACGCCGAGCGTAATTTGAGTACGCCCAGCGCACTCGAATGAGTGCAACTTGCCTGACCAATACTCGAGTGCCACTAAGTGACGCATGCAGTGACGTCAAAGTACGCCCAACGTAATCCCAGACCCAACACCCTATAAATAGAAACCGAGATCAGCCATTTTCCTTGCCATTTTTTCTTTCTTTCTCTCTAGTTTTTGCCTTGGTTTGCATGCCAATTATATCCCGAAGCCCCGATATCATTCCCAAGTCCCGAAGCAAATTCCAAAGTCCTGAAGATCCCGAGAAGTGAGATTCCCGAGCCGAAGCTCTGTCCGTGAGAAGCCCAATTTTTGTAAAGATCTTCCAGATCTACCGAAGAATACTACTTCTACGAGTCGTAGTGCTGTCCGATCATATTCTGATCAAGTGAGTGTGTAGTTAGTTTCTTCTAACGCATAATTATGAAGTATTTAATACGAAATATATGTTGTGTGTATATTTTGTTGTTACATGTGTGAATGTATATTCACTTTCTTCTATCTCATAGATATGATTTATTCTCTATGAAATACGTGTTATGTGTATGTGTCTCCTCTGTTGTTTGGAATATGTATTGAATGAGAATGTTATACAGGTTTTAAACTATGTATAAAAATATATATTTTTTTATCTACTAATATGTTGGGTAGAACGTGGGTAGATAGTTGATGTGTGATAAACAGATGAGAGGCCTCGATGCTGTTGTTGTTGATCTAGTTATTCAGCAGAGTATGGATAACGACCACCGACTCTTTCTAGATAGTCCTATGGAACGCTAGCAGACTCATAACCTGTAGGTGTTGTGAACGATGTGTTCAGCGGTGTACTCTATCCCCCACATGGTTGCCTTTAGGACACTTATTGTTGAGGAAGCCCCTCTGCAGTAATGTCCGTCCCGATGAAACTCCTAGATTAGGTCCCTTGAGATAGATGTTGTTTTAGGGACGTAAAGTGAGGATAACGGGAATGGGTAATCGGGTTATTGTTTGTTGGTAAAAGTAAATATAATTATTTATTGCCGGTTGAAAACCCTATATGCTCACCAGGCTCCCAAGCCTGACCCACTCAGTTTATTTGTATTACAGGAAGTGGTGCAAGGGCATAAGATGGATGAATCATCAAGTTGTTTTTTTTACAAGTCTGTATACGAATATATTTGTTGAATGACTCGTAATGTTATCGTTTATGCTTTATGGTCTATATCGGAACATGACATCTCGATTTTTGATTATGAAATGAAATTATATTTCTTTATGAAATGTTTTGATAAAAATCTATTTTATCATGTTTTGTTTTTGGGAACAAATTCCGCAACTCTTTTAAATCAAAAGAATTTACTCTGAAAATGTTTAAAAAGCATAAATGAAATCGGTCTTTTCTGCCCGAGATTTTGGGGATGTCGCGCCCTAGGAGGCCAGATCTATGATTTTGATGCATTAAGTCCCATTATAATCGACTGAATATTTTTGGACAAAGAGAGACTCGACGAGTCACATGGGTGACTCAGAGAGTTGGATCAGATTTTCCCCAAATGCCTTCTAGAAATGGTTTTTGGTTGGGTGGAAGGAACACTTAGCCTGTTAGGAGTTTGTTATGGACTTGAAGATCGAAGGACTCGATGAGTTCCAGGAGGTACTCGACAAGTTCAAGGCAATGTCCCTACCACATGAAGACAGACTCGACGAGTTCAAAGATGAACTCGACGTTTCATAGACTTAACGGCTTCATGTGGATGAAGATGAACTCGACGAGTTCAAGGATGAACTTGGCGAGTCGGTTGAAGATAGTCCGATGTGTTGTTGAAGGCGAACTCGTCGAGCTCTTTTTAGACTCAACGAGTAGGGACGGGATTACGACATTTTTTGGTCATGGGGACTCTGCGAGTTCATGGACCAACTTGCCGAGTCGAGTCAACCAGATGTTGACTTTGACCAAGGTTTTGACCTTGACTTTGACTGGGATTTGAGTCACCCTTGTAAGGGTTATGAGTATGAATTGATAACTTACAACAGTTATCGTATAGGGATTGAGGAGTCAAGAAGAATTGGTTTTCGTACCGAGGACAGTGCAGACACTACACGACATTGAGGTGAGTTACCTTCGAGTAGAAGTGGGTCTGACGCTCCAAGGCTGAACCACAAGTAGTTAATTACAGTAGAGATGATTGTCTATGTGATAATTGTCTCGTTTCTTGGTGGGATGTCAAGTCCACCAAGCAAAGTACACCCTTTGATTGCTAAATAAACGTAATATAATGGTAAAAAGGGGTATCGATCCTCGGGGAAATGGTTGTATTCAATCACCAATGCAATTCAATAGAACTAGTGAAACTAAACTAATTAAGTACAATTAAACTAAAAGGGGGGGGGGGTTGATTAATTGAAAACTAAAATACTTGAATAACTAAAAACCTTGCAATTAAGCAAGTTGATGAGATGCTCAAAGGTTGAGAATAATTGGTTAACTAAGGCAATTCAACACAATGAACATTTGTGTGTTTATCATTAGGATCTAATACAAAGCTTATCCTTCATCCCAAATTGGTTATAGCAATCATGAAGCATGATATGCCAAGATTCCTCATAGGTAGTATGGAGGTTGGGGAAGCCCACAACACACCTTCTTAATTAAGATCAAGGGTCAATTGAAGCAATTAATCCCAAGAAATCAATTAGCCTTGAGAATGAAGGAATCCCCAATTCCTAGAGGATGTCAAATGCTTACACATCCATAAAGGAGCTATGATTCATAAGCTAGAGATGATTTCTACCATCATAAAGCCTTTGTTCTAGATAAATTCAATGATCCAATGCAAAATCAATGAAACAAATCAACCATTGCTCAATCAAATACTAAGCTCATGATCAAAGCATCAAATAAGCATAAGAATTGTAAACTAGAATCATAAACATGGAATAAATTGATAATCAACATAAATCCTTCAAAACCCACAAACATTCATTGGTTTTCAGCCAAAGTCAACCAAATAAGAGTATTAGCCACTCACGGCAACAAAGTAACAAGAACAATAATTAATTTGCATCAAGAATCTACCTAAGACTTGAAAAGATGAAAGAAATTGTGTATTTTGCTCTCCAAATCGTCACTTGCAGGTCTCCAATTATGGAAAATTCGTGAATGAGCCTCTAGATCTGATCCCCAAAGGTTATGGTGTGCCAAATGACCAAAATGCCCAAACTGGGCAGTTGCGCGGGTACCCGCACGACGAAAATTCCACCTGCGCAAATGTTGCTGTAATGCTATTGGTCCTTCATTCCACCACTCCGCCCTTCCACTACCAAAGATTCCTTTGGTCCCCCCCCCCCCCTTGTCCATGTAATTTGAATCCACCAATCATCATTTAGCCACCAAATGGATGCTCCAAGCCCAAAATTAGAAATTTATGATCCATCTTCACAAGCCCAAATAATCCAAGCTAATAACTTTCAAAGCCCAATTCTTCTTCTTTGATTCCGCCAAGCCCAATAATGCCTCGGGAGCCCACTAAGCCCGTCTCCAATCAACCCGCAACCACAACAAGCTACAAAACCCTGCAAAATTCTTCATGCAACATAAAGAGCACCCGGTACGATCCATACTAAAGAAAAATAAATGAAATACAATGCATTAATGATAAAAAGATCTAAAAAATCTATAATAAACTAATAAAAATAAGGAAATAAAATAAGCTATCAAATCACCCCAAGCTTAAACCTAACTTGTCCTCAAGTTAGAACAAGACTAAAAATGAGCTTGGGATGAACTATCTAAAAAGGAAAAAGAAAGATACCATAGAACTTGGTCAACATCAGTCAACATGGTCAGAATTAGTCCTTCAATGGACCCTACGCATCTTCGAAATGTTCCCCGCTTTAGAGCCATAAACCACATTCTTAACCACTTGATGGGCGAATAGATCACGGCTGGATGCGGTCGTGGTGTCCAAGACAAAGGAAATAGAAATACGCCCAGTGGGGGCACTTTAAGTCACCAATGTAGACCATAGTGCACGAAGGAAAGGCGCCTCTTCACACACTATGATTCCTACATTTGTCAGGCTAAAGTGTATAATACGAAATAGGGTTTTGCAGTACGGCATCCGGGCAAACATCCGGTTTCAGAGGCTTCTCCCTTGTACTATCCTTTACAGTCTACCGTCTCATCGTCGGGGCCTTTTCTCACCAAAAATAAAAAATGAAATAAAATAATAAAAATTCTACTTAACCTAAATCTAAACCTAACAACCTACATCTTCAATCTTGAACTTCTGTTATTGGGTCTTCAATCGCATTTGCTGCTTGACATTTAGATTTTTTTTAGAATGAATATATATCATAACATAAGTCTTGAACTTGGAACCTTGTTCTTCTTTTTGTGTTGCTCTTTTTCTTCATTTTTCTTCTTTGTTTTTGTTGCTTTTCTTGAATCATCTTTTATAGGCTCTTATTGTCTTCACTTTTTCAAATTTCTTCATTTTTTTGTGTTTTCTTCTTGGCTTTCTTCTTGGAAGGTCTAAGGAATTTCACCATGTAACATAGGACTCTAATAGTGAAAATTGAGTGATAGATAGAGGCTAACACGAACACCTAATGATCATTGACAATGTGCCAAGATCAACTAAAAAGGGTGGGGAATGACTCAAAAATGGGTGTTACCGAAAAGACTTAGTCGCAAAAGGTGTGAATTGGGGGAATCACTTCAAAGTTCATCAAGCACCTCACTGCAAGGTGTGATAAACAAAATCTATCTATCTATGTACTCTAGACACCTAGAAAAATAACCTATCTTAAAAAGGTGGTGAGAATCTAACTAAGTAAGGCTCGGAAGAGACTCGGGAGTACTAAGGGGTACTCTCTCCAAAACCAAGATGCGAGTCTTCAATATCTTCAATGTCTTCAAAATACCTCACCGGGCTAGTCTTTGCTCGCACACATTGGCATGACCAACCACATCCCTCTGCACCTAGACCCAATCAAGCTACCTGCATCTGACCCCCACACAAGCGGTCTCAAAGTGGTCTGTGAGGCTCAAAACATGTCCCATTCATCAAATACAAGGAATTCCATATCAAGACCCGGGACCAATCTATGATTCAATACTTATGACTCGGTGCTCTGGTACCTGTAGGGATGAGAAGACAAGAGAGAACAAAAATGCATGAACTTAAACTAGAATGCATCTAAAAAGTATGAAAATTAGAAAATAAAGAAACAAAATATGCAATATTTTTTAATTTTTATGCAATTTTTATGAATGACCTAAATGACTTACTCTAAATGCAACTATACACAACCTAAATGCAATAAAAATAAAATATAATAATACCTCACCCCAAGCTTAAAATTAAGCATTGTCCTCAATGCTTAGGATGAGAGTAAGGAAGGATCATTCCGGGATCAAGGTGGAGGAAGCCCTCGAGGGGGATAACCGCCTTCGGGCCGAAAATGATACCAAAGGTCCTCCAAGTAAGTGTTGGTGTGTTCTTGTTGTTCCTCTATGCGGTGGATGGCTGCGGTGTTCCTATTGCCCTGGAGGCGCAAGGAAGCAAGCTAGATGTAAATATCGAGAGGAAACTCGTGTGCGGGGTCGGGCTCATTGTGTTGCTGGTATGAGTGGTAATCATGTTGTGGCTGGAAGTGTTTTCCCGAGGGCTGAATGTGTGACCCGGAGGCTTGACCTGGATAAGGTGGTGGCAACTGGCGGATCGGGAGATCATAATGGTCTTCAGCCTCGAATGGGCTATCAACATTGTCAGGGTCCACCTACATTTCATCATCCGCTACTGCATCATCATCGTCTGGCAACTCTTGAGGCAAGAACCATGTTTCGGGGTCATTGGTGGTGAAGGCGGAGATACTTGGATTGGGCAAGATGTAAACTGGGTCCTTGACATGGTTGAGCCAAGTGAAATGTACAGGAAGAGTAGGATGAGGTAGCAGTAATTCCATCCGGATGAGAGTTATGCAATTGAGAAGGTAGAGAGGTGGATCATCTACTGGTACATATTAAGATTCTTGAAATTGAAGGCCCATACCCAAACAAATGAGGGTAATGAGACCTCCAATACAAATGTCACCAGTGGTCTTCATCCTGAGGCTGTCACATTTTTCTAAAAAGAAGGTGGCGAAATCAGGTAAAGACCAACGTTGGCTCGACATGCAGTAGAGAAAATACAACTCAACGGTGTTGATTTGTCCCGGCTCGTGACGAGCAAAGATAGAAGTGGATAGGATCCGGTGGGCAATTCTCCAGCAAGGATGGATGATAAAGGGGTCTTTTTGGCGACTCGGATTGAACTTGGGAAGGCTTGTGATTTGGGTCCAAAAGTCTACTTTGGGCAAGTTTTTAAATTGAGTCTATTGGTAGTTGTAAATGTCGGAGTTGTTGATGTCATATGTGCCCATGATCTTGTTGAGGGTTTTGTACTTGAGTCGGTGTTGCCGACCCTGGAGTTTGAAAGTGAGTACCCTCGCCGTGTCATTGTGGGCATAGGTGGAGAGGAAGTCGAGTGTGGGCTGTTTGTAGGTGCATGCAGAAAGAGTGAGAAACTCGTGCCAACCAATGTTGAAAAATAGTTGTCGCAAGTGGTTGTCAAGGCCGAGGTGCCCCATAGAATCTTGGTGGTAAAATTTTGTGGCGCAGATTGCATGCTTTTGAAGGTTGGATTTGAACTCTCGACTTTGGGCACTCGTGAGGGTAAGGTTCCCATCATGATCAACATGGTCAGTGAACATTTTCTTGGAAGGTCCCGAGGATTGAGCTTCACGAGATGAACCATGAGATGCATGAATGGTCTTGTCCCGTGCCATTCTACCGGTGAATAAACCTAGCAAAGACAAAAACTTGGGCAAAATTATCCCTCACACTCGCCTCACACCAATCCAATCAAATCAAATAATTAAAACCAGACAATATTCCAAATTGGCAATTTGGCACAATGCAATTCAACTCAATCAATTCAAGGCAAGCTAAGACAAATTTTATTTAACCTAATGCATAGCACAAGTCTATGAAATTAGAATTGGAATGCAATGGAATTAAAAGAAATGTACCAATTTCGAGTGTTGAAACCCGAAAAGAAATCCGCTAAAACCGCACCCCAAGCTTGAATTTGACCCGCAAGGTTGAATCTTTTGAAACTCCGGTGAGAAACAAAAATTTTGAAATTTTTGGTCAATATTAGTGGCGGCGGCCGGCGGCAGATGGCGGCCGACGGCGGAGCTCGGTTTTCCGGCGATGAGATTCTTCCAAATTGACAGTAGATCGGCGTGTATAGAAGTGTTTGGTAAAGAATGCACCAAGAATTTTTGAGTTTTGATGGAATGTGGAGGTGGAATGGCCATTTTACGATTTTCCGGCGAGGGTGGGAATGGTGGCATCGAGCGGTTTACCGGAGAATAGATGGGTGGGGATTGGTCGGAATTAGGTGGGGAGTAGAGCGGGGGTAGAGTGCTAGCGAAGGGAGCAGCAGCAGGTGACAGCGGCGAGGCGCGTTTTTCCGGCGACGAGAGGTTTGGTCGAGAACGGGCTGCCGACGGTGCTGGAGGGAAGCGCTGACTGGCGGAACTTGCTGACGACGGAGGCGCTGACTGATGGCGTTGGCGGAGGACGATGGAATCGTCGGTGGTGGCTGAAGGCAGCGACAGTCGGGATCGTCGGTGAAGGGAGCACCGGTGAGTGTTCGTTGACGGGAGGCAAAAGGGGGGAAAGAAGGGTCCGACTGGTTAAGGGGGTATAAGGAGGGATGGGTCAGGTTTTCGGGTCGTAAGCGGGTCGGATGCGGGCTAGAGTGGGTGTGGGTCGTGTTTTCCGGGTGGAGTTGTAAGGGGGGGGGAGGTCGCGCAACTTGAAAGTGGAATTTCTTCAAAGCCGCACAAATATCTGCGCGGGTGGATTTTGGCCGCACGCAACTTACAGAATGCATCCCATGTTGGGGCAATTTGGAACTTGGAACTTGCACGGCTGGGGCCGGCCGCATAGAGGTTGCGTGGGTACCCGCGCAAAAGTCAAATTTTTGGAATTTTTCAAACTTCACCACAATCACTGGAAGACTTCTAAATGCTTATTTTTATGCCAACTTCATGTTTAGAAACACCCAAAACTTCAAGCATAGATTATTTATTCACAATGCATTTATTTAACGTCTTTGCGAAGACATAGCCCCGCCTCCGTCAATCTTCGTAATTCGGGTTTTCCAATGTTACTTTGTTGAATTCTCCCGTGTCGAAGCCTTCATAGAACGGTTTCAAGCGGTGCCCATTCACTTTGAATATTTGATTTGTGTCCAAACTCTTTATTTCAACCGCACCGTGATCAAACACTTTTATAACAATAAAAGGTCCGTGCCATCGAGATCGCAACTTTCCCGGGAATAGCTTTAAGCGTAAATGATAAAGAAGAACTTTTTGGCCCGGAATAAAATGCTTACGAGTGATGGGTTTGTCGTGAAACGCTTTTGTCTTATCTTTGTAGATGCTTGCATTTTCATAAGACTCGTTCCTCAACTCCTCGATTTCTTGAAGTTGCATTTTTCGGTGCTTTCCACTTTCTTCAAGATTGAAATTGCACTTTTTAACCGCCCTATATGCCTTGTGTTCCAATTCCACTGGTAAATGAGAAGACTTTCCATAGACGAGGCGGAATGGAGACATACCAATTGGAGTTTTGTAGGCGGTCCGATACGCCCACAATGCATCTTCTAACTTCAAGATCCAATCTTTTCGTGTAGTGTTGACCGTCTTCTCAAGAATTTGTTTGACTTCTCGATTTGACACTTCGGCTTGGCCATTTATTTGTGGATGATAAGCGGTCGATATCTTGTGTGTGACACCATATCTCTTTGTCATGGCTTCTATCATTTTATTGCAAAAATGAGTGCCCCTATCACTCACCAAAGCTCTTGGTACACCATATCTTGCGAAAATGTTGGATTTCAAGAAGTCAATTACCATTTTAGAATCATCATGCCTTGTAGCTTTTGCTTCAACCCACTTTGAGATGTAATCAACCGCCTAGAGTATATAAGTATATCCAAAAGAAACGGGGAATGGTCCCATGAAATCGATTCCCCGTACATCAAAGATCTCACAAATGAGGATGGGGTTTTGAGTCATTTCATTCTTCATGGATATTGTTCCCATTCTTTGACATCTATCACAACTCTTGCAAAATAGATAAGTATCTCTTGACATTGTGGGCCAAAAGAGTCCGCATTCGAGCACCTTTCGCATGGTTTTGTTTTGACCAAAATGTCCTCTGCATGCATACTCGTGGCAAAACTTCAAGATAGACTCGACCTCATTTTGGTGAACACACCTCCGTATTAGTTGATCCGGACAATGTTTCCAAAGATAAGGGTTGTCCCATACGTAGTATTTGGAATCACTCTTTAACTTGGCCTTTTGGTGCTTGCTAAATGAGTGTGGAATTTCTTTCGTAACCAAGTAATTCACAATATCCGCATACCATGGAATAGTGTTTTAAATGTAGAGGAGGTGTTCATCCGGGAATTCATCAAGGATGGGAGAAGAATAATCACCAATATTCAACCGACTTAAGTGATCCGCAACTAGGTTTTCAGCACCACTTTTGTATTTTATCTCAAGATCGAATTATTGTAAGAGAATAATCCACCGAATCAACCGTGGCTTTGAATCTTTCTTGGTCATGAGGTATTTCAAGGCGGCATGATCGGAGTACACAATTACTTTTTTCCCTAGAAGGTATTGCCGGAATTTCTCCAATCCGAAGATAATAGCTAGAAGTTCTTTCTTGGTGGTGGAAGTTCTTTCTTGGTGGTGGAATAGTTGGCTTGAGCATTATCCAAGGTTTTTGAGGCATAGTATATGACATGTGATGCTTTGCCCTCCTTTTGACCTAAGACCGCTCCAATGGCGAAATTGCTCGCATCGCACATAATTTCAAATGGAAGTTGCCAATTTGGAGGTTGGATTATAGGGGCGGAGGTGAGCAAGTCTTTTAGTTTGTCAAAGACTTCTTGGCATGCAACATTGAAGTCAAAGTCAACATCCTTGTGGAGAAGGAGGCACATCGGTTGCGTGATCTTCAAGAAATCTTTGATAAATCTTCTATAGAATCTCGCATGGCCCAAGAAAGATCGCACTTCTCTAACACATGTTGGGTAAGGAAGGGTTTGGATGACATCAATTATGGCTTTATCAACTTCAATTCCCTTTTTGGAGACAATATGACCCAAGATGATGCCTTGATTGACCATGACGTGACATTTCTCAAAGTTTAACACCAACTTTTTCTCAATGCACCTTTTCAAAATCTTCTTAAGGTTACCCAAGCATTCATCAAACGAATTGCCATACACGGTGAAATCATCCATGAACACTTCGATTATATTTTCAACATACTCAGAGAAGAGATAAGGCAACTTGAGAAACATCCTTCTTTGTGGAATTAGAAATTTCTAAAGCCTTCACAATATCTTCAACTTCGGAATCCAATGTATACAAATCCAAGGTATTCTTCAAACTTTCACCTTCAAGACTCATGTTAAGCACCATCTTCAAAAGATCCCCATTTGATAACTCGAATAATTGTTGGGTGATTGGCTCAATCACATCAACTCGATACAATGGATATATGTTGCTAGGATATCTCATTTCTTCAAAGATGTTGAAGTGAATGGTCTCTCCATCTAACTCCATGGTGGTCTTCCCATTGTGGACATCAATAATCGTGTGAGCGGTATTCATGAAGGGTCTTCCAAGGAGAATCATAGATGACTTGGAAGGAGTCTTTTCTTGAAGGTCAATGACATAAAAATCCACATGAAATACTAGTTGATTTACTTGAACTAGTACATCCTCCAACACGCCTCTTGGAAATACACTTGAGTTGTCCGCTAATTGAATGATGACTCCGGTTTCTTCCAAAGGTCCAACATTGAGAGATTGAAAAACCGAGTATGGCATGACATTGATTGAGGCTCCAAGATCTAGCATAACACTTTCAACATGTAAATCACCAATGGTACAAGGTATAGCAAACATTCCCGGGTCTTTGCATTTGGGTGGAAGTTTCTTTTAGATGACCGCAGATACATTTGCATTAACTTGAATCTTCTCATTTGTCTTGAATTTTCTCTTGTTGGTGCACAAATACTTAAGAAATTTGGCGTAACGTGGGATTTGCTTAATGGCATCCAATAGTGAAATGTTGAGTTGAACCTTGCGGAAAGTCTCAAGAAACTCTTTCTCTTCTTCTTGTTTCTTTGAGGAAGCCAACCGGGGATGGAAAAAGTGGTGGTATGACCAATGGTTTGATGGGTTTGTTGGAAGGATCGGGTTGATCAACATTTGGCACAAACGGTTCCTTTGGAGGAACTACAACTTTTGGAGATTCCACAATGATCACTTCATCTTCGTCTTCTCTTGAAATTCTTTTAGGTTGACTTTCTCCAAGTGTTATTCCACTTTGCAAGGTGATGGCACTCACATTGGGGTTCTTCTCGGTTTGTGATGGAAGTTTACCCATTTGTTCTATCTTGTTGAGAGCGGTTGCCAAGTCTCCAATTTGTGCTTGAATGTTGGAGAAACTATTCTTGGTTTCTTGTTGAAATTGGGTTTGGCTTTGAGCAAGAGAAGTGACAAATTCTTGAAGGCTCATTTGATGGGTACCACTTGATTCGCCTTGTTGTGGAGGTTGTTGGTAATTTGGAGGGTTATAAGAATTTTGTGGATATGGAGGTTTTTGGGATTGGTGTTGTGGATGTTGGGGTCTCATCAAAAGATTTGGTGGATTTTGCTTTAGTGGATAAGGGTTGTTTTGGTTATTCCTCCAATTTGGGTTGAAATTGTTTTGAAATCCCATGGGTCTTGGTTGACCTTGATATCCGCCCATTGCATTCACATCTTCCGGTTCACTTCCAAATGTGGGACACTTATCCGTATAATGGCTCGTCATTGCACAAATACCACATACCATCAATTGTTGACCACTTCCCACCACCATTTGACTTGACACATTAGTCAAATCCAAGAGCTTCGATTCCAAGTGTTGAGTGTTGCTAACTTCACCAACCACTTGTGTAGAATTTCTCTTCATGTCAATTAGAGTCCCAAAATTCCTTTGATTTTGAGAAATGGTACCAAAAAGTAATCGGATCTCGTGAGGGGTTTTTTTGAAGATGTCACCACCACTTGAAGCATCAATCATCCTTCGATCTTTTTCATTCATACCCTCATAAAATTGTTTAAGAAGTAGTTTTTCGGGTATATTGTATTGAGGACAACTTGTACACAAATTGTTGAAGCTCCCAAAATCATGAAATGTTTCATTTTCCCCTTGATGAATCCACAAAATGTCACTTCTTTGACTTGAAATGCGGGAGGTGGGATAGAATTTTCTATTGAAGGTCTTGAGTAACTCTTCCCATGTGTGAATTGATCCATGTGGTAAGTTAAATAACCACTCTCTAGCTTTGTCTTCCAAGGTGAGTGGGAATGCGGTTAACTTGAAATCATCCAATGTCGCATTGTCGGGCAACATGCTAACACATATCATCTGAAAGGAATTCAAATGCTTTTAAGGATCTTCTCTATCCAATCCATGGAATTTGGATAGTTGATGGATGAAACTTGACTTCAATTCAATCCCTAGGCGGTTTGCAGGATAAACAATAGCAAGAGGTGTGTGAGTAACATCCGTTTCCATAATTTGTCTAAGTGTCAACTCTTGAGGGGGATTGGGTGGATTGGGGTTATTGGGATATTGTTGCAAGTAATTGGGTGGTTGATGATAAGGTGGGTAAGGGTATTGGTTGTGATTGTAAATAGATGGTGGATAAGCTTGGTAATTAGGATATTGGTTGTAGGGGGTTGTTGTTGTGGGTAGATTTGGTTTTGGTACATTTGAGGGGGTTGGTAATTGGGTTGATTTGGGTAATGTACTTGTTGTTGAACTTGAAAAGCATTGTTTTGAGGTTGGTTGTTTTGGTGGAAGTTTTGGTTTTGTGGTTGATAATTGGGTTGGTTTTGAGGAGGTGCTTGATTCCAAGGTGGCATATCAATGAGAGGTTCTTGTGGTTATTGTCTTGGTAGATTGGGTGGGGTATTGGCATCTTGATTGATTGGGTTTGGGTTAGGATTGTGAGGTGAAGTGTGATTCATGGCTATGTGGTTTTCAAACGGAATGTCTTCAAAGGAATGACCAACAATTTGAGAACTCGGTTCGGTGTCGGTATCACTTGAAGTATGAACTTGATCTTCTATGTTGATTAGTGGAGAAGAGGAAGAAGCTTGAACTAGTTGTTGTTTCTTTGCTTGTTTGGATAACTTTTTCAAACTTTTTGCTACTCTTTCAATTTTCGGATTGTAGAGTAGTTCACCGGTTCTTGTAGACCTAGGCATAAACAATCAAATAACAATAACCAATTTCCCCGGCAACGGTGCTAAAACTTGGTGGGATGTCAAGTCCGTGAAGCAAATTACAACATTTGATTGCTAAATAAACGTAATATAATGGTAAAAAGGGGTATCGATCCTCGGGGAAATGGTTGTATTCAATCACCAATGCAATTCAATAGAACTAGTGAAATTAAACTAACTACAATTAAACTAAAGGGGGGGGGTTTGATTACTTGAAAACTAAAATACTTGAATAACTAAAAACCTTGCAATTAAGCAAGTTGATGAGATGCTCAAAGGTTGAAAATAATTGGTTAACTAAGGCAATTCAACATAATGAACATTTGTGTGTTTATCATTAGGATCTAATACAAATCTTATCCTTCATCCTAAATTGGTTATAGCAATCATGAAGCATGATATGCCAAGATTCCTCATAGGTAGTATGGAGGTTGGGGAAGCCCACAACACACCTTATTAATTAAGATCAAGGGTCAATTGAAGCAATTAATCCCAAGAAATCAACTAGCCTTGAGAATGAATGAATCCCCAATTCCTAGAGGATGTCAAATGTTTATACATCCATAAAGGAGCTATGATTCATAAGCTAGAGATGATTTCTACCATCATAAAGCCTTTGTTCTAGATAAATTCAATGATCCAATGCAAAATCAATGAAACATATCAACCATTGCTCAATCAAATACTAAGCTCATGATCAAAGCATCAAATAAGCATAAGAATTGTAAACTAGAATCATAAACATCGAATAAATTGATAATCAACATAAATCCTTCAAAACCCACAAACATTCATTGGTTTTCAGCCAAAGTAAACCAAATAAGAGTATTAGCCACTCATGGCAACAAAGTAACAAGAACAATAATTACTTTTCAAGGTGATGGCACTCACATTGGGGTTCTTCTCGGTTTGTGATGGAAGTTTACCCCTTTGTTCTATCTTGTTGAGAGCGGTTGCCAAGTCTCCAATTTGTGCTTGAATGTTGGAGAAAGTATTCTTGGTTTCTAGTTGAAATTGGGTTTGGCTTTGAGCAAGAGAAGTGACAAGTTCTTGAAGGCTCATTTGATGGGTACCACTTGATTCGCCTTGTTGTGGAGGTTGTTGGTAATTTGGAGGGTTATAAGAATTTTGTGGATATGGAGGTTTTTGGGATTGGTGTTGTGGATGTTGGGGTCTCATCAAAAGATTTGGTGGATTTTGCTTTAGTGGATAAGGGTTGTTTTGGTTATTCCTCCAATTTGGGTTGAAATTGTTTTGAAATCCCATGGGTCTTGGTTGACCTTGATATCCGCCCATTGCATTCACATCTTCCGGTTCACTTCCAAGTGTGGGACACTTATCCGTATAATGGCTCGTCATTGCACAAATACCACATACCATCAATTGTTGACCACTTCCCACCACCATTTGACTTAACACATTAGTCAAATCCAAGAGCTTCGATTCCAAGTGTTGAGTGTTGCTAACTTCACCAACCACTTGTGTAGAATTTCTCTTCATGTCAATTAGAGTCCCAAAATTCCTTTGATTTTGAGAAATGGTACCAAAAAGTAATCGGATCTCATGAGGGGTTTTGTTGAAGATGTCACCACCACTTGAAGCATCAATCATCCTTCGATCTTTTTCATTCATACCCTCATAAAATTGTTTAAGAAGTAGTTTTTCGGGTATATTGTATTGAGGACAACTTGTACACAAATTGTTGAAGCTCCCAAAATCATGAAATGTTTCATTTTCCCCTTGATGAATCCACAAAATGTCACTTCTTTGACTTGAAATGCGGGAGGTGGGATAGAATTTGCTATTGAAGGTCTTGAGTAACTCTTCCCATGTGTGAATTGATCCATGTGGTAGGTTGAATAACCACTCTCTAGCTTTGTCTTCCAAGGTGAGTGGGAATGCAGTTAACTTGAAATCATCCAATGTCGCATTGTCGGGCAACATGCTAACACATATCATATGAAAGGAATTCAAATGCTTTTGAGGATCTTCTCTATCTAACCCATGGAATTTGGTTAGTTTATGGATGAAACTTGACTTCAATTCAATCCCTAGGCGGTTTGCGGGTTAAACAATAGCAAGAGGTGTGTGAGTAACATCCGTTTCCATAATTTGTCGAAGTGTCAACTCATGAGGGGGATTGGGTGGATTGGGGTTATTGAGATATTGTTGCAAGTAATTAGGTGGTTGATGATAAGGTGGGTAAGGGTATTGGTTGTGATTGTAAATTGGTGGTGGATAAGCTTGGTAATTAGGATATTGGTTGTAGGGGGTTGTTGTTGTGGGTACATTTGGTTTTGGTACATTTGAGGGGGTTGGTAATTGGGTTGATATGGGTAATGTACTTGTTGTTGAACTTGAAAAGCATTGTTTTGAGGTTGGTTGTTTTGGTGGAAGTTTTGGTTTTGTGGTTGATAATTGGGTTGGTTTTGAGGAGGTGCTTGATTCCAAGGTGGCATATCAATGAGAGGTTCTTGTGGTTAGTGTCTTGGTTGATGGGGTGGGGTATTGGCATCTTGATTGATTGGGTTTGGGTTGGGATTGTGAGGTGAAGTGTGATTCATGGCTATGTGGTTTTCAAACGGAATGTCTTCAAAGGAATGACCAACAATTAGAGAACTCGGTTCGGTGTCGGTATCACTTGAAGTATGAACTTGATCTTCTATGTTGATTAGTGGAGAAGAGGAAGAAGCTTGAACTAGTTGTTGTTTCTTTGCTTGTTTGGCTAACTTTTTCAACCTTTTTGCTACTCTTTCAATTTTCGGATTGTAGAGTAGTTCACCGGTTCTTGTAGACCTAGGCATAAACAATCAAATAACAATAACCAATTTCCCCGGCAACGGTGCCAAAACTTGGTGGGATGTCAAGTCCACGAAGCAAATTACAACATTTGATTGCTAAATAAACGTAATATAATGGTAAAAAGGGGTATCGATCCTCGGGGAAATGGTTGTATTCAATCACCAATGCAATTCAATAGAACTAGTGAAATTAAACTAACTAACTACAATTAAACTAAAGGGGGGGGGTTGATTACTTGAAAGCTAAAATACTTGAATAAATAAAAAACTTGCAATTAAGCAAGTTGATGAGATGCTCAAAGGTTGAAAATAATTGGTTAACTAAGTCAATTCAACACAATGAACATTTGTGTGTTTATCATTAGGATCTAATACAAATCTTGTCCTTCATCCCAAATTGGTTATAGCAATCATGAAGCATGATATGCCAAGATTCGTCATAGGTAGTATGGAGGTTGGGGAAGCCCACAACACACCTTCTTAATTATGATCAAGGGTCAATTGAAGCAATTAATCCCAAGAAATCAACTAGCCTTGAGAATGAATGAATCCCCAATTCCTAGAGGATGTCAAATGTTTACACATCCATAAAGGAGCTATGATTCATAAGCTAGAGATGATTTCTACCATCATAAAGCCTTTGTTCTAGATAAATTCAATGATCCAATGCAAAATCAATGAAACAAATCAACCATTGCTCAATCAAATACTAAGCTCATGATCAAAGCATCAAATAAGCATAAGAATTGTAAACTAGAATCATAAACATGGAATAAATTGATAATCAACATAAATCCTTCAAAACCCACAAACATTCATTGGTTTTCAGCCAAAGTCAACCAAATAAGAGTATTAGCCACTCATGGCAACAAAGTAACAAGAACAATAACTACTTTGCAAGGTGATGGCACTCACATTGGGGTTATTCTCGGTTTGTGATGGAAGTTTACCCCTTTGTTCTATCTTGTTGAGAGCGGTTGCCAAGTCTCCAATTTGTGCTTGAATGTTGGATAAAGTATTCTTGGTTTCTTGTTGAAATTGGGTTTGGCTTTGAGCAAGAGATGTGACAAGTTCTTGAAGGCTCATTTGATGGGTACCACTTGATTCACCTTGTTGTGGAGGTTGTTGGTAATTTGGAGGGTTATAAGAATTTTGTGGATATGGAGGTTTTTGGGATTGGTGTTGTGGATGTTGGGGTCTCATCAAAAGATTTGGTGGATTTTGCTTTAGTGGATAAGGGTTGTTTTGGTTATTCCTCCAATTTGGGTTGAAATTGTTTTGAAATCCCATGGGTCTTGGTTGACCTTGATATCCGCCCATTGCATTCACATCTTCCGGTTCACTTCCAAGTGTGGGACACTTATCCGTATAATGGCTCGTCATTGCACAAATACCACATACCATCAATTGTTGACCACTTCCCACCACCATTTGACTTAACACATTAGTCAAATCCAAGAGCTTCGATTCCAAGTGTTGAGTGTTGCTAACTTCACCAACCACTTGTGTAGAATTTCTCTTCATGTCAATTAGAGTCCCAAAATTCCTTTGATTTTGAGAAATGGTACCAAAAAGTAATCGGATCTCCTGAGGGGTTTTGTTGAAGATGTCACCACCACTTGAAGCATCAATCATCCTTCGATCTTTTTCATTCATACCCTCATAAAATTGTTTAAGAAGTAGTTTTTCGGGTATATTGTATTGAGGACAACTTGTACACAAATTGTTGAAGCTCCCAAAATCATGAAATGTTTCATTTTCCCCTTGATGAATCCACAAAATGTCACTTCTTTGACTTGAAATGCGGGAGGTGGGATAGAATTTGCTATTGAAGGTCTTGAGTAACTCTTCCCATGTGTGAATTGATCCATGTGGTAGGTTGAATAACCACTCTCTAGCTTTGTCTTCCAAGGTGAGTGGGAATGCGGTTAACTTGAAATCATCCAATGTCGCATTGTCGGGCAACATGCTAACACATATCATATGAAAGGAATTCAAATGCTTTTTAGGATCTTCTCTATCCAACCCATGGAATTTGGTTAGTTTATGGATGAAACTTGACTTCAATTCAATCCCTAGGCGGTTTGCGGGATAAACAATAGCAAGAGGTGAGTGAGTAACATCCGTTTCCATAATTTGTCTAAGTGTCAACTCTTGAGGGGGATTGGGTGGATTGGGGTTATTGGGATATTGTTGCAAGTAATTGGGTGGTTGATGATAAGGTGGGTAAGGGTATTGGTTGTGAGTGTAAATTGGTGGTGGATAAGCTTGGTAATTAGGATATTGGTTGTAGGGGGTTGTTGTTGTGGGTACATTTGGTTTTGGTACATTTGAGGGGGTTGGTAATTGGGTTGATATGGGTAATGTACTTGTTGTTGAACTTGAAAATCATTGTTTTGAGGTTGGTTGTTTTGGTGGAAGTTTTGGTTTTGTGGTTGATAATTGGGTTGGTTTTGAGGAGGTGCTTGATTCCAAGGTGGCATATCAATGAGAGGTTCTTATGGTTAGTGTCTTGGTTGATGGGGTGGGGTATTGGCATCTTGATTGATTGGGTTTGGGTTGGGATTGTGAGGTGAAGTGTGATTCATGGCTATGTGGTTTTCAAACGGAATGTCTTCAAAGGAATGACCAACAATTAGAGAACTCGGTTCGGTGTCGGTATCACTTGAAGTATGAACTTGATCTTCTATGTTGATTAGTGGAGAAGAGGAAGAAGCTTGAACTAGTTGTTGTTTCTTTGCTTGTTTGGCTAACTTTTTCAACCTTTTTGCTACTCTTTCAATTTTCGGATTGTAGAGTAGTTCACCGGTTCTTGTAGACCTAGGCATAAACAATCAAATAACAATAACCAATTTCCCCGGCAACGGTGCCAAAACTTGGTGGGATGTCAAGTCCACGAAGCAAATTACAACATTTGATTGCTAAATAAACGTAATATAATGGTAAAAAGGGGTATCGATCCTCGGGGAAATGGTTGTATTCAATCACCAATGCAATACAATAGAACTAGTGAAATTAAACTAACTAACTACAATTAAACTAAAGGGGGGGGGGGGGGGGTTGATTACTTGAAAACTAAAATACTTGAATAAATAAAAACCTTGCAATTAAGCAAGTTGATGAGATGCTCAAAGGTTGAAAATAATTGGTTAACTAAGTCAATTCAACACAATGAACATTTGTGTGTTTATCATTAGGATCTAATACAAATCTTATCCTTCATCCCAAATTGGTTATAGCAATCATGAAGCATGATATGCCAAGATTCCTCATAGGTAGTATGGAGGTTGGGGAAGCCCACAACACACCTTCTTAATTAAGATCAAGGGTCAATTGAAGCAATTAATCCCAAGAAATCAACTAGCCTTGAGAATGAATGAATCCCCAATTCCTAGAGGATGTCAAATGTTTACACATCCATAAAGGAGCTATGATTCATAAGCTAGAGATGATTTCTACCATCATAAAGCCTTTGTTCTAGATAAATTCAATGATCCAATGCAAAATCAATGAAACAAATCAACCATTGCTCAATCAAATACTAAGCTCATGATCAAAGCATCAAATAAGCATAAGAATTGTAAACTAGAATCATAAACATCGAATAAATTGATAATCAACATAAATCCTTCAAAACCCACAAACATTCATTGGTTTTTAGCCAAAGTAAACCAAATAAGAGTATTAGCCACTCATGGCAACAAAGTAACAAGAACAATAATTACTTTGCAAGGTGATGGCACTCACATTGGGGTTCTTCTCGGTTTGTGATGGAAGTTTACCCCTTTGTTCTATCTTGTTGAGAGCGGTTGCCAAGTCTCCAATTTGTGCTTGAATGTTGGAGAAAGTATTCTTGGTTTCTTGTTGAAATTGGGTTTGGCTTTGAGCAAGAGAAGTGACAAGGTCTTGAAGGCTCATTTGATGGGTACCACTTGATTCGCCTTGTTGTGGAGGTTGTTGGTAATTTGGAGGGTTATAATAATTTTGTGGATATGGAGGTTTTTAGGATTGGTGTTGTGGATGTTGGGGTCTCATCAAAAGATTTGGTGGATTTTGCTTTAGTGGATAAGGGTTGTTTTGGTTATTCCTCCAATTTGGGTTGAAATTGTTTTGAAATCCCATGGGTCTTGGTTGACCTTGATATCCGCCCATTGCATTCACATCTTCCGGTTCACTTCCAAGTGTGGGACACTTATCCGTATAATGGCTCGTCATTGCACAAATACCACATACCATCAATTGTTGACCACTTCCCACCACCATTTGACTTAACACATTAGTCAAATCCAAGAGCTTCGATTCCAAGTGTTGAGTGTTGCTAACTTCACCAACCACTTGTGTAGAATTTCTCTTCATGTCAATTAGAGACCCAAAATTCCTTTGATTTTGAGAAATGGTACCAAAAAGTAATCAGATCTCGTGAGGGGTTTTGTTGAAGATGTCACCACCACTTGAAGCATCAATCATCCTTCGATCTTTTTCATTCATACCCTCATAAAATTGTTTAAGAAGTAGTTTTTCGGGTATATTGTATTGAGGACAACTTGTACACAAATTGTTGAAGCTCCTAAAATCATGAAATGTTTCATTTTCCCCTTGATGAATCCACAAAATGTCACTTCTTTGACTTGAAATGCGGGAGGTGGGATAGAATTTTCTATTGAAGGTCTTGAGTAACTCTTCCCATGTGTGAATTGATCCATGTGGTAGGTTGAATAACCACTCTCTAGCTTTGTCTTCCAAGGTGAGTGGGAATGTAGTTAACTTGAAAACATCCAATGTCGCATTGTCGGGCAACATGCTAACACATATCATATGAAAGGAATTCAAATGCTTTTGAGGATCTTCTCTATCCAACCCATGGAATTTGGTTAGTTTATGGATGAAACTTGACTTCAATTCAATCCCTAGGCGGTTTGCGGGTTAAACAATAGCAAGAGGTGTGTGAGTAACATCCGTTTCCATAATTTGTCGAAGTGTCAACTCATGAGGGGGATTGGGTGGATTGGGGTTATTGGGATATTGTTGCAAGTAATTGGGTGGTTGATGATAAGGTGGGTAAGGGTATTGGTTGTGATTGTAAATTGGTGGTGGATAAGCTTGGTAATTAGGATATTGGTTGTAAGGGGTTGTTGTTGTGGGTACATTTGGTTTTGGTACATTTGAGGGGGTTGGTAATTGGGTTGATTTGGGTAATGTACTTGTTGTTGAACTTGAAAAGCATTGTTTTGAGGTTGGTTTTTTTGGTGGAAGTTTTGGTTTTGTGGTTGATAATTGGGTTGGTTTTGAGGAGGTGCTTGATTCCAAGGTGGCATATCAATGAGAGGTTCTTGTGGTTAGTGTCTTGGTTGATGGGTTGGGGTATTGGCATCTTGATTGATTGGGTTTGGGTTGGGATTGTGAGGTGAAGTGTGATTCATGGCTATGTGGTTTTCAAACGGAATGTCTTCAAAGGAATGACCAACAATTAGAGAACTCGGTTCGGTGTCGGTATCACTTGAAGTATGAACTTGATCTTCTATGTTGATTAGTGGAGAAGAGGAAGAAGCTTGAACTAGTTGTTGTTTCTTTGCTTGTTTGGATAACTTTTTCTACCTTTTTGCTACTCTTTCAATTTTCGGATTGTTGTGTAGTTCACCGGTTCTTGTAGACCTAGGCATAAACAATCAAATAACAATAACCAATTTCCCCGGCAACGGTGCCAAAACTTGGTGGGATGTCAAGTCCACGAAGCAAATTACAACATTTGATTGCTAAATAAACGTAATATAATGGTAAAAAGGGGTATCGATCCTCGGGGAAATGGTTGTATTCAATCACCAATGCAATTCAATAGAACTAGTGAAATTAAACTAACTAACTACAATTAAACTAAAAGGGGGGGGGGGGGGGGGTTTGATTACTTGAAAACTAAAATACTTGAATAACTAAAAACCTTGCAATTAAGCAAGTTGATGAGATGCCCAAAGGTTGAAAATAATTGGTTAACTAAGGCAATTCAACACAATGAACATTTGTGTGTTTATCATTAGGATCTAATACAAATCTTATCCTTCATCCCAAATTGGTTATAGCAATCATGAAGCATGATATGCCAAGATTCCTCATAGGTAGTATGGAGGTTGGGGAAGCCCACAACACACCTTATTAATTAAGATCAAGGGTCAATTGAAGCAATTAATCCCAAGAAATCAACTAGCCTTGAGAATGAATGAATCCCCAATTCCTTGAGGATGTCAAATGCTTACACATCCATAAAGGAGCTATGATTCATAAGCTAGAGATGATTTCTACCATCATAAAGCCTTTGTTCTAGATAAATTCAATGATCCAATGCAAAATCAATGAAACAAATCAACCATTGCTCAATCAAATACTAAGCTCATGATCAAAGCATCAAATAAGCATAAGAATTGTAAACTAGAATCATAAACATGGAATAAATTGATAATCAACATAAGTCCTTCAAAACCCACAAACATTCATTGGTTTTCAGCCAAAGTAAACCAAATAAGAGTATTAGCCACTCATGGCAACAAAGTAACAAGAACAATAATTACTTTGCAAGGTGATGGCACTCACATTGGGGTTCTTCTCGGTTTGTGATGGAAGTTTACCCCTTTGTTCTATCTTGTTGAGAGCGGTTGCCAAGTCTCCAATTTGTGCTTGAATGTTGGAGAAAGTATTCTTGGTTTCTTGTTGAAATTGGGTTTGGCTTTGAGCAAGAGATGTGACAAGTTCTTGAAGGCTCATTTGATGGGTACCACTTGATTCGCCTTGTTGTGGAGGTTGTTGGTAATTTGGAGCGTTATAATAATTTTGTGGATATGGAGGTTTTTGGGATTGGTGTTGTGGATGTTGGGGTCTCATCAAAAGATTTGGTGGATTTTGCTTTAGTGGATAAGGGTTGTTTTGGTTATTCCTCCAATTTGGGTTGAAATTGTTTTGAAATCCCATGGGTCTTGGTTGACCTTGATATCCGCCCATTGCATTCACATCTTCCGGTTCACTTCCAAGTGTGGGACACTTATCCGTATAATGGCTCGTCATTGCACAAATACCACATACCATCAATTGTTGACCACTTCCCACCACCATTTGACTTAACACATTAGTCAAATCCAAGAGCTTCGATTCCAAGTGTTGAGTGTTGCTAACTTCACCAACCACTTGTGTAGAATTTCTCTTCATGTCAATTAGAGTCCCAAAATTCCTTTGATTTTGAGAAATGGTACCAAAAAGTAATCGGATCTCGTGAGGGGTTTTGTTGAAGATGTCACCACCACTTGAAACATCAATCATCCTTCGATCTTTTTCATTCATACCCTCATAAAATTGTTTAAGAAGTAGTTTTTCGGGTATATTGTATTGAGGACAACTTGTACACAAATTGTTGAAGCTCCCAAAATCATGAAATGTTTCATTTTCCCCTTGATGAATCCACAAAATGTCACTTCTTTGACTTGAAATGCGGGAGATGGGATAGAATTTTCTATTGAAGGTCTTGAGTAACTCTTCCCATGTGTGAATTGATCCATGTGGTAGGTTGAATAACCACTCTCTAGCTTTGTCTTCCAAGGTGAGTGGGAATGCGGTTAACTTGAAATCATCCAATGTCGCATTGTCGGGCAACATGCTAACACATATCATATGAAAGGAATTCAAATGCTTTTTAGGATCTTCTCTATCCAACCCATGGAATTTGGTTAGTTTATGGATGAAACTTGACTTCAATTCAATCCCTAGGCGGTTTGCGGGATAAACAATAGCAAGAGGTGTGTGAGTAACATCCGTTTCCATAATTTGTCTAAGTGTCAACTCTTGAGGGGGATTGGGTGGATTGGGGTTATTGGGATATTGTTGCAAGTAATTGGGTGGTTGATGATAAGGTGGGTAAGGGTATTGGTTGTGAGTGTAAATTGGTGGTGGATAAGCTTGGTAATTAGGATATTGGTTGTAGGGGGTTGTTGTTGTGGGTACATTTGGTTTTGGTATATTTCAGGGGGTTGGTAATTGGGTTGATTTGGGTAATGTACTTGTTGTTGAACTTGAAAAGCATTGTTTTGAGGTTGGTTGTTTTGGTGGAAGTTTTGGTTTTGTGGTTGATAATTGGGTTGGTTTTGAGGAGGTGCTTGATTCCAAGGTGGCATATCAATGAGAGGTTCTTATGGTTAGTGTCTTGGTTGATGGGGTGGGGTATTGGCATCTTGATTGATTGGGTTTGGGTTGGGATTGTGAGGTGAAGTGTGATTCATGGCTATGTGGTTTTCAAACGGAATGTCTTCAAAGGAATGACCAACAATTAGAGAACTCGGTTCGGTGTCGGTATCACTTGAAGTATGAACTTGATCTTCTATGTTGATTAGTGGAGAAGAGGAAGAAGCTTGAACTAGTTGTTGTTTCTTTGCTTGTTTGGCTAACTTTTTCAACCTTTTTGCTACTCTTTCAATTTTCGGATTGTAGAGTAGTTCACCGGTTCTTGTAGACCTAGGCATAAACAATCAAATAACAATAACCAATTTCCCCGGCAACGGTGCCAAAACTTGGTGGGATGTCAAGTCCACGAAGCAAATTACAACATTTGATTGCTAAATAAACGTAATATAATGGTAAAAAGGGGTATCGATCCTCGGGGAAATGGTTGTATTCAATCACCAATGCAATTCAATAGAACTAGTGAAATTAAACTAACTAACTACAATTAAACTAAAGGGGGGGGGGGTTGATTACTTGAAAACTTAAATACTTGAATAAATAAAAACCTTGCAATTAAGCAAGTTGATGAGATGCTCAAAGGTTGAAAATAATTGGTTAACTAAGTCAATTCAACACAATGAACATTTGTGTGTTTATCATTGGGATCTAATACAAATCTTGTCCTTCATCCCAAATTGGTTATAGCAATCATGAAGCATGATATGCCAAGATTCGTCATAGGTAGTATGGAGGTTGGGGAAGCCCACAACACACCTTCTTAATTATGATCAAGGGTCAATTGAAGCAATTAATCCCAAGAAATCAACTAGCCTTGAGAATGAATGAATCCCCAATTCCTAGAGGATGTCAAATGTTTACACATCCATAAAGGAGCTATGATTCATAAGCTAGAGATGATTTCTACCATCATAAAGCCTTTGTTCTAGATAAATTCAATGATCCAATGCAAAATCAATGAAACAAATCAACCATTGCTCAATCAAATACTAAGCTCATGATCAAAGCATCAAATAAGCATAAGAATTGTAAACTAGAATCATAAACATGGAATAAAGTGATAATCAACATAAATCCTTCAAAACCCACAAACATTCATTGGTTTTCAGCCAAAGTCAACCAAATAAGAGTATTAGCCACTCATGGCAACAAAGTAACAAGAACAATAATTACTTTGCAAGGTGATGGCACTCACATTGGGGTTCTTCTCGGTTTGTGATGGAAGTTTACCCCTTTGTTCTATCTTGTTGAGAGCGGTTGCCAAGTCTCCAATTTGTGCTTGAATGTTGGATAAAGTATTCTTGGTTTCTTGTTGAAATTGGGTTTGGCTTTGAGCAAGAGATGTGACAAGTTCTTGAAGGATCATTTGATGGGTACCACTTGATTCGCCTTGTTGTGGAGGTTGTTGGTAATTTGGAGGGTTATAAGAATTTTGTGGATATGGAGGTTTTTGGGATTGGTGTTGTGGATGTTGGGGTCTCATCAAAAGATTTGGTGGATTTTGCTTTAGTGGATAAGGGTTGTTTTGGTTATTCCTCCAATTTGGGTTGAAATTGTTTTGAAATCCCATGGGTCTTGGTTGACCTTGATATCCGCCCATTGCATTCACATCTTCCGGTTCACTTCCAAATGTGGGACACTTATCCGTATAATGGCTCGTCATTGCACAAATACCACATACCATCAATTGTTGACCACTTCCCACCACCATTTGACTTGACACATTGGTCAAATCCAAGAGCTTCGATTCCAAGTGTTGAGTGTTGCTAACTTCACCAACCACTTGTGTAGAATTTCTCTTCATGTCAATTAGAGTCCCAAAATTCCTTTGATTTTGAGAAATGGTACCAAAAAGTAATCGGATCTCGTGAGGGGTTTTTTTGAAGATGTCACCACCACTTGAAGCATCAATCATCCTTCGATCTTTTTCATTCATACCCTCATAAAATTGTTTAAGAAGTAGTTTTTCGGGTATATTGTATTGAGGACAACTTGTACACAAATTGTTGAAGCTCCCAAAATCATGAAATGTTTCATTTTCCCCTTGATGAATCCACAAAATGTCACTTCTTTGACATGAAATGCGGGAGGTGGGATAGAATTTGTTATTGAAGGTCTTGAGTAACTCTTCCCATGTGTGAATTGATCCATGTGGTAAGTTGAATAACCACTCTCTAGCTTTGTCTTCCATGGTGAGTAGGAATACGGTTAACTTGAAATCATCCAATGTCGCATTGTCGGGCAACATGCTAACACATATCATATGAAAGGAATTCAAATGCTTTTGAGGATCTTCTCTATCCAACCCATGGAATTTGGTTAGTTGATGGACTAAACTTGACTTCAATTCAATCCCTAGGCGGTTTGCGGGATAAACAATAGCCAGAGGTATGTGAGTAACATCCGTTTCCATAATTTGTCTAAGTGTCAACTCTTGAGGGGGATTGGGTGGATTGGGGTTATTGGGATATTGTTGCAAGTAATTGGGTGGTTGATGATAAGGTGGGTAAGGGTATTGGTTGTGATTGTAAATTGGTGGTGGATAAGCTTGGTAATTAGGATATTTGTTGTAGGGGTTGTTGTTGTGGGTACATTTGGTTTTGGTACATTTGAGGGGGTTGGTAATTGGGTTGATTTGGGTAATGTACTTGTTGATGAACTTGAAAAGCATTGTTTTGAGGTTGGTTGTTTTGGTGGATGTTTTGGTTTTGTGGTTGATAATTGGGTTGGTTTTGAGGAGGTGCTTGATTCCAAGGTGGCATATCAATGAGAGGTTCTTGTGGTTATTGTCTTGGTTGATGGGGTGGGGTATTGGCATCTTGATTGATTGGGTTTGGGTTGGGATTGTGAGGTGAAGTGTGATTCATGGCTATGTGGTTTTCAAACGGAATGTCTTCAAAGGAATGACCAATAATTAGAGAACTCGGTTCGGTGTCGGTATCACTTGAAGTATGAACTTAATCTTCTATGTTGATTAGTGGAGAAGAGGAAGAAGCTTGAACTAGTTGTTGTTTCTTTGCTTGTTTGGCTAACGTTTTCAACCTTTTTGCTACTCTTTCAATTTTCGGATTGTAGAGTAGTTCACCGGTTCTTGTAGACCTAGGCATAAACAATCAAATAACAATAACCAATTTCCCCGGCAACGGTGCCAAAACTTGGTGGGATGTCAAGTCCACGAAGCAAATTACAACATTTGATTGCTAAATAAACGTAATATAATGGTAAAAAGGGGTATCGATCCTCGGGGAAATGGTTGTATTCAATCACCAATGCAATTCAATAGAACTAGTGAAATTAAACTAACTAACTACAATTAAACTAAAGGGGGGGGGGGGGGGTTTGATTACTTGAAAACTAAAATACTTGAATAACTAAAAACCTTGCAATTAAGCAAGTTGATGAGATGCTCAAAGGTTGAAAATAATTGGTTAACTAAGTCAATTCAACACAATGAACATTTGTGTGTTTATCATTGGGATCTAATACAAATCTTGTCCTTCATCCCAAATTGGTTATAGCAATCATGAAGCACGATATGCCAAGATTCGTCATAGGTAGTATGGAGGTTGGGGAAGCCCACAACACACCTTCTTAATTATGATCAAGGGTCAATTGAAGCAATTAATCCCAAGAAATCAACTAGCCTTGAGAATGAATGAATCCCCAATTCCTAGAGGATGTCAAATGTTTACACATCCATAAAGGAGCTATGATTCATAAGCTAGAGATGATTTCTACCATCATAAAGCCTTTGTTCTAGATAAATTCAATGATCTAATGCAAAATCAATGAAACATATCAACCATTGCTCAATCAAATACTAAGCTCATGATCAAAGCATCAAATAAGCATAAGAATTGTAAACTAGAATCATAAACATGGAATAAATTGATAATCAACATAAATCCTTCAAAACCCACAAACATTCATTGGTTTTCAGCCAAAGTCAACCAAATAAGAGTATTAGCCACTCATGGCAACAAAGTAACAAGAACAATAATTACTTTGCAAGGTGATGGCACTCACATTGGGGTTCTTCTCGGTTTGTGATGGAAGTTTACCCCTTTGTTCTATCTTGTTGAGAGCGGTTGCCAAGTCTCCAATTTGTGCTTGAATGTTGGAGAAAGTATTCTTGGTTTCTTGTTGAAATTGGGTTTGGCTTTGAGCAAGAGATGTGACAAGTTCTTGAAGGCTCATTTGATGGGTACCACTTGATTCGCCTTGTTGTGGAGGTTGTTGGTAATTTGGAGGGTTATAAGAATTTTGTGGATATGGAGGTTTTTGGGATTGGTGTTGTGGATGTTGGGGTCTCATCAAAAGATTTGGTGGATTTTGCTTTAGTGGATAAGGGTTGTTTTGGTTATTCCTCCAATTTGGGTTGAAATTGTTTTGAAATCCCATGGGTCTTGGTTGACCTTGATATCCGCCCATTGCATTCACATCTTCCGGTTCACTTCCAAGTGTGGGACACTTATCCGTATAATGGCTCGTCATTGCACAAATACCACATACCATCAATTGTTGACCACTTCCCACCACCATTTGACTTAACACATTAGTCAAATCCAAGAGCTTCGATTCCAAGTGTTGAGTGTTGCTAACTTCACCAACCACTTGTGTAGAATTTCTCTTCATGTCAATTAGAGTCCCAAAATTCCTTTGATTTTGAGAAATGGTACCAAAAAGTAATCGGATCTCGTGAGGGGTTTTGTTGAAGATGTCACCACCACTTGAAGCATCAATCATCCTTCGATCTTTTTCATTCATACCCTCATAAAATTGTTTAAGAAGTAGTTTTTCGGGTATATTGTATTGAGGACAACTTGTACACAAATTGTTGAAGCTCCCAAAATCATGAAATGTTTCATTTTCCCCTTGATGAATCCACAAAATGTCACTTCTTTGACATGAAATGCGGGAGGTGGGATAGAATTTGCTATTGAAGGTCTTGAGTAACTCTTCCCATGTGTGAATTGATCCATGTGGTAAGTTGAATAACCACTCTCTAGCTTTGTCTTCCAAGGTGAGTAGGAATATGGTTAACTTGAAATCATCCAATGTCGCATTGTCGGGCAACATGCTAACACATATCATATGAAAGGAATTCAAATGCTTTTGAGGATCTTCTCTATCCAACCCATGGAATTTGGTTAGTTGATGGACTAAACTTGACTTCAATTCAATCCCTAGGCGGTTTGCGGGATAAACAATAGCAAGAGGTATGTGAGTAACATCCGTTTCCATAATTTGTCTAAGTGTCAACTCTTGAGGGGGATTGGGTGGATTGGGGTTATTGGGATATTGTTGCAAGTAATTGGGTGGTTGATGATAAGGTGGGTAAGGGTATTGGTTGTGATTGTAAATTGGTGGTGGATAAGCTTGGTAATTAGGATATTGGTTGTAGGGGGTTGTTGTTGTGGGTACATTTGGTTTTGGTACATTTGAGGGGGTTGGTAATTGGGTTGATTTGGGTAATGTACTTGTTGATGAACTTGAAAAGCATTGTTTTGAGGTTGGTTGTTTTGGTGGATGTTTTGGTTTTGTGGTTGATAATTGGGTTGGTTTTCAGGAGGTGCTTGATTCCAAGGTGGCATATCAATGAGAGGTTCTTGTGGTTATTGTCTTGGTTGATGGGGTGGGATATTGGCATCTTGATTGATTGGGTTTGGGTTGGGATTGTGAGGTGAAGTGTGATTCATGGCTATGTGGTTTTCAAACGGAATGTCTTCAAAGGAATGACCAACAATTAGAGAACTCGGTTCGGTGTCGGTATCACTTGAAGTATGAACTTGATCTTCTATGTTGATTTGTGGAGAAGAGGAAGAAGCTTGAACTAGTTGTTGTTTCTTTGCTTGTTTGGCTAACTTTTCAACCTTTTTGCTACTCTTTCAATTTTCGGATTGTAGAGTAGTTCACCGGTTCTTGTAGACCTAGGCATAAACAATCAAAATAACAATAACCAATTTCCCCGGCAACGGTGCCAAAACTTGGTGGGATGTCAAGTCCACGAAGCAAATTACAACATTTGATTGCTAAATAAACGTAATATAATGGTAAAAAGGGGTATCGATCCTCGGGGAAATGGTTGTATTCAATCACCAATGCAATTCAATAGAACTAGTGAAATTAAACTAACTAACTACAATTAAACTAAAGGGGGGGGGGGTTGATTACTTGAAAACTAAAATACTTGAATAACTAAAAACCTTGCAATTAAGCAAGTTGATGAGATGCTCAAAGGTTGAAAATAATTGGTTAACTAAGTCAATTCAACACAATGAACATTTGTGTGTTTATCATTGGGATCTAATACAAATCTTGTCCTTCATCCCAAATTGGTTATAGCAATCATGAAGCACGATATGCCAAGATTCGTCATAGGTAGTATGGAGGTTGGGGAAGCCCACAACACACCTTCTTAATTATGATCAAGGGTCAATTGAAGCAATTAATCCCAAGAAATCAACTAGCCTTGAGAATGAATGAATCCCCAATTCCTAGAGGATGTCAAATGTTTACACATCCATAAAGGAGCTATGATTCATAAGCTAGAGATGATTTCTACCATCATAAAGCCTTTGTTCTAGATAAATTCAATGATCCAATGCAAAATCAATGAAACATATCAACCATTGCTCAATCAAATACTAAGCTCATGATCAAAGCATCAAATAAGCATAAGAATTGTAAACTAGAATCATAAACATGGAATAAATTGATAATCAACATAAATCCTTCAAAACCCACAAACATTCATTGGTTTTCAGCCAAAGTCAACCAAATAAGAGTATTAGCCACTCATGGCAACAAAGTAACAAGAACAATAATTACTTTGCAAGGTGATGGCACTCACATTGGGGTTCTTCTCGGTTTGTGATGGAAGTTTACCCCTTTGTTCTATCTTGTTGAGAGCGGTTGCCAAGTCTCCAATTTGTGCTTGAATGTTGGAGAAAGTATTCTTGGTTTCTTGTTGAAATTGGGTTTGGCTTTGAGCAAGAGATGTGACAAGTTCTTGAAGGCTCATTTGATGGGTACCACTTGATTCGCCTTGTTGTGGAGGTTGTTGGTAATTTGGAGGGTTATAAGAATTTTGTGGATATGGAGGTTTTTGGGATTGGTGTTGTGGATGTTGGGGTCTCATCAAAAGATTTGGTGGATTTTGCTTTAGTGGATAAGGGTTGTTTTGGTTATTCCTCCAATTTGGGTTGAAATTGTTTTGAAATCCCATGGGTCTTGGTTGACCTTGATATCCGCCCATTGCATTCACATCTTCCGGTTCACTTCCAAGTGTGGGACACTTATCCGTATAATGGCTCGTCATTGCACAAATACCACATACCATCAATTGTTGACCACTTCCCACCACCATTTGACTTAACACATTAGTCAAATCCAAGAGCTTCGATTCCAAGTGTTGAGTGTTGCTAACTTCACCAACCACTTGTTTAGAATTTCTCTTCATGTCAATTAGAGTCCCAAAATTCCTTTGATTTTGAGAAATGGTACCAAAAAGTAATCGGATCTCGTGAGGGGTTTTGTTGAAGATGTCACCACCACTTGAAGCATCAATCATCCTTCGATCTTTTTCATTCATACCCTCATAAAATTGTTTAAGAAGTAGTTTTTCGGGTATATTGTATTGAGGACAACTTGTACACAAATTGTTGAAGCTCCCAAAATCATGAAATGTTTCATTTTCCCCTTGATGAATCCACAAAATGTCACTTCTTTGACTTGAAATGCGGGAGGTGGGATAGAATTTGCTATTGAAGGTCTTGAGTAACTCTTCCCATGTGTGAATTGATCCATGTGGTAAGTTGAATAACCACTCTCTAGATTTGTCTTCCAAGGTGAGTGGGAATGCGGTTAACTTGAAATCATCCAATGTCGCATTGTCGGGCAACATGATAACACATATCATATGAAAGGAATTCAAATGCTTTTGAGTATCTTCTCTATCCAACCCATGGAATTTGGTTAGTTGATGGATGAAACTTGACTTCAATTCAATCCCTAGGCGGTTTGCGGGATAAACAATAGCAAGAGGTGTGTGAGTAACATCTGTTTCCACAATTTGTCTAAGTGTCAACTCTTGAGGGGGATTGGGTGGATTGGGGTTATTGGGATATTGTTGCAAGTAATTGGGTGGTTGATGATAAGGTGGGTAAGGGTATTGGTTGTGATTGTAAATTGGTGGTGGATAAGCTTAGTAATTAGGATATTGGTTGTAGGGGGTTGTTGTTGTGGGTACATTTGGTTTTGGTACATTTGAGGGGGTTGGTAATTGGGTTGATTTGGGTAATGTACTTGTTGTTGAACTTGAAAAGCATTGTTTTGAGGTTGGTTTTTTTGGTGGAAGTTTTGGTTTTGTGGTTGATAATTGGGTTGGTTTTGAGGAGGTGCTTGATTCCAAGGTGGCATATCAATGAGAGGTTCTTGTGGTTAGTGTCTTGGTTGATGGGGTGGGGTATTGGCATCTTGATTGATTGGGTTTGGGTTGGGATTGTGAGGTGAAGTGTGATTCATGGCTATGTGGTTTTCAAACGGAATGTCTTCAAAGGAATGACCAACAATTAGAGAACTCGGTTCGATGTCGGTATCACTTGAAGTATGAACTTGATCTTCTATGTTGATTAGTGGAGAAGAGGAAGAAGCTTGAACTAGTTGTTGTTTCTTTGCTTGTTTGGATAACTTTTTCAACCTTTTTGCTACTCTTTCAATTTTCGGATTGTAGAGTAGTTCACCGGTTCTTGTAGACCTAGGCATAAACAATCAAATAACAATAACCAATTTCCCCGGCAACGGTGCCAAAACTTGGTGGGATGTCAAGTCCACGAAGCAAATTACAACATTTGATTGCTAAATAAACGTAATATAATGGTAAAAAGGGGTATCGATCCTCGGGGAAATGGTTGTATTCAATCACCAATGCAATTCAATAGAACTAGTGAAATTAAACTAACTAACTACAATTAAACTAAAAGGGGGGTGGGGGGGGGGGGGGGTTTGATTACTTGAAAACTAAAATACTTGAATAACTAAAAACCTTGCAATTAAGCAAGTTGATGAGATGCCCAAAGGTTGAAAATAATTGGTTAACTAAGGCAATTCAACACAATGAACATTTGTGTGTTTATCATTAGGATCTAATACAAATCTTATCCTTCATCCCAAATTGGTTATAGCAATCATGAAGCATGATATGTCAAGATTCCTCATAGGTAGTATGGAGGTTGGGGAAGCCCACAACACACCTTCTTAATTAAGATCAAGGGTCAATTGAAGCAATTAATCCCAAGAAATCAACTAGCCTTGAGAATGAATGAATCCCCAATTCCTAGAGGATGTCAAATGTTTACACATCCATAAAGGAGCTATGATTCATAAGCTAGAGATGATTTCTACCATCAAAAAGCCTTTGTTATAGATAAATTCCAAGATCCAATGCAAAATCAATGAAACAAATCAACCATTGCTCAATCAAATACTAAGCTCATGATCAAAGCATCAAATAAGCATAAGAATTGTAAACTAGAATCATAAACATGGAATAAATTAATAATCAACATAAATCCTTCAAAACCCACAAACATTCATTGGTTTTCAGCCAAAGTCAACCAAATAAGAGTATTAGCCACTCATGGCAACAAAGTAACAAGAACAATAATTACTTTGCAAGGTGATGGCACTCACATTGGGGTTCTTCTCGGTTTGTGATGGAAGTTTACCCCTTTGTTCTATCTTGTTGAGAGCGGTTGCCAAGTCTCCAATTTGTGCTTGAATGTTGGAGAAAGTATTCTTGGTTTCTTGTTGAAATTGGGTTTGGCTTTGAGCAAGAGATGTGACAAGTTCTTGAAGGCTCATTTGATGGGTACCACTTGATTCGCCTTGTTGTGGAGGTTGTTGGTAATTTGGAGGGTTATAAGAATTTTGTGGATATGGAGGTTTTTGGGATTGGTGTTGTGGATGTTGGGGTCTCATCAAAAGATTTGGTGGATTTTGCTTTAGTGGATAAGGGTTGTTTTGGTTATTCCTCCAATTTGGGTTGAAATTGTTTTGAAATCCCATGGGTCTTGGTTGACCTTGATATCCGCCCATTGCATTCACATCTTCCGGTTCACTTCCAAGTGTGGGACACTTATCCGTATAATGGCTCGTCATTGCACAAATACCACATACCATCAATTGTTGACCACTTCCCACCACCATTTGACTTAACACATTAGTCAAATCCAAGAGCTTCGATTCCAAGTGTTCAGTGTTGCTAACTTCACCAACCACTTGTGTAGAATTTCTCTTCATGTCAATTAGAGTCCCAAAATTCCTTTGATTTTGAGAAATGGTACCAAAAAGTAATCGGATCTCGTGAGGGGTTTGTTGAAGATGTCACCACCACTTGAAGCATCAATCATCCTTCGATCTTTTTCATTCATACCCTCATAAAATTGTTTAAGAAGTAGTTTTTCGGGTATATTGTATTGAGGACAACTTGTACACAAATTGTTGAAGCTCCCAAAATCATGAAATGTTTCATTTTCCCCTTGATGAATCCACAAAATGTCACTTCTTTGACTTGAAATGCGGGAGGTGGGATAGAATTTGCTATTGAAGGTCTTGAGTAACTCTTCCCATGTGTGAATTGATCCATGTGGTAAGTTGAATAACCACTCTCTAGATTTGTCTTCCAAGGTGAGTGGGAATGCGGTTAACTTGAAATCATCCAATGTCGCATTGTCGGGCAACATGCTAACACATATCATATGAAAGGAATTCAAATGCTTTTGAGGATCTTCTCTATCCAACCCATGGAATTTGGTTAGTTGATGGATGA